>NW_026577900.1:0-332516 GCF_029407905.1 Bubalus kerabau | reverse complement strand
TTCATCCACAGGGTTGCCTTCGAAGAGGTGTCCAGGCATTGGGTTCTTATCAAGAGCGTACCGGGAAATCATAGTCTTTTGGCATGTGGTACCACCCGCGAGCTACGTCTCGAATTTCCTCGTGAGACTGGCCTCATCCTGAAGTGCCCCGTGAAGGTCGGGAACCCCTTACAAACAAAGCAGGGGAAGTGACCCTCCTATCACGAACAGGAGGGGAGAAGGGGCTCAGATAAACTGGTGCCGGGAACCTCGGTGTTCACCTCGAGTGAGACCGATATTTCGGGGAACTTTTGGGGTCACATCAAGGGTGTCAAGTATCGTTTTGCACTTCAAGACGGAACGTGGGACTTTTCTTGAGAAGCTGTAGCGGGCAAGGGCCTCATCTTGTGATGACGAGGGAACCAAGTGCTTTTTCTCGAGTTGCGGCGGGATTCTCGAGTTACGAAGGGGAATTCAGGCTTCCTCTTGTGTTGGCCCAGGGAAGTCCAATCTTCCATTCGAGTTGTCAGGGAGAGCGGGGGATTGCTCTCGAGTTACAGAAGGGCAAAAGAGACCTCATCTAGGCTTGTTTCCAGGACCTAATGTTCCTCTCCAGGGGAGACAGGGATCTCGGGGTTGCATTCCAGACCCACCTGGTGAGTCAGGCCTTGTCTCGAGGGGAAGCAAAGGACTCAATTCTCCTCTCGAGTCGCGACGGGTATCTCTTGGAGCCCACTAAGTGGCCTAAAGGGAGTCAAGCCTCCTGTGGAGTTTGGAAAGAGGATTCGGGATTCCTCTCCAGGCCATGCAGGAAAAGAAGGCCCTCATCTCGCGATGACAGGGGCGTATGGTGAGTTTTCTCAAGCTGCGGCGTCAGTGTGGGGTTTCTCACGAGGTACGACAGGGAGCTCAGGGAGCCTCTCTTATGGCGCCAGGGAAGTCAGGTCTCCATGTGCGTGGCGAGGGGGTGCGTGTCATTTCTATAGAGCCATGGAAGCAGAGTCGGGCTTCAAGACACGTTGAAGTAGGACTCTCGAGGTCTTTTTCCCATTGTGGCAGGAAACCCTGGGTTCCCTCGACATGTGCCGGTGACCTCATGGAGCTTCTCGGGTGCCTCTGAGAAGTCAGGGGTACTGTGGAGTTGGGAGGGGCCTCTCTGGACTCCACTGGGTTTGGTGCAATGGATGAGAGCCTCATCTCGAGTGGAGGCAGGAACCTCATGTTTCCTCTCCTGGGTTTCCTGTCGCTGGTACTGACTCGGATCGCAGTTTCCCTGCAGAGTTGGTACAGAAAATCAGGTCTCGTCTTGTGTGGAGGAATGGAACTCCACTTGCCTGTCGAGTTGTTCACGGGGTGACAGACCACTTGTTGAACTGTGTTTGTAACCTGCGGGTTTTTCTGGACGATGCACGGGGGTGTCAGTGCCCCTTCGTGTTATGCTTTCATCCACAGGTTTTCCTTCGTAAAGGTGTCAGGGCATCACGTTCTTATCAAGAGCAGACCGGGAAACCGGGGTCTTTCGGCTTGTGGCACCACCCACGAGGCTATGTCTCGAATTTCCTCGTGAGACCTGCCTCATCCTTAGGCGCGCTGGAAAGGTCGGGAACCCCTTCCAGACATAGCAGGGGAATCGACACTCCTGTCGCGATCACGAGGGGAGAAGGAGCTCAAATGAAGTGGTTCCGGGAACCTCGGTGTTCCTTTCGAGTGAGACTGGTATGTCGGGGAATTTTGAGATTGCATCAAGGGTGCCAAGTAACGTTTCGCACTTCAAGACAGAACGTGGGGCTTCTCTTGAGTCACTGTAGCGGGCAAGGGCCTCATCTAGCGCTGATGGGGGAACCACGTGGATTTTCTCGAGTTTCGGCGGGATTCTCGAGTTACGATGTCGAATTCAGGCTTCCAATTGTATTGGCCCAGGGAAGTGCAATCTTCAATTCGATTTGCGAGGGAGAGCTGGCGATTGCTCTCTAGTAACTGCAGTGCAAAACAGACCTCATCTAGGCTTGTGTCCAGGACCGAGTTTTCCTCTCCAGGTGTGACAGGAACTCGGGGTTGCATTCCAGACTCACACGGGGAGTCAGGCCTCGTCTCGAGGGGAAGCAAAGGACTCTGCTCTCCCTTCAGGTCCTGACAGGTATCTCTTGGAGCCAACTGAGAGGCCTAAAGAGAGTCAAGCCTCCTGTGGAGTCTGGAGAGAGGACTCGGTTTTGCTCTCCATGCCAGGCAGGAAACAAGTCCCTCATCTCGTGATGACGGGGGCGTATCGTGGGTTTTCTCGAGCTGCGGTGCCTGAATGGAGTTTCCGAAGAGGTACGACGGGGAGCTCAGGGAGACTCTCTTCAGGAGTCAGGGAAGTCAGGTCTCCATGTGCATGGCGATGGGGAGCGGGTATTTGCTCGCGAGTCATGGTAGGGGAATCGGGCCTCAAGACGCGCCGAAGGACTCTCAAGGTCTTTCTCGGGTCGCAGCAGGAAACCCTGGGTTCCCTGGACTTGAGCCGGTGACCTCAGGTAGATTCTCAAGGTGCCTCTGAGAATTCAGGGATACTGTGGAGTTGGGAGGGGCCTCTCGCGACTCATCTGGGTTGGGTGCAATGGAAGAGGGCCTCACCTCGAGGGGAGACAGGAACCTCAGGATTCCTCTCTGTTTCGGACTCAGACCGCAGGGTCCCTGCAGAGTTGGGACAGGAGAGTGAGGCCTCGTCTTAACTGAGGAAGGGCACCCCGCTGGCCTCTCGAGTTGCTCAGGGGGTCTCAGGCCCCTCGTCGAGCTGTGTGTGGAACCCGCGGGTCTTTGCGGACGATGCACGGGGGTGGCAGTGCCCCTTCGTGTTGTGCCTTCACCCACAGGGTTGCCTTCGAAGAGGGGTCCGGGCCTCGGGTCCTTCTCAAGAGCGGACCGGGGAATCGGGGGCGTTCGGCATGTGGCACCACCCACGTGGCTCGTCTCGAATTTCCTTGTGAGACCGGCCTAATCCTGAGGTGCGCCGGGAAGGCCGGGAACCCCTTCCAGACCACGCAGGGGAATCGCCTCTCCTGTCGCGATCAGGAGGGGAGAAGGGGCTCAGAGGAAGCGGTGCGGGACCCTAGGTGTTCCCCTCGAGGGAACCCGGCGTGTCGGGGGACTTTTGGGGGTCGCAGGAAGGCTGTCAGGGACCGTTTCGCCCTTCAGGGCGGAACAGGGGACTTCCCTTGAGACGCCGTCGCGGGCAAGGGCCTCATCTTGCCAAGAGGTGGGAACCACGTGGTTTCTCTCGAGTTGCGGCGGCATTCTCGAGTTACGACGGGGATCTCAGCCTTCCCCTGGGGTTGGCCCTGAGAAGCCCAATCTTCCCCTCGGGTTGCGAGGGAAAGCTGGGGGTTGCGCTCGAGTCACTGCAGGGCCGAAGAGACCTCACCTAGGCGTGTGTCCGGGACCTAATATTCCTCTCCAGGGAAGGCAGGGATCTCGGGGTTGCATTCCAGGCTCCCCCGGGGAGTCAGACCTCGTCTCGAGGGGAAGCCAAGGACTCCGCTCTCCTCTCGAGTCGGACGCGGGTCTCTTGGAGCCCCCTGAGCGGCCTCAAGGGAGTCCAGGATCCACTTCCCTTTGGAGACAGGACCCGGGATTGCTCTCCAGGCCATGCAGGAAAAGAAGGCCCTCAGCTCGCGAGGACGGGGGCGTCTCAGGGGTTTCCTCGAGCTGCGGCGCCCATGGGGGTTTTCTCCCGAGGCACGACGAGGATCTCAGGGAGCCTCTCGTGCGGCGCCAGGGAAGTCAGGTCTCCATGCGCGTGGCGAGGGGGAGCGCGTCCTGGCTCTCGAGTCACAGGAGAGGACTAGGGCTTCGAGACGCGTTGAAGAAGGACTCTCGAGGTCTTTCTCGGGGGACGGCGGGAAACCCTTGTTTCCCTCGCCTTCTGCCGGGGACCTTAGGGAACTTCCCAGGGTGCCTCTGAGAGGCGAGGGATCCTGTGGAGGTGGCGGGGCCCCTCGGGACTCCGCTGGGTCTGGCGCAACGGAAGAGGGCCTCACCTCGAGGGGAGGCAGGAACCTCAGGCTTCCTCTCCGTTTCGGACTCCGACCGCAGGGTCCCTGCAGAGTTGGGACAGGAGAGTCAGGCCTCGTCTTGTCTGAGGAAGGGAACCCCGCTGGCCTCTCGAGTTGCTCAGGGGTCCTCAGGCCCCTCGTCGAGCTGTGTGTGGAACCCGCGTGTCTTTGCGGACGATGCACGGGGGTGGCAGTGCCCCTTCGTGTTGTGCGTTCACCCACAGGGTTGCCTTCGAAGAGGGGTCCGGGCCTCGGGTCCTTCTCAAGAGCAGACTGGGGAATCGGGGGCGTTCGGCATGTGGCCCCACCCACGCGGCTCGTCTCGAATTTCCTCGTGAGACCGGCCTCATCCTGAGGTGCGCCGGGAAGGCCGGGAACCCCTTCCAGACCACGCAGGGGAATCGCCTCTCCTGTCGCGATCAGGAGGGGAGAAGGGTCTCAGAGGAAGCGGTGCCGGGACCCTCGGTGTTGCCCTCGGGGGAACCCGGCGTGTCGGGGGCTTTTGGGGGTCGCAGGAAGGCTGTCAGGGACCGTTTCGCCCTTCAGGGCGGAACAAGGGACTTCCCTTGAGACGCCGTCGCGGGCAAGGGCCTCATCTTGCCAAGCGGTGGGAACCACGTGGTTGTTCTCGAGTTGCAGCGGCATTCTCGAGTTACGACGGGGATCTCAGCCTTCCCCTTGGGTTGGCCCTGGGAAGCGCAATCTTCCCCTCGGGTTGCGAGGGAAAGCTGGGGGTTGCGCTCGAGTCACTGCAGGGCCGAAGAGACCTCACCTAAGCGTGCGTCCGGGACCTAATTTTCCTCTCCAGGGAAGGCAGGGATCTCGGGGTTGCATTCCAGGCTCCCCCGGGGAGTCAGGCCTCGTCTCGAGGGGTAGCCAAGGACTCCGCTCTCCTCTCGAGTCGCGAAGCGGGTCTCTTGGAGCCCCGTGAGCGGCGTCAAGGGAGTCCAGCCTCCTCTTGCGTTTGGAGAGAGGACCCGGGATTGCTCTCCAAGCCATGCAGGAAAAGAAGGCCCTCAGCTCGCGAGGACGGGGGCGTCTCAGGGGTTTCCTCGAGCTGCGGCGCCCGTGGGGGTTTTCTCCCGAGGCACGACGAGGATCTCAGGGAGCCTCTCGTGCGGCGCCAGGGAAGTCAGGTCTCCATGCGCGTGGCGAGGGGGAGCGCGTCCTGGCTCTCGAGTCACGGGAGGGGACTTGGGCCTCGAGACGCGTTGAAGAAGGACTCTCGAGGTCTTTCTCGGGGGGCATCGGGAAACCCTCGTTTCACTCGCCTTCTGCCGGGGACCTTAGGGAACTTCCCAGGGTGCCTCTGAGAGGCGAGGGATCCTGTGGAGGTGGCGGGGCCCCTCGGGACTCCGCTGGGTCTGGCGCAACGGAAGAGGGCCTCACCTCGAGGGGAGGCAGGATCCTCAGGCTTCCTCTCCGTTTCGGACTCCGACCGCAGGGTCCCTGCAGAGTTGGGACAGGAGAGTCAGGCCTCGTCTTGTCTGAGGAAGGGAACCCCGCTGGCCTCTCGTGTTGCTCAGGGGGTCTCAGGCCCCTCGTCGAGCTGTGTGTGGAACCCGCGGGTCTTTGCGGACGATGCACGGGGATGGCAGTGCCCCTTCGTGTTGTGCATTCACCCACAGGGTTGCCTTCGAAGAGGGGTCCGGGCCTCGGGTCCTTTTCAAGAGCGGACCGGGGAATCGGGGGCGTTCGGCATGTGGCCTCACACACGTGGCTCGTCTCGAATTTCCACGTGAGAACGGCCTCATCCTGAGGTGCGCCGGGAAGGCCGGGAACCCCTTCCAGACCACTCAGGGGAATCGCCTCTCCTGTCGCGATCAGGAGGGGAGAAGGGGCTCAGAGGAAGCGGTGCCGGGACCCTCGGTGTTCCCCTCGGGGCAACCCGGCGTGTCGGGGGACTTTTGGGGGTCGCAGGAAGGCTGTCAGGGACCGTTTCGCCCTTCAGGTCAGAACAGGGTACTTCCATTGAGACGCCGTCGCGGGCAAGGGCCTCATGTTGCCAAGCGGTGGGAACCACGTGGTTGTTCTCGAGTTGCGGAGGCATTCTCGAGTTACGACGGGGATCTCAGCCTTCCCCTTGGGTTGGCCCTGGGAAGCGCAATCTTCCCCTCGGGTTGCGAGGGAAAGCTGGGGGTGGCGCTCGAGTCACTGCAGGGCCTAAGAGACCTCACCTAAGCGTGTGTCCGGGACCTAATTTTCCTCTCCAGGGAAGGCAGGGATCTCGGGGTTGCATTCCAGGCTCCCCCGGGGAGTCAGGCCTCGTCTCGAGGGGAAGCCAAGGACTCCGCTCTCCTCTCGAGTCGCGACGCGGGTCTCTTGGAGCCCCCTGAGCAGCCTCAAGGGAGTCCAGCCTCCTCTTCCGTTTGGAGAGAAGACCCGGGATTGCTCTCCAGGCCATGCAGGAAAAGAAGGCCCTCAGCTCGCGAGGACGGGGGCGTCTCAGGGGTTTCCTCGAGCTGCGGCGCCCGTGGGGGTTTTCTCCCGAGGCACGACGAGGATCTCAGGGAGCCTCTCGTGCGGCGCCAGGGAAGTCAGGTCTCCATGCGCGTGGCGAGGGGGAGCGCGTCCTGACTCTCGAGTCACGGGAGGGGACTAGGGCCTCGAGACGCGTTGAAGAAGGACTCTCGAGGTCTTTCTCGGGGGGCGGCGGGAAACCCTCGTTTCCCTCGCCTTCTGCCGGGGACCTTAGGGAACTTCCCAGGGTGCCTCTGAGAGGCGAGGGATCCTGTGGAGGTGGCGGGGCCCCTCGGGACTCCGCTGGTTCTGGCGCAACGGAAGAGGGCCTCACCTCGAGGGGAGGCAGGCACCTCTGGCTTCCTCTCCGTTTCGGACTCCGACCGCAGGGTCCCTGCAGAGTTTGGACAGGAGAGTCAGGCCTCGTCTTGTCTGAGGAAGGGAACCCCGCTGGCCTCTCGGGTTGCTCAGAGGGTCTCAGGCCCCTCGTCGAGCTGTGTGTGGAACCCACGGGTCTTTGTGGACGATGCACGGGGGTGGCAGTGCCCCTTCGTGTTGTGCCTTCACCCACATGGTTGCCTTCGAAGAGGGGTCCGGGCCTCGGGTCCTTCTCAAGGGCGGACCGGGGAATCGGGGGCGTTCGGCATGTGGCCCAACCCACGCGGCTCGTCTCGAATTTCCTCGTGAGACCGGCCTCATCCTGAGGTGCGCCGGGAAGGCCGGGAACCCCATCCAGACCACGCAGGGGAATCGACTCTCCTGTCGCGATCAGGAGGGGAGAAGGGGCTCAGAGGAAGCGGTGCCGGGACCCTCGGTGTTCCCCTCGGGGCAACCTGGCGTGTCGGGGGACTTTTGGGGGTCGCAGGAAGGCTGTCAGGGACCGTTTCGCCCTTCAGGGCGGAACAGGGGACTTCCCTTGAGACGCCGTCTCGGGCAAGGGCCTCATCTTGCCAAGCGGTGGGAACCACGTGGTTTTTCTCGAGTTGCGGCTGCATTCTCGAGTTACGACGGGGATCTCAGCCTTCCCCTTGGGTTGGCCCTGGGAAGCCCAATCTTCCCCTCGGGTTGCGAGGGAAAGCTGGGGGTTGCGCTCGAGTCACTGCAGGGCCGAAGAGACCTCACCTAAGCGTGTGTCCGGGAACTAATTTTCCTCTCCAGGGAAGACAGGGATCTCGGGGATGCATTCCAGGCTCCCCCAGGGAGTCAGGCCTCGTCTCGAGGGGAAGCCAAGGACTCCGATCTCCTCTTGAGTCGCGACGCGGGTCTCTTGGAGCCTCCTGAGCGGCCTCAAGGGAGTCCAGCCTCCTCTTGCGTTTGGAGAGAGGACCCGGGATTGCTCTCCAGGCCATGCAGGAACAGAAGGCCCTCAGCTTGCGAGGACGAGGGCGTCTCAGGGGTTGCCTCGAGCTGCGGCTCCCGTGGGGGTTTTCTCCCGAGGCACGACGAGTATCTCAGGCAGCCTCTCGTGCGGCGCCAAGGAAGTCAGGTCTCCATGAGCGTGGCGAGGGGGAGCGCGTCCTGGCTCTCGAGTCACGGGAGGGGACTAGGGCCTCGAGACGCGTTGAAGAAGGACTCTCGAGGTCTTCCTCGGGGGGCGGCGGGAAACCCTCGTTTCCCTCGCCTTCTGCCGGGGACCTTAGGGAACTTCCCAATGTGCCTATGAGAGGCGAGGGATCCTGTGGAGGTGGCGGGGCCCCTCGGGACTCCGCTGGGTCTGGCGCAACGGAAGAGGGCCTCACCTCGAGGGGAGGCAGGCACCTCAGGCTTCCTCTCCATTTCGGACTCCGACCGCAGGGTCCATGCAGAGTTGGGACAGGAGAGTCAGGCCTCGTCTTGTCTGAGGAAGGGAACCCCGCTGGCCTCTCGAGTTGCTCAGGGGGTCTCAGGCCCCTCGTCGAGCTGTGTGTGGAACCCGCGGGTCTTTGCGGACGATGCATGGGGGTGGCAGTGCCCCTTCGTGTTGTGCCTTCACCCACAGGGTTGCCTTCGAAGAGGGGTCCGGGCCTCGGGTCCTTCTCAAGAGCGGACCGGGGAATCGGGGGCGTTCGGCATGTGGCCCCACCCACGTGGCTCGTCTCGAATTTCCTCGTGAGACCGGCCTCATCCTGAGGTGCGCCGGGAAGGCAGGGAACCCCTTCCAGACCACGCAGGGGAATCGCCTCTCCTGTCGCGATCAGGAGGGGAGAAGGGGCTCAGAGGAAGCGGTGCCGGGACCCTCGGTGTTCCCCTCGGGGGAACCCGGCGTGTCCAGGGGCTTTTTGGGGGTCGCAGGAAGGCTGTCAGGGACCGTTTCGCCCTTCAGGGCGGAACAGGGGACTTCCTTTGAGACGCCGTCGCGGGCAAGGGCCTCATCTTGCCAAGCGGTGGGAACCACGTGGTTTTTCTCGAGTTGCGGCGGCATTCTCGAGTTACGACGGGGATCTCAGCCTTCCCCATGGGTTGGCCCTGGGAAGCCCAATCTTCCAATCGGGTTGCGAGGGAAAGCTGGGGGTTGCGCTCGAGTCACTGCAGGGCCTAAGAGACCTCACCTAAGCGTGTGTCCGGGACCTAATTTTCCTCTCCAGGGAAGGCAGGGATCTCGGGGTTGCATTCCAGGCTCCCCCGGGGAGTCAGGCCTCGTCTCGAGGGGAAGCCAAGGACTCCGCTCTCCTCTCGAGTCGCGACGCGGGTCTCTTGGAGCCCCCTGAGCGGCCTCAAGGGAGTCCAGCCTCCTCTTCCGTTTGGAGAGAGAACCCGGGATTGCTCTCCAGGCCATTCAGGAAAAGAAGGCCCTCAGCTCGCGAGGACGTGGGCGTCTCAAGGGTTTCCTCGGGCTGCGGCGCCCGTGGGGGTTTTCTCCCGAGGCACGACGAGGATCTCAGGGAGCCTCTCGTGCGGCGCCAGGGAAGTCAGGTTTCCATGCGCGTGGCGAGGAGAAGCGCGTCCTGGCTCTCGAGTCACGGGAGGGGACTATGGCCTCGAGACGCGTTGAAGAAGGACTCTCGAGGTCTTTGTCGGGGGGCGGCGGGAAACCCTCGTTTCCCTCGCCTTCTGCCGGGGACCTTAGGGAACTTCCCAGGGTGCCTCTGAGAGGCGAGGGATCCTGTGGAGGTGGCGGGGCCCCTCGGGACTCCGCTGGGTCTGGCGCAACGGAAAAGGGCCTCACCTCGAGGGGAGGCAGGCACCTCAGGCTTCCTCTGCGTTTCGGACTCCGACCGCAGGGTCCCTGCAGAGTTGGGACAGGAGAGTCAGGCCTCGTCTTGTCTGAGGAAGGGAACCCCGCTGGCCTCTCGAGTTGCTCAGGGGGTCTCAGGCACCCCGTCGAGCTGTGTGTGGAACCCGAGGGTCTTTGTGGACGATGCACGGGGGTGGCAGTGCCCCTTCGTGTTGTGCCTTCACCCACAGGGTTGCCTTCGAGGAAAGGTCCTGGCCTCGGGTACTTCTCAAGACCGGACCGGGGAATCGGGGGCGTTCGGCATTTTTCGCCACCCACGTGGCTCGTCTCGAATTTCCTCGTGAGACCGGCTTCATCCTGAGGTGCGCCAGGGAATGTTGGGAACCCCTTCCAGACCACGCAGGGTAATCGCCTCTCCTGTCGCGATCAGGAGGGGAGAAGGGACTCAGAGGAAGCGGTGCCGGGACCCTCGGTGTTCCCCTCGAGGGAACCCGGCGTGTCGGGGAACTTTTGGGGGTCACATGAAGGCTGTCAGGGACCGTTTCGCCCTTCAGGGCGCAACAGGGTACGTCCCTTGAGACGCCATCGCGGGCAAGCGCCTCATCTTGCCAAGAGGTGGGAACCACGTGGTGTTTCTCGAGTTGCGGCGGCATTCTCGACTTAAGACGGGGATCTCAGGCTTCCTCTTGGGTTGGCTCTGGGAAGCCCTATCTTTCCCTCGAGTTCCGAGGGAAAGCTGGGGGTTGCGCTCGAGTCACTGCAGGGCCGAAGAAACCTCACCTAGGCGTGTGTCCAGGACCTAATATTCCTCTCCAGGGAAGGCAGGGATCTCGGGGTTGCATTCCAGGCTCCCCCGGGGAGTCAGGCCTCGTCTCGAGGAGAAGCCAAGGACTCCGCCCTCCTCTGGAGGCGCGACGCGGTTCTCTGGGAGCCCCCTGAGCGGCCTCGAGGGAGTCCAGCGTCCTCTTCCGTTTGGAGAGAGGACCCGGGATTGCTCTCCAGGCCATGCAGGAAAAGAAGGCCCTCAGCTCGCGAGGACGGGGGCGTCTCAGGGGTTTCCTCGAGCTGCAGCGCCCGTGGGGGTTTTCTCCCGAGGCACGACGAGGATCTCAGGGAGCCTCTTGTGCGGCACCAGGGAAGTCAGATCTCCATGAGCGTGTCGAGGGGGAGCGAGTCATGTCTCTCGAGTCACGGGAGGGGACTAGGGCCTCGAGACGCGTTGAAGAAGGACTCTCGAGGTCTTTGTCGGGGGGCGGCGGGAAACCCTCGTTTCCCTCGCCTTCTGCCGGGGTCCTTAGGGAACTTCCCAGGGTGCCTCTGAGAGGCAAGGGATCCTGTGGAGTTGGCGGGGACTCTCGGGACTCCGCTGGGTCTGGCGCAACGGAAGAGGGCCTCACCTCGAGGGGAGGCAGGAACCCCAGGCTTCCTCTCCGTTTCGGACTCCGACCGCAGGGTCCCTGCAGAGTTGGGCCAGGAGAGTCAGGCCTCGTCTTGTCTGAGGAAGGGAACCCCGCTTTCCTCACGAGTTGCTCAGGGGGTTTCAGGCCCCTCGTCGAGCTGTGTGTGGAACCCGCGGGTCTTTGCGGACGATGCACGGGTGAGGCAGTGCCCCTTCGTGTTGTGCCTTCACCCACAGGGTTGCCTTCGAAAAGGGGTCCGGGCCTCGGGTCCTTCTCAAGAGCGGACCGGGGAATCGGGGGCATTCGGCATGTGGCACCACCCACGTGGCTCGTCTCGAATTTCCTCGTGAGACCGGCCTCATCCTGAGGTGCGCCGGGAAGGCCGGGAACCCCTTCCAGACCACGCAGGGGAATCGAATCTCCTGTCGCGATCAGGAGGGGAGAAGGGGCTCAGATGAAGAAGTGCCGGGACCCTCGGTGTTGCCCTCGAGGGAACCCGGCGTGTAGGGGAACTTTTGGGGGTCGCAGGAAGGCTGTCAGGGACCGTTTCACCCTTCAGGGCGGAACAGGGGTCTTCCCTTGAGACGCCTTCGCGGGCAAGGGCCTCATCTTGCCAAGCGGTGGGAACCACGTGGTTTTTCTCGAGTTGCGGCGGGATTCTCGAGTTACGACGGGGATCTCAGGCTTCCTCTTGGGTTGGCCCTGGGAAGCCCAATCTTCCCCTCGCGTTGTGAGAGAAAGCTGGGGGTTGCGCTCGGGTCACTGCAGGGCCGAAGAGACCTCACCTAGGCGTGTGTCCGGGAACTAATATTCCTCTCCAGGGAAGGCAGGGATCTCGGGGTTGCATTCCAGGCTCCCCCGGGGAGTCAGGCCTCGTCTCGAGGGGAAGCCAAGGACCCCGCTCTCCTCTCGAGTCGCGACGCGGTCCTTTGGAGCCCCCTGAGCCGCCTCAAGGGCATCCAGCCTCCTCTTCCGTTTGGAGAGAGGACCCGGGATTGTTCTCCAGGCCATGCAGGAAAAGAAGGCCCTCAGCTCGCGAGGACGGGTGCGTCTCATGGGTTTCCTGGAGCTGCGGCGCCCGTGGGGGTTTTCTCCCAAGGCACGACGAGGATCTCAGGGAGCCTCTTGTGCGGCGCCAGGGAAGTCAGGTGTCCATGCGCGTGGCGAGGGGTAGCTTGTCATGGCTCTCGAGTCATAGTAGGGGAATCGCGACTCAAGACATTTTGAAGCACCCTTGCGGTCTTTCTCGAGTCGCGGCAGAAAACCCAGGGTTCCCTCAACTTGTGCCTGTGACCTCAGGGAGCTTCTCATTGTGCCTGTGAGAACTCAGGGATACTGTGGAGTTGGTAGGGGCCTCTCGGGACTCCACTGGGTGTGGTGCAATGGAAGAGGGCCTCATCTCGAGTGGACGCAGGAACCTCAGGCTTCCTCTCCGTTTCTGACTCGGATCCCATGGTCCCTGCAGAGTAGGCACAAGAGAGTCACACCTAGTCTTCTGTTGAGGAAGTGGACCTTCGTTTGCCTTTCGAGTTGTTTACAGGGTGACAGTCCACTTGTCGAAATGTCTGTGGGACCTGCGGGTTTTTCTGGACGATGCACGCGGGTGTCAGTGCCCCTTCGTCTTGTGCCTTCATCCACAGGTTTTCCTTCAAAGAGGTGTGCTGGCATCGGGTTCTTTTCAAGAGTGGACCATGAAATTGGGGTCTTTCAGCATGTGGCACCACCCACGAGGCTACGTCTCGAACTTCCTCATGAGACCGGCCTCATCCTGAGGTGCGCCCGGAAGGTCGGGAACCCCTTGCAGACAGATAAGGGGAGTCGACCCTCCTGTCGCAATCAGGAGAGGAGAAGGGGCTCAGATGAAGTGGTGCCGGGAACCTCGGTGTTCCCCTTGAGTGAGTCTGGTATGTCGCGGAACTTTTGGGGTCGCATCAAGGGTGCCAAGTACCGTTTCGCATTTCAGGATGGAACGTGGGACTTCTCTTGAGATGCTGTAGCGGACAAAGGGCCTCATCTTGCGATGACGAGGGAAGCACTTGGTTTTTCTCGAGTTGCGGTGGGATTCTCGAGTTACGACGGGGAATTCAGGCTTCCTCTTGTGTTGGCCCAGGAAGTCTAATCTTCCATTTGAGTTGCCAGGGAGAGCTGGGGATTGGGCTCCGTTCACTGAAGTGCAAACTAGACCTCATCTAGGCTTGTATCCAGGACTTAATGTTCCTCTCCATAGGCGACAGGGATTTGGGGTTGCATTCCATACTCACCCGGGGAGTCAGGCCTCATCTCGAGGGGAAGCAAAGGACTCCACTCTCTTCTCGAGTCGCGACAGGTATCTCTTGGAGCCCACTCAGTGGTCTTCGCTCTGTAGGAGAGCTCTAGTGTACATAAGCCTGTACATAAGTGAACACAGACACTCTGTGTGCATGTTGCTGCATACCCAAAATAGGGCCACAAGGAGCCTCATGCTCTCCATGCGGCGCGGAAGCTGTGCAGCCACGCAGCAGCTGAAGAATCCAACCAATTGCTCTTTTCTTACCTCTGACAGAGCTCGCATTGCCGTAGCCCTTGGCAGTTTGAAAACACTGGACCCTAACCCCTCTCAAAGTAGGCCTGGGTTCTAGTTCGAATAGAAAGTCAATAGCGGAGCTGAGGACAGGAACGCGGCAGTCATTTATCACACGCTCCTGCAGCCTGCTACTACAGGGACACTAACGCTAGAAGCTAGGAATGTCTTTGCAAGGTGCGCAAAGGACAAGGGAGAACCTCGACCCTGACTCTAGTATTTCAGCCCCCTGAGCAGATCTGAGGTTCTCCCGCTGTAGAAGCTAACCCATTCCTTTCAAATACAGGCTTCCTAACACAGGGCCAGTTGGCTGCTTGCTCTTCCACGAAGCAGGCTTCCTTAACTTGCAAACTGCGAATTCCGCTTAACAGCCTGGAGGAAAATCGCTTCTTGGAAGATTTTTTTCAGAGGCTGTATCCCCGGAGCTGGGGCCAAGCTAGGGGACCCATACTGACAAGGGAAGGCAAAACCACATCCAATGTCTTTGCTCTGGAGGACAGCTTTGGTGAGCCTAAGTCTTTCAGGAATATTTCTGGCTCCAACAGAGTCAAATTCTGTGTGTGAAGCTGCACAGCCATAATAGGGGAACAGAGAGCCTGATTCTCTCTGTGTAGCTTTGAAGCTGTCATTCAAACAACAGCTTGAGAATCCATACAATGCTCTCCCTTACTGCTAAGAGAATTCTCATTGCTGTCGTCCTTGACAGTTTGTAGAAATCCGCACCCTAACCCTTCTCCAAGTAGGCCTGGGTCCTAGCTCGGAACAACAGGCAACGGCGGAGCTGAGGCCAGTAAGGCACAAGTGAGGTCTCACAGACTCTTGCAGCCTGATCGTCCAGGAGCAGTAAGGCCTCTTTTTCCCTGCAGGAGGCTCGCTTGCCTTGCCTCCTGTGAACTGCATTTCCCAGCCTGGGCGCAAAGCTGTTCCTGGAGATTTTTTCTCAGGGGCTGTTTCCCTGGAGCTGGGTCGGACCTCGGGGGCCCAACTCACAGGGGAAGACAAAGCCACATGGACAGGTCTATGCTCTGTAGGAGAGCTCTAGTGAACCTCATCTCTCAGGAACATTCTTGGCTTCTACAGAGACACCTCTGTGCATGAAGCTACACACCCAACATAGTGGCAAAGGGAGTCTGATTCTCTCCGTGGGTGCTGATGCTTTGTGGCAAAGCACCTGCTAAGAATCCATCCGCATAGGCTTCCCTCACCTTGACAGAGGTCTCATTGCTGTAGTCCTTTGCCGTTTGGAAAGAAGCAGACCCTTACCCTTCACCAAGTAGGCCCTTGTCCTTGTTTGAATGGAAAGGCAGTAGCTGAGCTGAGGCCAGTAAGGCGCCAGTCAAGTCTGACATATTCCCGATGCCTGCTCCTTCATGGAAAATAACGTTAGAATCTGGGAATGTCTTTGCAAGGCTGGCAAAGGGCCGTCAGGAACCTCGACCCTGCCTCTGGAATTTCTATCTTCTCAGCACATATGGCGGTCTCGGTCAGGAGAAACTAACCCATTCCTTGCAAATATAGGCTTCCAAACACAGGCCGGTTGGCTGTCTCTTCTTGCCGAAGGAAGCTTGCTTATCCCACCTCCTGCGAACTCCGCTTCCCAGCCTGGGGGATAAGAGGTTCTTGGAGATCTTTTCTCAGAGGCTGTTTCCACGGAGCAGGGGCCGATCCCGGAGACCCACATGCACAGGGGAAGGGAAAACCGCATGGATAAGTCTTTGCTCTCTAGGAGTGCTCTAGTGAACCTCAGTCTATGGGGAATGTTCTTGGCTCCAATGGGGACATCTCTGTGTGGGAAGCTGCATAGCCAACATAGAGATACAGAGACCTGATTCTCTCTGTGCAGCTTTGACGCTGTCGTTCAAACAACAAATTGAGAATCCACACAATGCTCTCCCTTACCACTGAGAGAGTTATCATTGCTGTAGCCCTTCGCAGTTTCTGGAAATCGGCACACAAACACCTCCAAGTAGGCCTGGGTTCAAGTTCAGATGAACATGCAATAGCGGAGCTGAGGCCAGTAAGGCACCAGTCAGGTGTCACACACTCTGGCAGCCTGCTCCTCCAGGGACAGTAAGGCCTCTATTTCCCTTCAGGAGGCTCGCTTGCCTTACTTCCTGTGAACAGCATTTCCCAGCCTGGGCGGAAAGCAGTTCCTGGAGATCTTTTCTCAGGGGCTGTTTCCCTGGAGTTGGGGTGGACCTCCGGGACCCAACTCACAGGGGAAGGCAAAACCAAATGGACAGGTCTATGCTCTGTAGGAGATCTCTAGTGAACTGCCGGGGTCCAGCCCCAGCTGATCCAGGGTATTCGAAGCAGAGACGGCGTAGGCGAGGGTCAGGGAACAACTGCTTAATTAAACGTTAATTAAGGATATAAAGAGTAATAAAATGAGGATAGCTCAGTAGGAAAATTCAGTGGAGAAAAGAGGCTGAGTAGCTTGGTTTACGCGGGGGACCAATAAAACTTCAAGACAAGAAGCTTGCACCACTTACGTAGGCCGCAGGCGTCCTTCCGTTCTCCCGAAGGAGAGGAGACACTGAGGCCTCCCCGGTCGGATCTTAGAAGCCCAGGCAAAATTAGTAAGCTTGGTGGGTTCCGCGCTCCAGATGGAGACTCAACCAGAGTGAGAGAGAGAGAGAGACATGGGGAGACCAGTATTTCGAGAAACTGATCCCAATTCTTTATTTTCCATGGTCTACTTTTATACACTGAGATGTTATGCAAAAGTCACGTGGGGCCAGCAGTCCTGACTTTTATCAAAGTCAGGTGCTTCATACAAAAGTATACAGAGGTCTTAGGGGTGTTACATCATCTTCTGGCCGGGGGGCCTGCTGACAATTTACGACCCTCTCCTTGTGACAGCGGTCAGTCAACCAGGACACTTATTTCTCCAGGGGTGATTATTCTTAAAACAGACGCCACCCAAATAAAGTTACATTCCTATAGGGTGAGGGTGTAGTGGGTTTTAGTTAAGGAAAGAATTTACTTAGCCTAAGGTCTAACATGATTTATATCAAAGGTTAATACTTATTTCTTCTATATATTCATTAATGTGTATAAGGGCAGGGGATGTGGAGACTTAGCAGTAAACATCAGCTCAACAAATGAAAAACCCTTCACCAATATGATTTCTAATCAGCCCATTATACTTATACTAATAATTTTCTAACTTTTCTAAGGAACCTGTTTTTAGAAGGTTTAAAGCATCTCGTGCCTCTCATGGTTGGGAGGCTGTGAGCAATCACATGTGGCCGGACAAGCCTGTCAGGCAGGCTAGAGAACCTTCAGAGGAGTTTGTAGGTTAAAACACTCTTGTCACACCCAGGGGTTTTTATCAACTGGAGCTCTAGGTTAACTCCTTCTCCGAAAGAGGTGGTGGGGGACAGCCCCCCGTAAAGTCAGAGGTGTAGGTGAGAGCACAAAGTAGTAAGGTAGGCAGGCTCTGGTTATGGGGGTAGATGCTCGAGGATTTCCAGGGGGACTCCTGAGGCTCGATCCCGCCTTTGCGTATGTCGAGCCTCCTTCCTCATGACCTTTGCCATGGGCGGAGTGCCTCACTCTGGCCCCCAACAGTGAACCTCCTCTCTCAGGAACATTCTTGGCTCCTATCGAGACACCTCTGTGTGTGTAGCTACACACGCAACATAGGGGCAAAGGGAGCCAGATTCTTTCCGTGGGGTGCTGATGCTTTGTGGCAAAGCACCTGCTTGAGAATCCATCAGCTTACGCTTCCCTCGCCTTGACAGAGGTCTCATTGCAGTAGCCCTTGGCAGTTTGGAAAGAAGAGGACCCTTACCTTTCATAAAGTGGGCCCTTGTCCTAGTTTGAAAGGAAAGGCAAGAGCTGAGCTGAGGCCAATAAGGCGCCAGTCAAGTCTGACATATTCCCGAAGCCTGCTCCTTCATGGAAAATAACGCTGGAATCTAGGAATGTCTCTGCAAGGCTGGCAAAGGGCAGTCAGGAGCCTGCACCCTGCCTCTGGAATTACCGATTTCTGAGCAGTTCTGGAGGTCTCCTTTAGGAGAATCTAACTCATTCCTTCCATATTGAGACTTCCAAAAACAGGCAGGTCGGCTGCCTCTTCGTGCCCGAAGGAGGCTTGATTTTCCTGCCTCCTATGAACCCAGCTTCCCAGGCTCTGGGAAAAGCGGATCTTGAAGATCTTTTCTCAGGGGTTGTTTCCACGGAGCTGGGGCTAAGCCTGGAGACCCAAACTCACAGGGGAAGAAAAACCACATGGACAAGTCTTTGCTCTCTAGGAGAGCTCTAGTGAACTTCACTCTGTCACGAACATTCTTGATTCATATGGAGACACCCCTATGTGTGAAGCTGCGTACCCAACATGGGGGCACAGAGAGCCTGATTCTCTCAGTGTAGCTTTAAAGATGTCGTTCAAAAAACACCTTGAAAATCCATACAATGCTCTTCCTTACCCGTGACAGAGTTCTCATTGCTGTAGCCCTTGGCAGTTTTTAGAAATCCGCACCCAAACCCTTCTCCAAGTAGTCCTGGGTCCTAGTTCGGAGGAACATGCAATGGCGGAGCTGAGGCCAGTAAGGCACCAGTCAGGTCTCACACACTCTGGCAGCCTGCTCCTCTAGGGGCAGTAAGGCCTCTTTTTCTCTGCAGGAGGCTCGCTTGCCTTGCCTTCTGTGAACTGCGTTTCCCAGTCTAGACGAAAAGCAGCTCCTGGAGGTGTTTTCTCAGGGGTTTCTTCCTCGGAGCTGGGGCGAACATCGGGAACCCAACTCACAGGGGAAGGCAAAACCATATGGACAGGTCTATGCTCCATAGCAGAGCTCTAGTGAACCTCATCTCCCAGGAACATTCTTGGTTCCTATAGAGACACCTCTGTGTTTGAAGCTACACACCCAACATAGGGGCAAATGCAGCCTGATTCTCTCCGTGGGGTGCAGATGCTTTGTGGCAAAGCACCTGTTTGAGAATCCATCCGCTTCCACTTCCCTCTCTTTGACAGAGGTGTCTTTGCTGTAGCCTTTGGCAGTTTGGAAAGAAGCAGACCCTTACCCTTCACCAAGTAGGCCCTTGTCCTAGTTTGAACGGAAAGGCGATAGCTGAGCTGAGGCCAGTAAGGCGCCAGTCAAGTCTGACATATTCCTGAAGCCTGCTCCTTCATGGAAAATAACGCTAGAATCTAGAAATGTCTTTGCAAGGCTGGCAAAGGACAGTCAGGAACCTCGACCCTGCCTCTGGAATTTCCGTCTTCTGAGCAGATCTGGAGGTCTTCTTTTGGAGAAGCTAACCATTCCTTCCAAAGAGAGGCTTCCAAACACAGGCTAGTTGGCTGCCTCTACTTGCCCGAAGGAGGCTTGCTTGTTCCGCTTCCTGTGAACTCCGCTTCCCGCCTGGGGGAAAAGTGGTTCTTGGAGATCTTTTTTCAGGGGCTATTTCAACGGAGTTGGAGCTGAGCCCGGAGACCCACACGCACAGAGGAAGGCAAAACCACATGGACAAGTCTTTGCTCTGTAGGAGAACTCTAGTTAACCTCAGTATGTGAGGAAAGTCTTGGATTCTACGGGGATACCTCTGTGTGTGGAGCTGCATACCCAACAAGGGGGCACACAGGGCCTGATTCTCTCTTTGCAGCTTTGAAGCTGTCGTTCAAACAACAGCTTGAGAATCCATACAATGCTCTCCCTTACCTCTGAGAGACTTCTCATTGCAGTAGCCCTTGGCAGTTTTTACAAATCCGCACCCAAACCCTTCTCCAAGTAGGCCTGGGTCCTGGTTTGGATGGCCATGCAATGGCGGAGCTGAGGTCAGTAAGGCACCAGTCAGGTGTCACACACTCTGGCAGCCTTCTCCTCCAGGGACAGTAAGGCCTATTTTTCCCTGCGGGAGGCTCGCTTGCCTTGCCTCCTGTGAACTGCGTTTCCCAGCCTGGGCAAAAAGCGGTTCCTGGAGATCTTTTCTCAGGGGCTCTATCCCCAGAGCTGGGGTGGACCTCGGGGACCCATCTCACAGGGGAAGGAAAAACCACATGGACAGGTCTATGCTCTGTAGGAGACGTTAGTGTGTCTCATCTCTTAGGAACATTCTTGGCTCGTACAGAGACACCTCTGTGTGTAAAGCTACACACCGAACATAGGGGCACAGGGAGCCTGATTCTCTCTGTGGGGTGCTGATGCTTTGTGGCAAAGCACCTGTTTGAGAATCCATCCGCTTACGCTTCCCTCGCCTTGACAGAGGTCTCATTGCTGTGTCTCTTGGCACTTTGGAAAGAAGCAGACCCTTACCCTTCACCAAGTAGGCCCTGATCCTAGTTTGAAAGGAAAGGCAATAGCTGAGCTGAGGCCAGTAAGGCACCTGTCAACTCTGACATATTCCCGACGCCTGCTCCTTCATGGAAAATATTGCTAGAATCTAGGAATGTCTTTGCAAGGCTGGCAAAGGGCAGTCAGGAACCTCGACCCTGCCTCTGGAATATCTATCTTCTGAGCAGATCTGGAGGTCTCCTTCTGGAGAAGCTAACCCATTCCTTGCAAATAGAGGCTTCCAAACACAGGCCGGTTGGCTGCCTCTTCTTGCCTGAAGGAGGCTTGCTTTTCCTGCCTCCTATGATCCCTGGTTCCCAGCATGGGGGAAAAGCAGATTCTTGGAGATCTTTGCTCAGGGGTTTTTTCCACGGAGCTGGGGTTGTGCCCAGAGACCCACACATACAGGGGAAGGCAAAACCACATGAACAAGTCTTTGCTTTCTAAGAGAGCTCTAGTGAACCTCAGTCTTTGACGAACGTTCTTGGCTCCTATGCGGACACCTCTGTGTGTGAAACTGCGTACCCAACATGGCGGCAGAGAGCCTGATTCTCTCTGTGCAGGTTTAATGCTGTCGTTCAGAAAACAGCTTGAGAATCCATACAATTCTCGCTCTTACCTCTGAGAGAGTTCTCATTGCAGTAGCCCTTGGCAGTTTGTAGAAATCTGCACCTAAACCCTTCTCCAAGTAGGCCTGAGTCCCAGTTCGGAGGAACAAGCAATGGCGGAGCTAAGACCAGTATGGCACCAGTCAGTTTTCACACACTCTGGCAGCCTGCTCCTCCAGGGACAGTAAGGCTTCTTTTTCTCTGCAGGAGGCTCACTTGCCTTACTTCCTGTGAACAGCTTTTCCCAGCCTGGGCGAAAAGCGGTTCCTGGAGATCTTTTCTCAGAGGCTGTTTTCTCGGAGCTGGGGCGGACCTCGGGGACCCAACTCACAGGGGAAGGCGAAACCACATGTACAGGTGAGCACTCTGTAGGAGAGCTCTTGTGAGCCTCATCTCTCAGGAACATTCTTGGCTCCTGTAGAGACACCACTGTGTGTGAATCTACACACCCCACATAGGGGCAAAGGGAGCCTGATTCCCTCCGTGGGGTGCTGATGCTTGGTGGCAAAGAACCTTCCTGATAATCCATCCGCTTATGCTTCCCTCACATTTACGGAGGTCTCATTGCTGTAGCCCTCGGCAGTTTGGAAAGAAGAAGACCCTTACCCTTCATAAAGTAGGGCCTTGTCCTACTTTGAATGGAAAGGCAATAGCTGAGCTGAGGCCAGTAAGGCGCCAGTCAAGTCTGACATATTCCCAAAGCCTGCTTCTTCAGGAAGATAACTGTAGAATCTAGGAATGTCTTTGCAAGGCTGGCAAAGGGCAGTCAGCACCCTGCACACTGCCTCTGGAATTACCGACTTCTGAACAGATCTGGAGGTCTCCCTTAGGGAAAGCTAACCCATTCTTCCAAATTGAGGCTTCCAAACGCAGGCCGCTTGGCTGCCTCTTTCTCTCTGAATGAGGCCTGCTTTTCCCGCCTCCTATGAACCCCACATCCCAGCCTCTGGGAAAAGCGGATCTTGAAGATCTTTTCTCAGGGGTTGTTTCCACGGAGCTGGGGCCGAGCCTGGAGCCCCAAACGCACAGGGGAAGAAAAACCACATGGACAAGTCTTTGCTCTCTAGGAGAGCTCTAGTGAACCTCACTCTGTCAGGAACGTTCTTGTTTCCTATGGAGACACCCCTGTCTGTGAAGCTGTGTACCGAACATGGAGACACAGAGTCTGATTCTCTCTGTGCAGCTTTGAAGCTGTCGTTCAAACAACAGCTTGAAAATCCATACAATGCTCTTCCTTACCCGTGACACAGTTCTCATTGCTATACCCCTTGGCAGTATTTAGAAATCCATACCCAAACCCTTCTCCTAGTAGGCCTGGGTCCTAGTTCGGAGGAACATGCAATGGCGGAGCTGAGGCCAGTAAGGCACCAGTCAGGTCTCACACACTCTGGCAGCCTGATCGTCCAGGGACACTAAGGCCTGTTGTGCCTTGCAGGAGGCTCGCTTGCGTTACCTCCTGTGAACTGCGTTTGCCAGCCTGGGGGAATAGCGGTCCCTGGAGATCTTTTCTCAGGGGCTCCTTCCCCTGAGCTGGGGCGGACCTCGGGGACCCAACTCACAGGGCAAGGCAAAACCATATGGACAGGTCTATGCTCTGTAGCAGACTTCTAGTGAACCTCATCTCTCAGGAACATTCTTGGCTCCTATAGAGACAATTCTGTGTGTGAAGCTGCGTACCTAACATAGGGGCACAGAGAGCCTGATTCTCTCAGTTCATTTTGACGCAGTCGTTCAGAAAACAGCTTGAGAATCCATAAAATGCTCTCCCTTACCGCTGAGAGAATTCCACTGCTGTAGCCCTTGGCACTTTGTAGAAATCCGCAGCCAAACGCTTCTCCAAATAAGCCTGGGTCCTAGTTCGGAGGAACAGGCAATGGTGGAACTGAGGCCAGCAAGGCAACAGTCAGGTTTCACACACTCTGGCAGCCTGATCCTCCAGGGACAGTAAGGCCTCTTTTTCTCTGCAGGAGATTCGCTTGCCTTACTTCCTGTGAACAGCGTTTCCCAGCCTCAGCGAAGCGGTTCCTGGAGATCTTTTCTCAGGGACAGTTTCCCCGGAGATGTGGCGGACCTCGGGGACCCAACTCACAGGGGAAGGAAAAACCACATGGACAGGTCTATACTCTGTAGGAGAGGTTTAGTGAACCTAATCTCTCAGGAACATTCTTGGCTCCTATAGAGACAACTCTGTGTGTGAAGCTACACTCCCAACATTGGGGAACAGGGATCTTGGTTCTCTCCGTGGGGTGCTGATGCTTTGTAGTAAAGCACCTGCTTGAGAATCCGTCCTCTTAGGCTTCCCTCGCCTTGACAGAGGTCTCATTGCTGTAGCCCTTGGCAGTTTCAAAGAAGAAGACCCTTACCCTTCATAAAGTAGGGCCTTGTCCTAGTTTGAATGGAAAGGCAATAGCTGAGCTGAGGCCAATAAAGAGCCAGTCCCCTCTGACACATTCCCGAAGCCTGCTCCTTCATGGAATATAACTCTAGAATCTTGGAATGTCTTTGCAAGGCTGGCAAAGGGCAGTCAGGAACCAGCAGCCTGCCTCTGGAATTACCGACTTCTGAGCAGATCTGGAGGTCTCCTTTAGGAGAAGGTAACCCATTCCTTCCAAATAGAGGCTTCAAAACACAGGCAGGTTGGCTGCCTTTCGTGCCCGAAGGAGGCTTGCTTTTCTCTCCTCCTATGAACCCCAGGTCCCAGCCTCTGGGAAAAGCGTATCTTGAAGATATTTTCTCAGGGGTTGTTTCCACGGAGCTGGGGCCGAGCCCGGGGCCCAAAGGCACAGGGGAAGGCAAGACCACATGGACAGGTCTATGCTCTGTAGCAGACCTCTAGTGAACCTCATCTCTCAGGAGCATTCTTGGCTCCTATAGAGACACCTCTGTGTGTGAAGCTGCGTACCTAACATAGGGGCACAGAGAGCCTGATTCTCTCTGTTCATTTTGACGCTGTCGTTCAGAAAACAGCTTGAGAATCCATAAAATGCTCTCCCTTACCACTGAGAGAATTCTCACTGCTGTAGCCCTTGGCACTTTGTAGAAATCTGCACCCAAACGCTTTTCCAAGTAGGCCTGGGTGCTAGCTCGGATGAACAGGCAATGGCGGAGCTGAGGCCAGTAAGGCAACAGTCAGGTTTCACACACTCTGGCAGCCTGCTCCTCCAGGGACTGTAAGGCCTCTTTTACTCTGCAGGAGATTCGCTTGCCTTACTTCCTGTGAACAGCATTTCCCAGCCTCGGCGAAGCGGTTCCTGGAGATCTTTTCTCAGGGACAGTTTCCCCGGAGGTGTGGCGGACCTCGAGGACCCAACTCACAGGGGAAGGCAAAACCACATGGACAGGTCTATTCTCTGTAGGAGAGGTTTAGTGAACCTAATCTCTCAGGAACATTCTTGGCTCCTATAGAGACAACTCTGTGTGTGAAGCTACACTCCCAACATTGGTGCACAGGGAGCTTGATTCTCTCCGTGGGGTGCTGATGCTTTGTGGCAAAGCACCTGCTTGAGAATCCATCCTCTTAGGCTTCCCTCGCCTTGACAGAGGTCTCATTGCTGTAGCCCTTGGCAGTTTGCAAAGAAGAAGACCCTTACCCTTCATAAAGTAGGGCCTTGTCCTAGTTTGAATGGAAAGGCAATAGCTGAGCTGAGGTCAATAAGGAGCCAGTCCCGTCTGACACATTCCCGAAGCCTGCTCCTTCATGGAAAATAACTCTAGAATCTAGGAATATCTTTCAAGGCTAGCAAAGGACAGTCAGGAACCAGTACCCTGCCTCTGGAATTACCGACTTCTGAGCAGATCTGGAGGTCTCCTTTAGGAGAAGCTAACCCATTCCTTCCAAATAGAGGCTTCAAAACACAGGCAGGTTGGCTGCCTTTCATGCCCGAAGGAGGCTTGCTTTTCTCTCCTCCTATGAACCCCAGTTCCCAGCCTCTGGGAAAAGCGTATCTTGAAGATATTTTCTCAGGGGTTGTTTCCATGGAGCTGGGGCCGAGCCTGGAGACCCAAAGGCACAGGGGAAGGCAAGACCACATGGACAAGCCTTTGCTCTTTAGTATAGCTCTAATGAACCTCACTCTGTCAGGATCTTTCTTGATTCCTACGGAGACACACCTGTGTGTGAAGCTGCGGCCACAGAGAGCCTGATTACCCCTGTGCAGCGCTGAGTCTGGGCGGCTAAACAACAGCTTGGGAATGCAGCCTGGGGCGCTTCCCTTCCCTCTGACAGAGCTCTCCTTTGGTCCCTAAGCCCTCTGCAAGTAGGCATGGATCATAGGTGCAAAGGGAAGGGAAGAGCGGAGCTGAGGCCAGTAAGGCGCCTGCCAGTCACGTCTCCCCCACTTCCGCAGTCTGTTACTTCCCCTGCGTGAAAGCTAGAAGCTGGGAAGGGCTTCGCGAGGCTCGCTCAGGCAGAGCAGCCTCTAGGCCGGGGCTCTGCGATATCGCGCCTGGGCGCAGATCTGGAGCTCCGCCGGAGTGGAAGCTCATTCGGTCCTTCCCAATACAGGCTTGCAAGCACCCGACGGCGGCCTGACTCTATTCTCCCGCGTTCTGGGAGTGGGCTTCCAATCCAGGGCACAGAGCACTGCCTGGAGCTCTCTGCTCAGGGGCTGGTTCCCCTGCACTGGGACTGTGCTAGGGAGCCCAAAGGCACAGGGGAAGGCCCCAAACCACATGCACACGACTCTGCTCTGGAGCTGAGCTCCGGGGAAGCCCAGTCTGTAAGGCGGTTTCTGAACACAAACGGAGGAACACTCTGGCTGTGGAGCTCCCTCCCCATGACAGGGGCACTGGGACCCTGATTCCCTCCATTCAGCGCTGAGTCTGGGCTACCAAGCAACAGCTTGGGAATGCAACCTGGGGCATTTCCCTTCCCTCAGACAGAGGTCTCCTTGCGGGAGGCTTTCGCAGTTTGCACACCCCCGTGCCCTAAGCCGTCTGCAAGGAGGCCTGGCTCCTAGGTCCAAAGGGAAGGCAAGAGCGGATCTGAGGCCAGTCAGGAGCCAGTCATGTCGCCCACACTCCCGCAGCCTGCTCCTTCGCAGGCGCAAACGCTAGAAGCTGGGAAGGGCTTGGCGAGGCTCGCCCAGGCAGAGCAGCCTCTCGACAGGGGCTCTGTCCTATCGCGCCTGGGCGCAGGTCTGCAGCTCCGCCGGTGTGGAAGCTCACTCGGTCCTTTCCAATACAGGCTTGCAAGGACCCGCCGGCAGCCTAACTCATCTCTCCCGTGTGCTGGGACTGGGCATCCAGGCCTGGGCACAAAGCACTGCCTGGAGCTCTTTGCTCAGGGGCTGGTTCCCCTATGCTGGGGCTGTGCTAGGGAGCCCAAACGCACATGTCAAGGCCCCAAAACACATCCACACGTCTCTGCTCTGCAACAGAGCTCCGGGGAAGCCCAGTCTGGCAGGCGCTTTCTGGGCACAAAGGGAGGAACACTCTGGCTGTGGAGCTTCCTCCCCAAGACAGGGGCACTAGGACCCTGATTCCCTCCGTTTACCGCTGAGTCTGCATTGCCAAGCAACAGCTTGGGAACGCAGCCTGGGGCGCTTCCCTTCCCTCGGACAGAGCTCTCCTTGCGGTAGGCCTTGGTAGTTTGCATACAATGGGGCCCTAAGCCCTCTGCAAGTTGGCCTGGCTCCTAGGTCCAAAGGGCAGGCCAGAGCGGAGCTGAGGCTGTCAGGCTCCAGACACATCTCCCATACTCCTACATCCTGCTCCTACCCGGGCGTGAACGCTAGAAGCTGGGAAGGTACCTGGACCGTGCAGGGGCGGGGCGAACGCGGGCGGCGTGGGGCGGGGGTCGGCTTCTGGCGGGGGTGGGGGCGGGCTTCCCAGTTGTGCTCTCGGAGGTGGACACTGAGGCTGAAAACGCCCCGGGAGCGCACCCGGGACTGGGTAAACCCGGGCTGCGCGGGTCGAGATTCTGATGGCTTTAGGTGGGGGTCGGTCCCAGTTGTGCTCCTGGGGGCCGCCACTGCGGCTGGGAACGCGCAGGGAGCGCGGCAGGGGCGGGACTAACCCTGGGGGCGCGGGGCGGGGGTCGGCTCATGGGGGGGATGGGGAGGGGTTCCCAGTTGTGCTCTCGGGGGTTGCAACTGCGGCTGGGAACGCCCATTTCATCCTCTCCTGGGTCCCCAAGGATCGCCATCCCGTGGGTGCAGCGGAGGGCTGCGGACCACAGGTAAGGGAACTGGGACTGCGTGGAGCAGGGAACCAAGTATTCCGCCGTCTGTTGGCACATTCTCGGAGCTCCCCAACCTGGCGGTCACAGAAAAGCCTTGCCTTTGGGGTCAAGGCCTTTACCGCTCCACCCCTCTGCTGAAAAATCTCAGAGTCTGCGCGGTTCTTCCAAGCAGCCTAGTGTCCGCTGGAAGTCCAAGGGACAGAACACTGAACTCTGGCCGGCTGGCCCAGCCCTGCTTCTGGCACTTTGTAAGCCAGCCGGCCCTTGAGCACCTGCTGGGATGGGAAAGGGAAGGGTCCACGGATTGCACCCTAGAAACTTAGTAGGGTGCATGGATTTCAAACCCTGGTGGCCGCCCAGGCAGCAAAGAAGGGGGTGGGCACCTTGCTGCCCTTTCATGGCAGAATCTGTGGTTGTCCAGCTGCGTGGGCCTTTTCATGAGGACCCTGTGCAATAAAAGTTTGGTGTTTTGGAACTGAATAATTAGAACGTGTAAAAGCTTTAAATTATGTGGTGGTGTAATTAAAAAACAAAACAAAACAAAACCAAGCTCCAAGTGTTTTGCAAATGGAGGTTTAAATATTGAAGGACTGTATTCCTTGCACTGTGGCATTCTATCAAGAAGTGTGCAGGATTTTTTTTTTTTAAGAAAAGTGTTCGAAGTGAGGGAAACAGGAAACCCAGAGGTGCCCCTGTATTTTGGGGAAGGCCTTAGGAGGTCACTTGGAAATGCTGCTGGCTGTGCGGGAGCAGGGCAGATGGGCTGTGCAGGCTTGTCCTTTGCATGGATGTTCTTGTGTGTGGAAACCCAGCTCGGAGCCATCTCCTGATGTGTAAGAATTTCGCAGACAAACCTTGAGCTAAGCAATGCATTTTTTCCTAAGAAAATGTTTGTCTTAAGCGATGTAAATATCCTATGTATTTCCGCTAGACTCTGGCTTCAGGTCGGTTCCCCCAAAAGGCTCAGAAGCGATTTGAACAAAACAGCATGTTTTCCTCCTAGCTTGTTCTCCTTATCTATGTTAAGGAAATGATATATTTGCCTGCAATACTGCCTTTCTTCAAGATTCATGTCAATCAAGTTTTGGCCCGGGATGACTCACCTGCTGCCAATATTATCTCAATGCATGTCGTGGGGGAGGGGCCTGGTGCCATTCCCTGAAACAGTTCCTTTCTTTCCTTAGCTGACTGCTAGTGCCTGTAGAATATCTGGCTAAAGACCAGCAGGGGGTACTCTTACTACCCCCCCACCCCGCCTCGAGTCTAAGTCAGCAGCTTTCTCTATCTCTTTCATACTTTAATAACACTTGATGACACAAAAGCTCTGAGCGATCAAATCGTATCAAATCTTCATTTCAGATTGAAGATGCATTCCATGGTATTGCCATCTTAAGTCTTTCCATCGTTATGGAATATCTGTCCATGTATTCAGGATAGTTTTCAGCCAGGGTGTATAATTTCCAGTGTGCCAGTCTTGTCATCCTCGTTACATCCATGGCAAAGTGTTTTATTCATGTTGATATTATTGAAAGGGAATTTTTTAAAATTCCTTTTCAGATTATTATCTGCTAATGTATACAGATAAAACTGTGTAATCATTCATTTTTATCAGTTTGGACAGCTTGATAGTTGTCTTTAATTTCTTTACTTTCTGACACTTTAAGATTATCCTGGGACACATATGTAATGCCTCACCCCTAAATTCAGACATGTGTTCAAAGAACTTCTGTCCTTTTATTTATTTATTTATTTATTTATTCTTTAACATTGAAATCGTTTTGACTATGCTGGGTGTTTGTTGCTAGATGGAAGTAGCTAGGACCTCTGGACTGCAGTCTCTCATCTCTTGCTGACCTCTTGTTGACCTCTGAAGATTCCTGGTAGGTGGGAGCTTGTTAGTTCCTTGTTCCTTATCAGAACCTCCTGTGGTAAGTGTTTTTCTCTTCTCTGTTGCCTGGTAAGGGTGGGTGGTCATGGGCATCCCAAAGTTGGCTAGAAGTCAATTATTTAGGCAGGCTTGTGCATAGATATGTGAGAAAGCAATGGCACCCCACTCCTGGAAAATCCCAAGGACGGAGGAGCCTGGTAGGCTGCAGTCCATGGGGTGGCTAAGAGTCGGACACCACTGAGCGACTTCATTTTCACTTTTCACTTTCATGCATAGGAGGAGGAAATGGCAACCCACTCCAGTGTTCTTGCCTAGAGAACCCCAGGGACTGCGGGGCCTGGTGGGCTGCCATCTATGGCGTGGCACAGGGTCGGCCTCAACTGAACCACTTAGCAGCTGCAGCAGCAGCAGCAGCAGTGCATAGATATCAAAGGGGATGAGAACAGTCAGGTAGGATCACATATGTCACCGTGAAACAATACTTCTCCTCTTAGCCAAAGCTAACAAAAGATTTCTGTTCTAGGTCAACCTAGAAGAGATCACTTAAGAGGTAAAGAAACTTAAACTCCATTAGCAAAGGCAGTTCAACATCTCAAGAAAACTTGTGCTAGGCACAGAACTCTTTTCTGGGGGCCTACTTTCCCTACAACCTCCTTATCCCATTCTGTACCCATTCCTTTGCTTCTCCCGTCCTGAAAATGCCACCTCTAAGACAGAACTACTTCGTTTTCCTTCTTAAAGTGTGATTGCATTCCATACATTCTTGTAATAACAAGTCATACATTTCCCTTCAGCAACCAAGAACTCACTCTTATATTGGCATTTGATAGATTGGTGAGCATACCTATCAGTGATAATAGCGCCCACCCCGCTTCCTGCAAGAACAGAACAAAACAAAACAAAACAAAACAAAAAAATTGCTTTCTTACATTTAATATGTTCGGATGGTGCCAGTCACTATTCATGCAGAGTCAAAAATCTCTTTTGTTTCTGTGTAAAAGGGAGGTCCTTTCAAGTCGTGAATGTTTAAGAAGTTTCATTTATTTGGAAGTGACCTAGCTATTCAATACACTGTCGTCACTTAGTTTAGCACCAGGATAGAAACTCAGGTAACCAAAACACCTGGAGGAACGATTGTAAGTTCAGTTCAGTTCAGTTGCTCAGTCGAGTCTGACTCTTTGTGACCCCGTGGCCTGCAGGACGCCAGGCTTCCGTGTCCATCACCAACTCCAGGGGCTTGCTCAAACTCATGTCCATCGAGTCAGTGATGCCATCCAACCATCTTATCCTCTGTCATCCCCTTCTCCTCTGCCTTCAATCAAGACTATGAGAGGCGGATATTTTAGAGTATAATTACTGTTAAGAGTTTATCTAAAAGCTCATATCACATTTACATTTTTTACATTGGTTGTTGCTGTTTCCAGGTACTTTCTTGCTGACAAGCTTGTGACACATCTAACAATAGAGCAATTTTTACCTCAAAAGAAACCTAGGCACTATGAACATGTTGTGCTTAATGTTGTTGACTCTTAGACATGTCTATAATGGAGGAGCAAAACCAAAAATACTAGATATTTAATATTGACTAGTTCCCAGTTCACAGGACTCTGACATTCATTTAGGTCAATGTTTTCTTGTATTTCCAGCAGTTTGATTTGGAAGGGCTGCCTTGTCTTGAGACCATTGATATCAGAACACAGAACTTGAGCAATATTATCAAAAAACACAAGGCTCACACTGACACATACCTTAATCCAAACAGACAGACAAGACATCTTCCAGGTTTCCGCCTGAGATTTAAAATATTTCTTTGAGCCAGTCTTCTGGGGAGTGGGGGGATGGGGGTGGCAGTGAGGCAGGCTTGGGTAACAAGCTAATTGTTGGTCATTGCATATGCAAAGAACCAGCTTTCCGGGTTCCAAGGAAAAAAGTTTCCTTGGTAACCAACTTTGTCTGGTTCTATAGAATATCATGGCCCTCCTAGGTCAGGTCATCTTGCCTTTCTGTAGTCCTCGTTTTATCCCTAAATCATAGACAGCTTGGATTGTCTCTGTGGGGTGTATGTATTGTCCTCATGTTTGACCAGGCGGCAGCAGCGAGGTCCGAGAGCCTCTCCTGGAACCGGGCGTGGGGACGGGGCTCACCAGGAGCCACTTGTGAAGGTGGGCAGCGCCCCTGGAGCGCGGCAGGGGCGGGGCGAACCCGGGAGGCGCAGGGCGGGTGTCGGCTCCTGGCGGGGGTGGGGGAGGGCTTCCCAGTTGTGCTCTCGGAGATGGCCACTGCAGCTGGAAACGCTCCGGGAGCGCACCCAGGGCGGGGTAAACCTGGGCTGCACAGGTCGAGATTCCGCTCGCTGTGGGTGGGTAGTCGGTCCCTGTTGTGCTCCCGGGGGTCGCCAATGTGGCTGGGAACCCGCCAGGAGCCCGGCAGGGCCGGGGCGAAACCTGGCGGCGCGGGGCGGGGTGGGGTTCCGTTCGCAGCGGGGGTCGGCTCCTGGCGGGTGTGGGGGAGGGCTTTCCAGATGTGCTGTTGGGGGTCGCCATTGCGGCTGGGAATGCCCATTTCGTGAACTCCTGGATCCCCAAGGATCGGCATCCATTGGCCACAGTGGAGGGGTGCGGAACACAGGTAAGGGAACAGGGACTGCGTGGAGCAGGGAACCAAGTATTCCGCCCTGTGTTGGCACAGTCTCAGAGCTCCCCAACCTGATGGTCGCAGAAAGGCCTCGTCTTTGGGGTCAAGGCCTTTACCGCTCCACCCCTCTGCTGAAAAACCTCAGAGTCTGCGCGGTTTTCCCAAGCAGCCTAGTGTCCGCTGGAAGTCCAAGGGACAGAACCCTGAATTCTGGCCGGCTGGCCCAGCCCTGCTTCTGGCACTTTGTAGGCCAGCGGGCCCTGGAGCACCAGCTAGGATGGGAAAGGGAAGGGTACACGAATTGCACCCTGGTGGCCGCCGAGGCAGCAAAGAAGTGGGGAGGGCACCTTACTGCCCTTTAATGGCAGACAGAATCTGTGGATGTCCTGCTGCGTGGGCCTTTTCATGGGGACCTTGTGCAATAACAGTTTACCGGTGACCTTAGGGAGCTTCCCAGTGTGCTTCTGACAGATGAGGGATGCTGTGGAGTTGGCGGGGCCTCTCAGGACTCCGCTGGGTTTGGCGCAATGGAAGAGGGCCTCATCTCCAGGGAAGGCAGGAACCTCAGGCTTCCTCTCCGTTTCGGACTCCGACCGCAGGGTCCCTGCAGAGTTCGGACAAGAGAGTCAGGAATCGTCTTGTCTGAGGAGGGAACTCTGCTTGCCTCTCGAGGTGCTCAGGGGGTCTCAGGCTCCTTGTTGAGCTGTGTGTGGAACCTGCGGGTGTTTCCGGACGATGCACGACAGTGACAGTGCCCCTTCGTGTTGTGCCTTCACCCACTGGCTTGCCTTCGAAGAGGTGTCCGGGCCTCGGGTTCTTTTCAAGAGCAGACAGGGAAATTGGGGTCTTTTGGCATGTGGGACCACCCACGGGGCTAGTCTCAAATTTCCTAGTGAGGCCGGCTTCATCCTGAGGTGTGCCGGGAAGGCCGGGGACTCTTCAAGACAACGCAGGGGGATCGACTCTACTGTCGCGGTCAGGAGGGGAGACGGGGCTCGGATGAAGTGGGGCCGGAACCCTCGGTGTTACCCTCGAGGGAAACCGGCGTGTGAGGGACTTTTGGGGGATGCATGAAAGGAGTCAGGTACCGTTTCGCACTTCAGGACAGAACCTAGGACTTCCCTTGAGACGCCGTAGCGGGCAAGGGCCTCATCTTGCGAAGACGTTGGAACCATGTGGATTTTCTCGAGTTGCGGCGGGATTCTAGAGTTACGACGGGGATTTCAGGCTTCCTCTTGGGTTGGCCCTGGGAAGCCCAATCTTCCTCTCGAGTTGCGAGGGAAAGCTGGGGGTTGCCCTCAGGTCACTGCAGGGCCGAAGAGACCTCACCTAGGCGTGTGTCCGGGACCTAATATTCCTATCCAGGGAAGGCAGGGATCTCGGGGTTGCATTCCAGGTTCCCCGTGGAGTCAGTCCTCGTCGCGAGGGGAAGCCAAGGACTCCGCTTTCCTCTCGAGTCGCGACGCAGGTCTCTTGGAGCCCCCTGAGCGGCCTCAAGGGAGTCCAGCCTCCTCTTCACTTTTGAGAGAGGACTCGTGATTGCTCTCCAGGCCAGGCAGGAAAAGAAGGCCCTCACCTCGCGAGGACGGGGGCATCTCAGGGGTTTCCTCGAGCTGCGGCACCCGTGGGGGTTTTCTCCCGAGGCACGACGAGGATCTCAGGGAGCCTCTCGTGCGGCGCCAGGGAAGTCATGTCTCCATGCACGTGGCGAGAAGGAGCGCGTCATTGTTCTCGAGTCATGGGAGGGGACTAGGGCCTCAAGACGCGTTGAAGAAGGACTCTCGATGTCTTTCTCGGGTTGCAGCGGGAAACCCTCGTTTCCCCCGACTTCTGCCGGGGACCTGAGGAAACTTCCCAGGGTGCCTCTGAGAGGTGAGGGACGCCGTGGAGTTGGTGGGGCCTCTCGGGACTCCACTGGGTTTGTCGCAATGGAAGAGGGCCTCATCTCGAGTGGAGGCAGGAACCTCAGGCTTCCTCTCCAATTCTGACTCTGATCATAGTGTCCCTGCAGAGTTGGGACAGGAGAGTCAGGCTATGTCTTTTCTGAGGAATGGAACTCCGCTTGCCTCTCGAGTTGTTCATGGGGTTTCAGGCCCCTTGTCAAACTGTGTGTGGAATCTGCAGGTTTTTCCAGACGATGCATGGGGGTGTCAGTGACCCTTCGTTTTGTGTCTTCATCCACAGGGTTGCCTTCGAAGAGGTGTCCGGGCATCGTGTTCTTATGAAGAGCGGACTGGGAAATCGGGGTCGTTCAGCATTTGGCACCACCCACGTGGCTAGTCTCGAATTTCCTCATGAAACCGGCCTCATCCTGAGGTGTGCCGCGAAGGTCATGAAACCCTTCCAGACAAAGCAGAGGATTCGACCCTCCTGTGGCGATCAGGAGGGGAGAAGTGGCTCAGATGAAGTGCTGCTGGGAACCTCGGTGTTTCCCTCAAGTGAGACAGGTATGTCGGGTAACTTTTGGGGTTGCATAACGCGTTCCAAGTACCTTTTCGCTCTTCAAATTGGAACGTGGGACTTCTCTTGGGGTGCTCCAGCGGGCAAGGGCCTCATCTTGGAATGACTGGGGAACCACTTGGTTTTTCTCTAGTTGCGGTGGGATATTTGAGTTACCACAGGGAATTCATGCTTCCTCTTGTGTTGGCCCACAAAAGTCTTATCTTCCATTCGAGATTCGAGGAAGAGCTGGAGGTGCGCTCTAGTCACTGAAGGCAAAAGAGACCCCACCAAGGCTTGTGTGCAGGACCTAATGTTCATGTCAAGGGGCGACAGGAATCTCGGGGTTGCATTCCAGACTCACCCTGGAGTCAGACCTCGTCTCGAGGGGAAGCAAAGGACTCTGCTCTCCTCTCGAGTCGGACGGGTATGTCTTGGAGCCCACTGAGTGGCTTAAAGGGAGTCAAACCTCCTCTGGTGTTTGGAGGGAGGACACGGGATTGCTCTCCAGGCAATGCAGGAAATGAAGGCCCTCATCTCCCGATGACTGGGGCGTCTCGTAGGTTTTCTCGAGCTGTGGCGCTAGTGTGGGGTTTCTCACGAAGTAAGACTGGGAGCTCAGTGAGCCTCTCATGTGGTGCCAGGGCAGTCAGGTCTCTATGCACGTGGTGAGAGGGAGCCCGTCATTGTTCTCGAGTCATGGTAGGGGAATTGGGCCTGAAAACGTGTTAAAGAAGGACTCTCGAGGTCTTTCTTGGGTTGCAGCAGGAAACCCTGGGTTCCATCGACTTGTGCCAGTGACCTCAGGAAGCTTCTCAGCGTGCCTGTGAGAAGTCAGGGTCACTGTGCAGTTGGGAGGGGCCTCTTGGAACTCCACTGGGTTTGGTGCAATGGAAGAGAGCCTCATGACAAGTTGAGGCAGGAACCACAGGGTTCCTCTCCTGGCTTCGAATGCGCCGGATCTGACTCGGATCGCAGAGTCCCTGCAGAGTTGGGACAGGAGAGTCAGGCCTCGTCTTGTGTGGAGGAATGGAACTCCGCTTGACTCTCGCGTTGTTCATGGGGTGACAGGCCACTTGTCAATTTGTATGTGGAACTTGCGGGTTTTTCTGGACGATGCACTGGGGTGTCACTGCCCCTTCGTGTTGTGCCTTGTTCCACAGGATTGCCTTCGAGTTGGGTTCTGCCATCGGGTTCTTATCAAGAGCGGACCAGGGAATCAGGGTCTTTTGGCATGCCGCACCACCCACGAGGCTATGTCTCAAATTTCCTCGTGAGACTGGCCTCATCTTGATGTGCGCCAGGAAGGTCGGGAACGCCTTCCAGACAAAGCAGGGGAATCGAACCTCCTGTCGCGATCAAGAGGGGAGAAGAGTCTCAGATGAAGTGGTGCCGGGAACCTCGGTGTTCTCCTCAAGTGAGACTGGTATGTCGGGGAACTTTTGGGGTCGCATCAAGGGTTCCAAGTAACTTTTCGCTCTTCAATATTGAATGAGGGACTTCTCTTGAGACGCTGTAGCGGGCAAGGGCCTCATCTTTCGATGACGGGGGAACCACGTGGTTTTTCCTGAGTTGGGGCGGGATTCTCGAGTTACAACCGGGAATTCAGGCTTCCTCTTCAACTGGCCCAGGGAAGTCCAGTTTTCATTCGAATTGCGAGTTAGAACTGGGGATTGCTCTCGAGACACTGCAGGGCCAAATAGACCTCATCTAGGCTTGTGTCCAGGACCTAATGTTCCTCTGCTGGGGCGAAAGCGATCTCAGCATTGCATTCTCGACTCACCCGGGGAGTCAGGCCTCATCTCGAGGGGAAGCCAAGGACACCGCTCTCCTGTCAAGTCGCGACGGGTATATCTTAGAGCTCACTGTGTGGCCTAAAATGAGTCAAGCCTCCTGTGGTGTTTGGAGAGAGGACTCAGGATTGCTCTCCAGGCCATACAGCAAAAGAAGGCCCTCATCTCGTGAGGACTGGGGCGTCTCGTGGGTATTCTCGAGCTGCGTCTCCAGTGTGGTGTTGCTCACGAGGTATAATGGGGAGCTCAGGGAGCCTCTCCTGTGGCGCCAGGGAAGTCAGGTTTCTATGCGCGTGGCTAGGGGGAGCGCGTCATTGCTCTCGAGTCATGGTAGGGGAATCGCACCTCAAGACGCGTTGAAGAAGGACTCTCGAGGTCTTTTACGGGTTGGGGCAGGAAACCCTTGGTTCCCTCGACTTGTGCCGGTGATCTCAGGAAGGTCTAAGGGTGCCTCTGAGAAGTCAGGGATACTGTGCAGTTGGGAGGGGCCTCTCGGGACTCCACTGGGTTCGGTGCAATGGAAGAGGGCCTCATCTCGAGTGGAGGCAGGAAACTCATGTTTCCTCTCCTGACTTCCCCTGGGCCAGATCTGACTCGGATCGCAGTTTCGCTGCAGAGTTCGAACAGGAGAGTCAGGCCTCGTCTTGTGTGGAGGAATGGAACTCTGCTTGCCTCTCCAGTTGTTCACGGGGTGACAGGTCACTTCTCGAGCTGTGTGTGGTACCTGCGGGTTTCTCCGGACGATACCCAGGGGTGTCAGTGCCCCTAAGTGTTGTTCCTTCATCAAAAGGGTTATCTTCAAAGAGGTGTCCGGGCATTGGGATCTTATCAAGAGCGGACCGGGAAATCGGGGTCTTTCGGCATGTGTCACCATCCACGTGGCTATGTCTCGAATATCCTCGTGAGACCGGCCTCATCCTGAGATGCACTGGGAAAGGTGGGAACCCCTTCAAGACAAAACAGGGGAATCGACCCTCCTGTCGCGATCAGGAGGGGAGAAGGGGCCCAGATGTAGTGGTGCCGGGAACCTCGGTGTTCTCCTCGAGTCAGACTGGTGTGTCGAGGAACTTTTGAGGGCGCATCAAGGGTGCCAATACCGTTTCGCACTTCAAGACGGAACGTGGGACTTCTCTTGAGACGCTGTATGGGGCAAGGGCCTCATCTTGGGATGACGGGGGAACCACGTGGCGTTTCTCGAGTTGTGGCGGGATTCTCGAGTTTCGACGGGGAATACAGTCTTCCTCATGTGTTGAGCCAGGGAAGTCCTATCTTCCATTCGAGTTTAAAGGGAGAGCTGGGGATTGCTCTTGAGTCACTGCAGGGCAAAATAGACCTCATCTAGGCTTGTGTCCAGGACTTAATGCTCGTCCCTAGGGGAGACAGGGATCTTGGGGTTGCATACCAGACTCACCCGGGGAATCAGGCCTCGTCTCGAGGGGAAGCAAAGAACTCCGCTGTCCTTTTGAGTCGCGATGGGTATCTCTTGGAGCCCACTGTGTGCCCTAAAGGGAGTCAAGCCTCCTGTAGTGTTTTGATAGAGGACTCGGGATTCCTCTCCAGGCCATGCAGGAAAAGAAGGCCCTCATCTCGCGATGATGGCGGCGTCTCGTGGGTTTTCTAGACTGCTGCGCTAGTGCCGGGTTTCTGACGAGGTACGAGAGGGAGCTCAGGGAGCCTCTCGTGTGGCGCCAGGGAAGTCAGGTCCCCATGAGATGGCTAGGGGGAGCTCGTCATTGCTCTCGAGTCATGGTAGGGTAATCGGGCCTCAAGACGGGTTGAAGAAGGACTCTCGAGGTCTTTCTCGGGTCACTGCATAAAACCCAGGGTTCCCTTGACTTGTGCCTGCGACCTCAGGGAGCTTCTCAGAGTGCCTCTGAGAAGTCAGGGATACTGTGCAGTTTGGAGGGGCCTCTCGAGACTCCTCTGCATTTGGTGGAATGTAAGAGGGACTCATCTCCAGTTGAAGCAGGAACCTCAGTGTTCCTCTCCATTTCTGACTCAGATCGCAAGGTCCCTGCATGTTGGTACAGGAGAGTCAGGCCTCGTCTTTTCTGGAGGATGGGACTCCTCTTGCCTCTCGAGTTGTTCTCGAGGTGACAGGCCACTTGTCGAGCTGTGTGTGTAACCTGCCCGTTTTTCCGGATGATGCACAGGTGTGTTAGTGCCCCTTCGTGTTGTACCTTCATACTCAAGGCTGCCTTCCAAGAGGTGTCCGAGCATCGGATTCTTATCAAGAGCGGACCGGGAAATTGGAGTCTTTCAGCAAGTGGCACCACCCACAAAGCTACGTATCGAATTTCCCCATGAGACCGGCCTCATCCTGAGTTGTGCAGGGAAGGTCGGGCCCCCTTGCAGACAAAGCAGGGGAATCGACCCACCGGTCACGATCAGGAGGGGAGAAGGGGCTTAAATGAAGTGGTGCCGGGAACCTCGGTGTTCCCCTTGAGTGAGACCGGCGTGTTGGGGGACTTTTGGGGTCGCATCAAGGGTGCCAAGTACCGTTTCGCATTTCAAGACGGAACCTGGGACATCTTTTGAAACGCTGTAGCGGGCAAGGGCCTCATCTTGCAATGACGGGAGAACCACGTGGTTTTGCTCGAGTTGCGGCGGGATTCTCGAGTTATGACCGGGAATTTAGGCTTCCTCTTGTTGGCCTTGAAATCCAATCTTCCATTCGGGTTGCGAGGGGGAGCTGGGGATTGCGCTAGAGTCCCTGCAGGGCAAAAGAGACCTAATCTAGGCTTGTGTCAAGGATCTAACGTTGCTCTCCAGGGGCGACAGGGATCTCGGGTTTGCATTCCAGACTCATCCGTGGAGTCAGTTCTCACCTCGAGGGTAAGCAAAGAATTCCGCTCTCGTCTCGAGTCGCGATGGGTATCTCTTGGAGCCCACTGTGTGTACTAAAGGGAGTCAAGCCTCCTGTGGAGTTTGGAGAGAGGACTCGGGATTGGACTCCAGGCCATGCAGGAAAAGAAGGCCCTCATCTCGAGATGACGGTGGCGTCTCGTGGGTTTTCTCGAGCTGCGGCGCCAGTGTGGGGTGTCTCATGAAGTACCACGGGGATCTCAGGGAGCCTCTTGTGTGGCGCCAGGAAAATCCAGTATTCCATTCGAGTTGCAAGTTAGAACTGGGGATTGCTCTCCAGTCACTGCAGGGCAAAATAGACCTCATCTACGCTTGTGTCCAGGACCTAGTGTTCCACTACTGGGCCAACAGGGATCTCAGGGTTGCATTCTCGACTCACCCGGAGAGTCAGGCCTCGTCTTGAGGGGAAAAAAAGGACTCCGCTCTCCTGTCGAGTCGCGACGGGTATCTCTTGGAGCCCACTGCGTGGCGTAAAGGGAGTGAAGCCTCCTATGGAGTTTGGAGAGATGACTCGGGATTGATTTCCTGGCCATGCAGGAAAAAAGGCCCTCATCTCGCGATGACGGGGGCATCTCGTTGGTTTTCTCCAGCTGCGGCGCAAGTATCAGATTTCTCACGAGGTACAACGGGGAGCTCAGAGAGCCTCTCGTGTGGTGCTAGGGACGTCAGGTCTCCGTGCGTGTGGTGAAGGGGAGTGCGTGATTGCTCTCGAGTCATAGTAGGCGAATCGGGCCTCAAGACGCATTGAAGAAGGACTCTCGAGGTCTTTCTCGGGTTGCGGCAGGGAACCCTGGGTTCCCTTTATTTGTGTCGGTGACCTCAGGCAACTTCTAAGGGTGCCTCTGAGAAGTCAGGGACACTGTGGATTTGGGAGGGGCCTTTCGTTTCTCAACTGGGTTTGGTGCAATCGAAGAGGGCCTCATCTCGAATGGAGGCAGGAACGTCAGGGGTCCTCTCCATTTCTGACTCGGGTCGCAGGGTACCTGCAGAGTATGGAGAAGAGAGTCACGCCTCGTCTTCTGTGGAGGAATGGATTTCCCCTTGCCTTTCGAGTTGTTCACGGAGTGACAGGCCACTTGTTGAGCTGAGTGTGGAACCTGCGGTTTTTTCCGGACGATGCACGGGGGTGTCAGTGCCCCTTCGTGTTGTGCCTTCATCCACAGGGTTGCCTTCAAAGAGGTTTCCGGGCATCGGGTTCTTTTCAAGAGCGTACCGGAAAATTGGGGTCCTTCAGCATGTGGTACCACCCACGAGGCTACGTCTCGAATTTCCTCGGGAGACCGGCCTCATCCTGAGGTGCGCCGGGAAGGTCGGGAACCCCTTGCAGACAAAGCAGGGGAATCGACCCACCGCTCGCGATCAGAAGGGGAGAAGGGGCTCAGATGAAGTGGTGCCGGGAACCTCGGTGGTCCCCTCGAGTGAGACCTGTATGTCACGGCACTTTTGAGGTCGCATCAAGGGTGCCAAGTACAGTTTCGCACTTCAAGACGGAACGTGGGAATTCTCTGGAGATGCTGTAGCGGGCAAGGGCCTCATATTGCGATGACGAGGGAAACACGTGGTTTTTCTCGAGTTGAGGCGGGATTCTCGAGTTACAACGGGGAATTCAGGCTTCCTCTTGTGTTGGCCCAGGAAGTCCAATCTTCCATTCAACTTGTCAGAGAGAGCTGGGGGTTGCTCTCGAGTCACTTCAGGGCAACGAGTCCTCATCTAGGCTTGGGTCCAGGACGTAATGTTCCTCTCCAGGGGCGACAGGGATATCGGGGTCGCATTCCAGTCTCACCCGGTGGGTCACGCCTCGTCTCGAGTGGAAGCAAAGGACTCCACTATCCTCTCGAGTCGCGACACGTAACTCTTGGAGCCCAATGAGTGGCCTAAAGGGAGTCAAGCGTCCTGTGTAGCTTGGACAGAAGGTTCACGCTTGATCTGCATACCATGCAGTTAAAGATGGCCCTCCTCTGGTCATGACGGGGGCGTCTCATGGGTTTTCTCCAGCTGCGGAGCCAGTGTGGGGTTTCTCACGAGATATGATGGGGAGTTCAGGGATCCTCTCGTGCGGCGCCAGAGAAGCCTGACTCCATGCGTGTGGCCAGGCAGATCGCGTCATTGCTCTCGAGTCATGGGAGGGACTAGGGCCTCAAGAGGCATTTAAGAAGGACTCTCAAGGTCTTTCTTGGGTTGGGGCGTGAAACACTCGTTTCCCTCGACTTCTACAGGGGACCTTAGGGAACTTCCCAGGTGCCTCTGAGAGGTGAGGGATACTGAGGAGTTAGAGGGGCCTCTCGGGACTCCACTAGGTTTGACGAAATGAAAGAGGGCCTCATCTCGATTGGAGGCAGCAACCTCAGGCTTCCTCTCCATTTCTGACTCCGACCGCAGGGTCCCTGCAGAGTTGGGACAGGAGAGTCAGGCCTCGTCTTGTCTGAGTAACGGAACTCTGCTTGCCTCTCGAGTTGTTCAGGGGGTCTCAGGGCCCTTGACAAGCTGAGTGTGGAACCTGCGGGTGTTTCCAGAAGATGCATGGGGGTGTCAGTGCCCCTTCGTTTTGTGCCTTCCCCCACAGGGTTGCCTTCAAAGAGGTGTCCGCGCATCGGGTTCATTTCAAGAGCGGACCGGGAAATCGGGGTCATTCTGCATGTGGCACCACCCACGTGGCTCATCTCGAATTTCCTCGTGAGACCAGCATCATCCTGAGGTGCGCCGGGAAGGCCGGGAACACCTTCCACACAAATTAGGGGAATCGATTCTCCTGTTGCGATCAGGAGGGGAGATGGGGCTCAGATGAAGTGGTGCCGGGACCCTCGGTGTTCCACTCGAGGGAACCCGGCGTTTCAGGGAACTTTAGGGGTCGCATCAAGGGAGCCAAGTACCGTTTCCCACTTCAGGACGGAACATGGGACTTCCCTGGAGACGCTGTAGCGGGCAAGGGCCTCATCCTGTGAAGACGTTGGAACCACGTCGTTTTTCTTGAGTTGCATCGGGATTCTCGAAAACGACAGGAATTTCAGGTCTCTCTTGGGTTGGCCCTGGGAAGCCCAATCTTCAATTCGAGTTGCGATGGAAAGCTGGGGGTTCTGCTCGAGTCACTACAGGGCCAAAGAGACCTCATCGAGGCGTGTGTCCAGGACCTAATATTCCTCTCAAGGGAAGACAGGGATCCCGGGTTTCCATTCCAGACTCCCCCGGGGAGTCAGGACTCGCCTGGAGGGGAAGCAAAGGACTCCGCTTTCCTCTCAAGTCGCGACACGGATCTCTTGGAGCCCACTGAGTGGACTCAAGGGTGTCGAGCCTCCTCTTCAGTTTGGAGAGAGGACTCGGGATTGCTCTCCAGGCCAGGCAGGAAAAGAAGGCCCTCATCTCGCGATGACGGGGGCGTCTCATGGGTTTCCTCAGGCTGCTGCGCCCATGGGGGTTTTCTCACGAGGCACGACGAGGACCTCAGGGAGCCTCTTGTGCGGCGCCAGGGAAGTCAGGTCTCCATGCACATGGCGAGGGGGAGCTGGTCATCACTCTCGAGTCATGGGAAGTGGCTAGGTCCTCAAGAGGCGTTGAAGAAGGACTCTCGAGGTCTTTCTCGGGTTGCGGCGGGAAACCCTCGTTTCCCTCAACTTCTGCAGGGGACCTTAGGGAACTTCCCAGGGTGCCTCTGAGAGGTGAGGGATGCTGTGTAGTTGGCAGGGCCTCTCGGGACTCTGCTGTGTTCGGCGCAATGGAAGAGGGCCTCATCTCGAGGGGAGGCAGGAACCTCAGGCTTCCTCTCGGTTTCGGACTCCGACTGCACGGTCCCTGCAGTGTTGGGACAGGAGAGTCATGCCTCGTCTTGTCTGAGGAATGGAATTCTGGTTGCCTCTCGAGTTGTTCCGGGAGTCTCAGGCCCCTTGTCGAGCTGTATGTAGACCCTGCGGGTTTTTCCGGATGATGCACGGGGGTGTCAGTGCCCCTTCGTGTTGTGCCTTCACCCACAGGGTTGCCTTCGAAGAGGTGTCCGGGCATCGGGTTCTTATCTAGAGCGGACCAGAAAATCGGGGTCGTTCGGCACGTGGCACCTCACACGTGGCTACTCTCGAATTTCCTCCTGAGACCGGCCTCATCCTGAGGTGCGCCAGGAAGGCCGGGAACCCCTTCCAGACCACGCAAGGGAATCGACTCTCCTGTCACGATCAGGAAGGGAGAAGGGGCTCAGATGAAGTGGTGCCGGGACCCTCGGTGTTCCCCTCGAGGGAACCCAGCGTGTCGGGGAACTTTTGCGGTCGCATCAAGGGTGTCATGTACCGTTTCGCACTTAAGGACGGAACATGGGACTTCATTGGAGACACCGGGAACTTCGGTGTTCCCCTGGAGTAAGACCGGTATGTTGGGGAACTTTGGGGTCGCATCAAGGGTGCCAAGTAGCATTTCAAACTTTAAGATGGAACGTGGGACTTCTCTTGAGACTCTAGCTGGCAAGGGCCTCATATTGCGATGAAGGGGGAACCACATGGTTTTTAAGACTTGAGGCTGAATTCTCGAATTACGATGGGAAATTTAGACTTCCTCTTGTGTTGACCGTGGGAAGACCAATCTTCCATTCAAATTGTGAGGGAGAGATGGAGGTTGCTCTCGAGTCACTGTAGGGCAAAATAGACCTCATCTAGGCTTGTGTCTAGGACAAAATGTTCCACTCCAGGGGCGACATGGATCTCGGGGTTGCATTCCAAACTCACCCGGGGAGTCAGGCCTCGTCTCCAGGGAAGCAAAGGACTCCGCTCTCCTCTCGAGTCGCACCGGGTATTTCTTGGACCCAACTGAGTGGCCTAAAGGGAGCCAATACTCCTGTGAAGTTTGGAGAGAGGACCAGGAATTGCTCTCCAGGTCAGGCAGGAAAAGAAGGCCCCCATCTCTTCTTGACGGGGGCATCTTGTGGTTTTTCTCGAACTGCGGCGCCAGTGTGGGTTTTCTCACGAGGTACGATGCGGTACTCAGGGAGCCTCTTGTGTGGTACTAGGGAAGTCAGTTTTCCTGCTTGTGGCGAGGGGAGCGCATCCTTGCACTGGAGTCATGGTAGGGGAATCGGGCATCAAGAGACGTTGAAAAAGGACTCTCCAAGTCTTTCTCGGGTTACTTCAGGAAACTCTGGGTTCCCTCGACTTGTGCCAGTGACCTCAGGTAGCTTCTCACGGAGCCTCTGAGAATTCAGGGATACTGTGGTGTTGGGAGGGGCCTCTCGGGACACCACTGAGTTTGGTTCAATGGAAGAGGGCCTCTTCTCTAGTTGAGGCAGGAACCTCAGGGTTCCTCTCCATTTCTGACTCCAATTTCAGGGTCCCTGAAGAGTTGGGACAGGAGAGTAAGAACTCGTCTTGTGTGAAGGAATGCAACTTCACTTGCCTCTCGAGTTGTTCACGAGGTGACAGTCCACATTTGGAGCTGTGAGTGGAATCTGCGGGTTTTTCCAGACGATGCATGGGGATGTCAGTGTCCCTTCGTGTTGTGCCTTCATCCACAGGGTTGCCTTCGAAGAGATGTCCGGGCGTCAGGTTCTTATCTAGAGTGGACCGGGAATTCGGGATCTTTCAGCATATGGCACCAACCATGAGGCTACTTTTCGAATTTCCTCATGAGACCGGCCTCATCCGGAGGTTCGCGGGGAACGTCGGGAACCCCTTGCAGACAAAACATGGGAATCGACCCTTCTGTCGCGATCAGGAGGGGTGAAGAGGCTCACAGGAAGTGGTGCCGTGAACTTTGGTGTTTCCCTCGAGTGAGACCGGTATGTCAGGGAACTTTGGGGGTCGCATCAAGGGTGCCAAGTACCGTTTTGTACTTCAGGATGGAACGTGGGACTTCTCTTGATACGCTGTAGCGGCCAAGGGCCTCATCTTGCGATGACGGGGGAGCCACGTGGTTTTTCTCGAGTTGCGGCGGGATTCTCGAGTTACGACGGGGATTTCAGGCTTCCTCTTGTGTTGGGCCAGGGAAGTCCAATCATCCATTCGAGTTGCGAGGGAGAGCTGGGGGTTGCGCTCGAGTCACTGCAGGGCAAAGGAGACCTCATCTAGGCTTGTGTCCAGGACCTAATGTTCCTCTCCAAGGGCCACAGGGATCTCAGGTTTGCATTCCAGACTCACCCAGGGAGTCAGGCCTCATGTCTAAGGGAAGCAAAGGACTCTGCTCTCCTTTCGAGTCACGACGGGCACCTCTTGGAGCCCACTTTGTGGCCTAAAGGGAGTCAAGCCTCCTGTGAAGTTTGGAGAGAGGACTTGGGACTGCTCTCCAGGCCATGCAGGAAAAGATGGCCCTCATCTCGCGATGACGGAGGGATCTTGTGGGTTTTCTCGAGCTGAGGCGCCAGTGTGGGGTTTCACACGAGGTACGACGGGGAGCTCAGGGAGCCTCTCGTGTGGCGCCAGGGAAGTCAGGTCTCCATGTGCGTGGCGAGGGGGAGCGCATTATTGCTCTCGAGCTATGTAGGGGAATCTGACCTCAAGACACATTGAAGAAGGACTCTCGAGGTCCTTCTTCGGTTGTGGCAGGAAACCCTTATTTCCCTCGACTTTTGCCGGTGGCCTCAAGGAGCTTCTCAGAATGCCTATGAGAAGTCAGGGATACTGTGGAGATGGGAGGGGACTCTCGGGACTCCACTGGGTTTGTTTTAATGGAAGAGGGCCTCATCTCGGGTTGAGGCAGGAACCTCAGGTTTCCTCTCCATTGCTGACTCAGATCGAAGCGTGCCTGCAGAGTTGGGATTGGATACTCAGGCCTCGTCTTGTCTGAGGAAGGGAACTCCGCTTTCCTCTCTCATTGTTTAAGGGGTGACAGGCCAGTTGTGGAGCTGTATGTGGATCCTGCAGGGTTTTCCAGACGATGAACAGGGTTGCCAGTGCCCCCTCGTGTAGTGCCTTCATCCACAGGGTTGCCTTAGAAGAGGTGTCCGGGCATCGGGTTCTTATCAAGAGCAAGACCGAGAAATCGGGGTCTTTTGGCACGTGGCACCAACACGAGGCTACGTCTCGAATTTCTTCGTGAGACTGGCCTCATCCTGAGGTGCGCCATGAAGGTCGGGAACCCCTTCTAGACAAAGCAGGGGGATCGACCTTCCTGCCGTGATCAGGAGGGGAGAAGGGGCTCAAATGAAGTGGTGCCAGGAACTTCGGTGTTCCCTTGGAGTGAGACCGGTATATTGGGGAACTTTTGGGGTCGCATCAAGGGTGCCAAGTAGCATTTCGAACTTTATGACGAAACATGGGACTTCTCTTGAGACTCTGTAGCGGGCAAAGGCCTCATATTGCGATGAATGGGGAACCACGTGGTTTTTAAGAGTTGCGGTGGGATTCTCGAGTTACAACGGGAAATTCAGACTTCCTCTTGTGTTGGCCCAGTGAAGACCAATCTTCCATTCGAATTGCGAGGGAGAGATGGGTGTTGCTCTCGAGTCACTGTAGGGCAAAATAGACCTCATCTAGGCTTTTGTCCAGGACATAATGTTCCTCTCCAGGGGCAACAGGGATCTCGGGGTTGCATTCCAGACTCACCCGAGGTAAGGCCTCGTCTCGAGGGGAAAAAAAGTACTCTGCTCTCCTCTCAAGTCGCGACAGGTATCTCTTGGAGCCCATTGAGTGGCCTAAAGGGAGTAAAGCCTCCTGTGAAGTTTGGAGAAAAGACCAGGGATTGCTCTCCAGGTCAGGCAGGAAAAGAAGTCCCCAATCTCGCGATGACGGTGGGTTTTCCCGAGCTGTGGCGCCAGTGTGGGGTTTCTCACGAGGTATGACGGGGAGCTCAGGGAGCCTCTCATGTGGCGCCAGGGAAGTCAGGTGTCCATGTGCATGGCGAGGGGGAGCGTGTCATTGCTCTCGAGTCATGGTAGGGGAATCCGTCCTCAAGACGCGTTGAAGACGGACTCTTGAGGTCTTTCTCGGGTTGCGGCAGGATACCCTGTGTTCCCTCGACTTGTGCCGGTGACCTCAGGGAGTTGCTCAGGGTGCCTCTGAGAAGACACTGATACTGTGGAGTTGGGAGGGGCCTCTCGGGACTCCGCTGGGTGTGGTATAATACAAGAGGGCCTCATCTCGTGTTGAGGAAGGAACCTCAGGGTTCCTCTCCATTTCAGACTCCGATCTCAGGATTCCTGCAGAGTTGGGACAGGAGAGTCAGGCCTCGTATTCTGTGGAGAAATGAAACTTAGCTTGCCTCTCGAGTTGTTCACGAGGTAACAGGTCACTTGTCGAGCTGTATGTGGAACCTGCAGAATTTTCCAAAAGATGCACGGGTGTTCAGGGTCCCTCCTTGTTGTGCCTTCATCCTATGGGATGCATTCCAAGAAGTGTACGGGCATCGGGTTCTTATTAATAGCTGACTGGGAAATGGGGTCTTTCCGCATGTGGCACCACCCACGAGGCTACATCTCCAATTTGCTCGTGAGACAGGCCTCATCCTGATGTGCGCTGGGAAGATCGGTAACCCCTTCCACACAAAGCAGGAGAAAAGACACTCCTGTTGCAATCAGGAGGGGAGAAGGGGCTCAAATGATGTGGTGCGGGGAACATGGGTGTTACCCTCGAGTGAGGCCTGTATGTTGGGGAACTTTGAGGGTGCCATCATGGGTGTCAAGTACCGTTTTGCACTTCAGTAGGAACGTGGGACTTCTTTTGAGACGCTGTGGCGGGCAAGGGCCTTATGCTGCGAAGACGATGGAACCACGTGGTTTTTTTCGAGTTGCGGCGGGATTCTCGAGTTACGACGGGGATTTCAGGCTTCCTCTTGTGTTAGCCCTGGGAAGCCCAAACTTCCCTTCGAGTTGCGAGGGAAAGCTTGATGTTGTGCTCGAATCACTGCAAGGCCAAGGAAACCTCATTTAGGCGTGTGTCCAGGACATAATAGTCCTCTCAAGGGAAGACAAGGATCTCGGGATTGCACTCCAGACTCCACCGGGGAGTCAGGCCTCGCCTCGAGGGGAAGCAAAGGACTGCGCTCTCCTCTCGAGCCCCGACGCGGATCTCTTGGAGCCCACTGAGTCGCCTCAAGGGAATCCATCCTAACTTCAGTTTGGAAAGAGGACTCGGGATTGCTCTCCAGGCCAGGCAGGAAAAGAAGGCCCTCAGCTCGCCAGGACGGGGGCGTCTCAGGGGTTTCCTCGAGCTGCGGCGCCCGTGGGGGTTTTCTCCCGAGGCACGATGAGGATCTCAGGGAGCCTCTCGTGCGGCGCCAGGGAAGCCAGGTCTGCATGCGCGAGGCGAGGGGGAGCGCATCATTGCTCTCAAGTCCAGAGAGGGGACAAGGGTCTCAAGACACTTTGAAGAAGGACTATCGAGGTCTTTCTCGAGTGGCGGCGTGAAACCCTCATTTCCCTCGACTTCTGCCGGGGACCTGAGGGAACTTCCCAGGGTGCCTCTGAGAGGTGAGTGATGCTGTGGAGTTAGCGGGGCCTCTCGGGACTCCGCTGGGGTTGGAGCAATGGAAGAGGGCCTCATCTCGAGGGGAGGCAGGAACCTCAGGCTTCCTCTCTGTTTCTGACTCCAACCCTCCGACCTCAGGGTCCCTGCAGAGTTGGGATCGGAGAGTTAGGCCTCGTCTTGTCTGAGGAAGGGAATTCCGCTTGCCTCTCGAGTTGCTCAGGGGGTCTCAGGCCCCTCTTCGAGCTGTGTGTGGAACCAACGGGTGTTTCTGGACGATGCACGAGAGTGTCAGTGCCCCTTCGTGTTGTGCCTTCACCAAAAGGGTTGCCTTCGAAGAGGTGTCCGTGCAACGGGTTCTTCTCAAGAGTGGACCGGGAAATCGAGGTTGATCAGCATGTGGCACCACCCCCGTGGCTCATGTCGAATTTCCTCGTGCGAACGGCCTCATCCTGAGATGCGCCGGGAAGGCCGGGAATCCCTTCTAGACCACGCAGGGGAATCGACACTCCTGTCGCCATCAGGAGGGGAGAAGGGGCTCAGATGAAGTGGTGTCGGGAACCTCGGTGTTTCCCTCGAGGGAACCCGGTGTGTCGGGGAACTTCTGGGGGTCGCATGAAAGGTGTCAGGTACTGTTTCGCACTTCAGGACAGAAACTGGGACTTCCCTTGAGACGCCATAGCGGGCAAGAGGCTCATCTTGCAAAGACGTTGGAACCACGTGGTTTTCCTTGAGTTGCGGCGGGATTCTCGAGTTACGACGGGGATCTCAGGCTTCCTCTTGGGTTGGCCCTGGGAAGCGCAAACTTCCCTTCGCGTTGCGAGGGAAAGCTGGGGGTTGCGCCCGAGTCACTGCAGGGCCGAAGAGACCTCACCTAGGCGTGTGTCTGGGACCTAATATTCCTCTCCAGGGAAGGCAGGGATCTCGGGGTTGCATTCCAGGCTCCCCCGGGGAGTCAGGCCTCGTCTCGAGGGGAAGCCAAGGACTCCGCTCTCCTCTCGAGTCGCGACGCGGGTCTCTTGGAGCCCCCTGAGCGGCCTCAAGGGAGTCCAGCCTCCTCTTCCGTTTGGAGAGAGGACCCGGGATTGCTCTCCAGGCCATGCAGGAAAAGAAGGCCCTCAGCTCGCGAGGAAGGGGGCGTCTCAGGGGTTTCCTCGAGCTGCGGCGCCCGTGGGGGTTTTCTCCCGAGGCACGACGAGGATCTCAGGGAGCCTCTCGTGCGGCGCGAGGGAAGTCAGGTCTCCATGCGCGTGGCGAGGGGGAGCGCGTCCTGGCTCTCGAGTCACGGGAGGGGACTAGGGCCTCGAGACGCGTTGAAGAAGGACGCTCGAGGTCTTTCTCGGGGGGCGGCGGGAAACCCTCGTTTCCCTCGCCTTCTGCCGGGGACCTTAGGGAACTTCCCAGGGTGCCTCTGAGAGGCGAGGGATCCTGTGGAGGTGGCGGGGCCCCTCGGGACTCCGCTGGGTCTGGCGCAACGGAAGAGGGCCTCACCTCGAGGGGAGGCAGGAACCTCAGGCTTCCTCTCTGTTTAGGACTCCGACCGCAGGGTCCCTGCAGAGTTGGGACAGGAGAGTCAGGCCTCGTCTTGTCTGAGGAAGGGAACCCCGCTGGCCTCTCGAGTTGCTCAGGGGGGTCTCAGGCCCCCCGTCGAGCTGTGTGTGAAACCCGCGGGTCTTTGCGGACGATGCACGGGGATGGCAGTGCCCCTTCGTGTTGTGCCTTCACCCACAGGGTTGCCTTCGAAGAGGGGTCCGGGCCTCGGGTCCTTCTCAAGAGCGGAGCGGGGAATCGGGGTCGTTCGGCATGTGGCCCCACCCACGTGGCTCGTCTCGAATTTCCTCGTGAGACCGGCCTCATCCTGAGGGGCGCCGGGAAGGCCGGGAACCCCTTCCAGACCACGCAGGGGAATCGCCTCTCCTGTCGCGATCAGGAGGGGAGAAGGGGCTCAGAGGAAGCGGTGCCGGGACCCTCGGTGTTCCCCTCGGGGGACCCCGGCATGTCGGGGGACTTTTGGGGGTCGCAGGAAGGCTGTCAGGGACCGTTTCGCCCTTCAGGGCGGAACAGGGGACTTCCCTTGAGACGCCGTCGCGGGCAAGGGCCTCATCTTGCCAAGAGGTGGGAACCACGTGGTTTTTCTCGAGTTGCGGCGGCATTCTCGAGTTACGACGGGGATCTCAGCCTTCCCCTGGGGTTGGCCTTGGGAAGCCCAATCTTCCCCTCGGGTTGCGAGGGAAAGCTGGGGGTTGCGCCCGAGTCACTGCAGGGCCGAAGAGACCTCACCTAGGCGTGTGTCCGGGACCTAATATTCCTCTCCAGGGAAGGCAGGGATCTCGGGGTTGCATTCCAGGCTCCCCCGGGGAGTCAGGCCTCGTCTCGAGGGGAAGCCAAGGACTCCGCTCTCCTCTCGAGTCGCGACGCGGGTCTCTTGGAGCCCCCTGAGCGGCCTCAAGGGAGTCCAGCCTCCTCTTCCGTTTGGAGAGAGGACCCGGGATTGCTCTACAGGCCATGCAGGAAAAGAAGGCCCTCAGCTCGCGAGGACGAGGGCGTCTCAGGGGTTTCCTCGAGCTGCGTCGCCCGTGGGGGTTTTCCCCCGAGGCACGACGAAGATCTCAGGGAGACTCTCGTGCGGCGCCAGGGAAGTCAGGTCTCCATGCACGTGGTGAGGGGGAGCGCGTCCTGGCTCTCGAGTCACGGGAGGGGACTAGGGCCTCGAGACGCGTTGAAGAAGGACGCTCGAGGTCTTTCTCGGGGGGCGGCGGGAAACCCTCGTTTCCCTCGCCTTCTGCGGGGACCTTAGGGAACTTCCCAGGGTGAGTCTGAGAGGCGAGGGATCCTGTGGAGGTGGCGGGGCCCCTCGGGACTCCGCTGGGTCTGGCGCAACGGAAGAGGGCCTCACCTCGAGGGGAGGCAGGAACCTCAGGCTTCCTCTCCGTTTCGGACTCCGACCGCAGGGTCCCTGCAGGGTTGGGACAGGAGATTCAGGGCTCGTCTTGTCTGAGGAAGGGAACCCCGCTGGCCTCTCGAGTTGCTCAGGGGGTCTCAGGCCCCCCGTCGAGCTTTGTGTGGAACCCGCGGGTCTTTGCGCACGATGCACGGGGGTGGAAGTGCCCCTTCGTGTTGTGCCTTCACCCACAGGGTTGCCTTCGAAGAGGGGTCCGGGCCTCGGGTCCTTCTCAAGAGCGGACCGGGGAATCGGGGGCGTTCGGCATGTGGCCCCACCCACGTGGCTCGTCTCGAATTTCCTCGTGAGACCGGCCTCATCCTGAGGTGCTCCGGGAAGGCCGGGAACCCCTTCCACACCACGCAGGGGAATCGCCTCTCCTGTCGCGATCAGGAGGGGAGAAGGGGCTCAGAGGAAGAGGTCCCGGACACTCGGTGTTCCCCTCGGGGGACCCCGGCGTGTCGGGGGACTTTTGGGGGTCGCAGGAAGGCTGTCAGGGACCGTTTCGCCCTTCAGGGCGGAACAGGGGACTTCCCTTGAGACGCCGTCGCGGGCAAGGTCCTCATCTTGCCAAGAGGTGGGAACCATGTGGTTTTTCTCGAGTTGCGGCGGCATTCTCGAGTTACGACGGGGATCTCAGCCTTCCCCTGAGGTTGGCCCTGGGAAGCCCAATCTTCCCCTCGGGTTGCGAGGGAAAGCTGGGGGTTGCGCCCGAGTCACTGCAGGGCCGAAGAGACCTCACCTAGGCGTGTGTCCGGGACCTAATATTCCTCTCCAGGGAAGGCAGGGATCTCGGGGTTGCATTCCAGGCTCCCCCGGGGAGTCAGGCCTCGTCTCGAGGGGAAGCCAAGGACTCCGCTCTCCTCTCGAGTCGCGACGCGGGTCTCTTGGAGCCCCCTGAGAGGCCCCAAGGGAGTCCAGCCTCCTCTTCCGTTTGGAGAGAGGACCCGGGATTGCTCTACAGGCCATGCAGGAAAAGAAGGCCCTCAGCTCGCGAGGACGAGGGCGTCTCAGGGGTTTCCTCGAGCTGCGTCGCCCGTGGGGGTTTTCCCCCGAGGCACGACGAAGATCTCAGGGAGACTCTCGTGCGGCGCCAGGGAAGTCAGGTCTCCATGCACGTGGTGAGGGGGAGCGCGTCCTGGCTCTCGAGTCACGGGAGGGGACTAGGGCCTCGAGACGCGTTGAAGAAGGACGCTCGAGGTCTTTCTCGGGGGGCGGCGGGAAACCCTCGTTTCCCTCGCCTTCTGCGGGGACCTTAGGGAACTTCCCAGGGTGAGTCTGAGAGGCGAGGGATCCTGTGGAGGTGGCGGGGCCCCTCGGGACTCCGCTGGGTCTGGCGCAACGGAAGAGGGCCTCACCTCGAGGGGAGGCAGGAACCTCAGGCTTCCTCTCCGTTTCGGACTCCAACCGCAGGGTCCCTGCAGGGTTGGGACAGGAGATTCAGGGCTCGTCTTGTCTGAGGAAGGGAACCCCGCTGGCCTCTCGAGTTGCTCAGGGGGTCTCAGGCCCCCCGTCGAGCTGTGTGTGGAACCCGCGGGTCTTTGCGGACGATGCACGGGGGTGGCAGTGCCCCTTCGTTTTGTGCCTTCACCCACAGGGTTGCCTTCGAAGAGGTGTCCGGGCCTCGGGTCCTTTTCAAGAGCGGACCGGGGAATCGGGGGCGTTCGGCATGTGGCCCCACCCACGTGGCTCGTCTCGAATTTCCTCGTGAGGCCGGCCTCACCCTGAGGGGCGCCGGGAAGGCCGGGAACCCCTTCCAGACCACGCAGGGGAATCGCCTCTCCTGTCGCGATCAGGAGGGGAGAAGGGGCTCAGAGGAAGCGGTGCCGGGACCCTCGGTGTTCCCCTCGGGGGACCCCGGCGTGTCGGGGGACTTTTGGGGGTCGCAGGAAGGCTGTCAGGGACCATTTCGCCCTTCAGGGCGGAACAGGGGACTTCCCTTGAGACGCCGTGGCGGGCAAGGGCCTCATCTTGCCAAGCGGTGGGAACCACGTGGTTTTTCTCGAGTTGCGGCGGCATTCTCGAGTTACGACGGGGATCTCAGCCTTCCCCTTGGGTTGGCCCTGGGAAGCCCAATCTTCCCCTTGGGTTGCGAGGGAAAGCTGGGTGTTGCGCTCGAGTCACTGCGGGGCCGAAGAGACCTCACCTAGGCGTGTGTCCGGGACCTAATATTCCTCTCCAGGGAAGGCAGGGATCTCGGGGTTGCATTCCAGGCTCCCCCGGGGAGTCAGGCCTCGTCTCGAGGGGAAGCCAAGGACTCCGCTCTCCTCTCGAGTCGCGACGCGGGTCTCTTGGAGCCCCCTGAGCGGCCTCAAGGGAGTCCAGCCTCCTCTTCCGTTTGGAGAGAGGACCCGGGATTGCTCTCCAGGCCATGCAGGAAAAGAAGGCCCTCAGCTCGCGAGGACGGGGGCGTCTCAGGGGTTTCCTCGAGCTGCGGCGCCCGTGGGGGTTTTCTCCCGAGGCACGACGAGTATCTCAGGGAGCCTCTCGTGCGGCGCCAGGGAAGTCAGGTCTCCATGCGCGTGGCGAGGGGGAGCGCGTCATGGCTCTCGAGTCACGGGAGGGGACTAGGGCCTCGAGACGCGTTGAAGAAGGACTCTCGAGGTCTTCCTCGGGGGGCGGCGGGAAACCCTCGTGTCCCTCGCCTTCTGCCGGGGACCTTAGGGAACTTCCCAGGGTGCCTCTGAGAGGCGAGGGATCCTGTGGAGGTGGCGGGGCCCCTCGGGACTCCACTGGGTCTGGCGCAACGGTAGAGGGCCTCACCTCGAGGGGAGGCAGGAGCCTCAGGCTTCCTCTCAGTTTCGGACTGCTACCGCAGGGTCCCTGCAGAGTTGGGACAGGAGAGTCAGGCCTCGTCTTGTCTGAGGAAGGGAACCCCGCTGGCCTCTCGAGTTGCTCAGGGGGTCTCAGGCGCCCCGTCGAGCTGTGTGTGGAACCCGCGGGTCTTTGCGGACGATGCACGGGGGTGGCAGTGCCCCTTCGTGTTGTGCCTTCACCCACAGGGTTGCCTTCGAAGAGGGGTCCGGGCCTCGGGTCCTTCTCAAGAGCGGACCGGGGAATCGGGGTCGTTCGGCATGTGGCCCCACCCACGTGGCTCGTCTCGAATTTCCTCGTGAGACCGGCCTCACCCTGAGGGGCGCCGGGAAGGCCGGGAACCCCTTCCAGACCACGCAGGGGAATCGCCTCTCCTGTCGCGATCAGGAGGGGAGAAGGGGCTCAGAGGAAGCGGTGCCGGGACCCTCGGTGTTCCCCTCGAGGGACCCCGGTGTGTCGGGGGACTTTTGGGGGTCGCAGGAAGGCTGTCAGGGACCGTTTCGCCTTTCAGGGCGGAACAGGGGACTTCCCTTGAGACGCCGTCGCGGGCAAGGGCCTCATCTTGCCAAGAGGTGGGAAGCACGTGGTTTTTCTCGAGTTGCGGCGGCATTCTCGAGTTACGACGGGGATCTCAGCCTTCCCCTGGGGTTGGCCCCGGGAAGCCCAATCATCCCCTCGGGTTGCGAGGGAAAGCTGGGGGTTGCGCTCGAGTCACTGCACGGCCGAAGAGACCTCACCTATGCGTGTGCCGGGACCTAATATTCCTCTCCAGGGAAGGCAGGGATCTCGGGGTTGCATTCCAGGCTCCCCCGGGGAGTCAGGCCTCGTCTCGAGGGGAAGCCAAGGACTCCACTCTCCTCTCGAGTCGCGACGCGGGTCTCTTGGAGCCCCCTGAGCGGCCTCAAGGGAGTCCAGCCTCCTCTTCCGTTTGGAGAGAGGACCCGGGATTGCTCTCCAGGCCATGCAGGAAAAGAAGGCCCTGAGCTGGCGAGGACGGGGGCGTCTCAGGGGTTTCGTTGAGCTGCGGCGCCCGTGGGGGTTTTCTCCCGAGGCACGACGAGGATCTCAGGGAACCTCTCGTGCGGCGCCAGGGAAGTCAGGTCTCCATGCGCGTGGCGAGGGGGAGCGCGTCCTGGCTCTCGAGTCACGGGAGGGGACTAGGGCCTCAAGACGCGTTGAAGAGGGACTCTTGAGGTCTTTCTCGGGTTGTGGCAGGAAAAAGTCGTTTCCCTCGACTTCTGCCGGGGACCTTAGGGAACTTCCCAGGGTGTCTCTGAGAGTTGAGGTATACTGTGGAGTTTGCGGTGCCTCTCGGGACTCCGCTGGGTTTGTCGCAATGGAAGAGGGGCTCATCTCGAGGGGAGGCAGGAACCTCAGACTTCCTCTCTGTTTCGGACTCCGACATCAGGGTCCCTGCAGAGTTGGGCAGGAGAGACAGGCTACGTCTTTTCTGAGTAATGGAACTCCGCTTGCCTCTCGAGTTGTTCATGGGGTTTCAGGCCCCTTGTCAAAGTGTGTGTGGAATCTGCAGGTTTTTCCAGACGATGCACAGGGGTGTCAGTGACACTTCGTTTTGTGTCTTCATCCACAGGGTTGCCTTCGAAGAGGTGTCTGGGCATCGGGTTCTTATGAAGAGCGGACCGGGATATCGGGGTCGTTCAGCATTTGGCACCACCCACGTGGGTTTTCTCGAATTTCCTCATGAAACCGGCCTCATCCTGAAATGTGCCGCGAAGTTCATGAAACTCTTCCAGACAAAGCAGAGGAATCGACCCTCCTGTGGCGATCAGGAGGGGACAAGTGGCTCAGATGAAGTGCTGCTGGGAACCTCGGTGTTTCCCTCAAGTGAGACAGGTATGTCGGGTAACTTTTGGGGTCACATAAAGCGTTCCAAGTACCGTTTCGCTCTTCAAAATGGAACGTTGGACTTCTCTTGGGGTGCTCCAGCGGGCATGGGCCTCATCTTGGAATGACTGCGGAACCACTTGGTTTTTCTCGAGTTGCGGTGGGATATTTGAGTTACCACAGGGAATTCATGCTTCCTCTTGTGTTGGCCCACAAAAGTCTTATCTTCCATTCGAGATTCGAGGAAGAGCTGGAGGTGTGCTCTAGTCACTGAAGGCAAAAGAGACCCCACCAAGGCTTGTGTGCAGGACCTAATGTTCATGTCAAGGCTCGACAGAAATCTCGGGGTTGCATTCCAGACTCACCTTGGAGTCAGCCCTCATCTCGAGGGGAAGCAAAGGACTCTGCTCTCCTCTCGAGTCAGACGGGTATGTCTTGGAGCCCACTGAGTGGCTTAAAGGGAGTCAAACCTCCTTTGGTGTTTGGAGGGAGGACACGGGATTGCTCTCCAGGGAATGCATGAAATGAAGGCCCTCATCTCCCAACGACTGGGGCTTCTCGTAGGTTTTCTCGAGCTGTGGCGCTAGTGTGGGGTTTCTCACGAAGTAAGACTGGGAGCTCAGTGAGCCTCTCATGTGGTGCCAGGGCAGTCAGGTCTCTATGCACGTGGTGAGAGGGAGCCCGTCATTGTTCTCGAGTCATGGTAGGGGAATTGGGCCTGAAGAGGTGTTAAAAAGGACTCTCGAGGTCTTTCCTGGGTTGCAGCAGGAAACCCTGGGTTCCATCGACTTGTGCCAGTGACCTCAGGAAGCTTCTCAGCGTGCCTCTGAGAAGTCAGGGTCACTGTGGAGTTGGGAGGGGCCTCTCGGAACTCCACTGGGTTTGGTGCAATGGAAGAGGGCCTCATGACAAGTTGAGGCAGGAACCTCAGGGTTCCTCTCCTGGCTTCGAATGTGCCGGATCTGACTCGGATCGCAGAGTCCCTGCAGAGTTGGGACAGGAGAGTCAGGCCTCGTCTTGTGTGGAGGACTGGAACTCCGCTTGACTCTCGCGTTGTTCATGGGGTGACAGGCCACTTGTCGATTTGTATGTGGAACTTGTGGGTTTTTCTGGACGATGCACCGGGGTGTCACTGCCCCTTCGTGTTGTGCCTTGATCCACAGGATTGCCTTCGAGTTGGGTTCTGCCATCGGGTTCTTATCAAGAGCGGACCAGGGAATCGGGGTCTTTTGGCATGCCGCACCACCCACGAGGCTATGTCTCGAATTTCCTCGTGAGACTGGCCTCATCTTGATGTGCGCCAGGAAGGTCGGGAATGCCTTCCAGACAAAGCAGGGGAATCGAACCTCCTGTCGCGATCAAGAGGGGAGAAGAGTCTCAGATGAAGTGGTGCCGGGAACCTCGGTGTTCTCCTCAAGTGAGACTGGTATGTCGGGGAACTTTTGGGGTCGCATCAAGGGTTCCAAGTAACTTTTCGCTCTTCAATACGGAACGTGGGACTTCTCTTGAGACGCTGTAGCGGGCAAGGGCCTCATCTTTCGATGACGGGGGAACCACGTGGTTTTTCTTGAGTTGTGGCGGGATTCTCGAGTTATGACGGGGAATTCAGGCTTCCTGTTCAACTGGCCCAGGGAAGTCCAGTTTTCATTCGAATTGCGAGTTAGAACTGGGGATTGCTCTCGAGACACTGCAGGGCCAAATAGACCTCATCTAGGCTTGTGTCCAGGACCTAATGTTCCTCTGCTGGGGCGACAGCGATCTCGGCATTGCATTCTCGACTCACCCGGGGAATCAGGCCTCGTCTCGAGGGGAAGCCAAGGACACCGCTCTCCTGTCAAGTCGCGACGGGTATATCTTGGAGCTCACTGTGTGGCCTAAAATGAGTCAAGCCTCCTGTGGAGTTTGGAGAGAGGACTCAGGATTGCTCTCCAGGCCATACAGCAAAAGAAGGCCCTCATCTCGTGAGGACTGGGGCGTCTCGTGGATATTCTCGAGCTGCGGCTCCAGTGTGGTGTTGCTCACGAGGTATAATGGGGAGCTCAGGGAGCCTCTCCTGTGGCGCCAGGGAAGTCAGGTTTCTATGGGCGTGGCTAGGGGGAGCGCGTCATTGCTCTCGAGTCATGGTAGGGGAATCGCACCTCAAGACACGTTGAAGAAGGACTCTCGAGGTCTTTTACGGGTTGGGGCAGGAAACCCTTGGTTCCCTCGACTTGTGCCGGTGATCTCAGGAAGGTCTAAGGGTGCCTCTGAGAAGTCAGGGATACTGTGCAGTTGGGAGGGGCCTCTCGGGACTCCACTGGGTTCGGTGCAATGGAAGAGGGCCTCATCTCGAGTGGAGGCAGGAAACTCATGTTTCCTCTCCTGACTTCCCCTGGGCCAGATCTGACTCGGATCGCAGTTTCGCTGCAGAGTTCGAACAGGAGAGTCAGGCCTCGTCTTGTGTGGAGGAATGGAACTCTGCTTGCCTCTCCAGTTGTTCACGGGGTGACAGGTCACTTCTCGAGCTGTGTGTGGTACCTGCGGGTTTCTCCGGACGATACCCGGGGGTGTCAGTGCCCCTTCGTGTTGTGCTTTCATCAAAAGGATTATCTTCAAAGAGGTGTCCGGGCATTGGGATCTTATCAAGAGCGAACCGGGAAATCGGGGTCTTTCGGCATGTGTCACCATCCACGAGGCTATGTCTCGAATATCCTCGTGAGACCGGCCTTATCCTGAGATGCACCGGGAAAGGCGGGAACCCCTTCAAGACAAAACAGGGGAATCGACCCTCCTGTCGCAATCAGGAGGGGAGAAGGGGCCCAGATGTAGTGGTGCCGGGAACCTCGGTGTTCTCCTCGAGTCAGACCAGTGTGTCGAGGAACTTTTGAGGTTGCATCAAGGGTGCCGATACCGTTTCGCACTTCAGAACGGAACGTGGGACTTCTCTTGAAACGCTGTAGGGGGCAAGGGCCTCATCTTGCGATGACGGGGGAACCACGTAGCGTTTCTCGAGTTGTGGCGGGATTCTCGAGTTTCGACGGGGAATACAGTCTTCCTCATGTGTTGGCCCAGGGAAGTCCTATCTTCCATTCGAGTTTCAAGGGAGAGCTGGGGATTGCTCTCGAGTCACTGCAGGGCAAAATAGACCTCATCTAGGCTTGTGTCCAGGACTTAATGTTCATCCCTAGGGGCGACAGGGATCTCGGGCTTGCATACCAGACTAACCCGGGGAATCAGGCCTCGTCTCGAGGGGAAGCAAAGAACTCCGCTGTCCTTTTGAGTCGCGATGGGTATCTCTTGGAGCCCACTGTGTGCCCTAAAGGGAGTCAAGCCTCCTGCGCTGTTTGGATAGAGGACTCGGGATTCCTCTCCAGGCCATGCAGGAAAAGAAGGCCCTCATTTCGCGATGACGGCGGCCTCTTGTGGGTTTTCTAGACTGCCGCGCTAGTGCCGGGTTTCTGACGAGGTACGAGAGGGAGCTCAGGGAGCCTCTCGTGTGGCGCCAGGGAAGTCAGGTCCCCATGAGATGGCTAGGGGGAGCTCGTCATTGCTCTCGAGTCATAGTAGGGTAATCGGGCCTCAAGACGGGTTGAAGAAGGACTCTCGAGGTCTTTCTCGGGTCACTGCATAAAACCCAGGGTTCCCTTGACTTGTGCCTGCGACCTCAGGGAGCTTCTCAGAGTGCCTCTGAGAAATCAGGGATACTGTGCAGTTTGGAGGGGCCTCTCGAGACTCCTCTGCATTTGGTGGAATGTAAGAGGGACTCATCTCCAGTTGAAGCAGGAACCTCAGTGTTCCTCTCCATTTCTGACTCAGATCGCAAGGTCCCTGCATGTTGGTACAGGAGAGTCAGGCCTCGTCTTTTCTGGAGGATGGGACTCCTCTTGCCTCTCGAGTTGTTCTCGAGGTGACAGGCCACTTGTCGAGCTGTGTATGTAACCTGCCCTTTTTTCCGGATGATGCACAGGTGTGTTAGTGCCCCTTCGTGTTGTACCTTCATACTCAAGGCTGCCTTCCAAGAGGTGTCCGAGCATCGGATTCTTATCAAGAGCGGACCGGGAAATTGGAGTCTTTCAGCAAGTGGCACCACCCACAAAGCTACGTATCAAATTTCCCCATGAGACCGGCCTCATCCTGAGTTGTGCAGGGAAGGTCGGGCCCCCTTGCAGACAAAGAAGGGGAATCGACCCACCGGTCACGATCAGGAGGGGAGAAGGGGCTTAAATGAAGTGGTGCCGGGAACCTCGGTGTTCCCCTTGAGTGAGACCGGCGTGTTGGGGGACTTTTGGGGTCGCATCAAGGGTGCCAAGTACTGTTTCGCATTTCAAGACGGAACCTGGGACATCTTTTGAAACGCTGTAGCGGGCAAGGGCCTCATCTTGCGATGACGGGAGAACCACGTGGTTTTGCTCGAGTTGCGGCGGGATTCTCGAGTTATGACCGGGAATTTAGGCTTCCTCTTGTTGGCCTTGAAATCCAATCTTCCATTCGGGTTGCGAGGGGGAGCTGGGGATTGCGCTAGAGTCACTGCAGGGCAAAAGAGACCTAATCTAGGCTTGTGTCCAGGATCTAACGTTGCTCTCCAGGGGCGACAGGGATCTCGGGTTTGCATTCCAGACTCATCCGGGGAGTCAGTTCTCACCTCGAGGGTAAGCAAAGAATTCCGCTCTCGTCTCGAGTCTCGATGGGTATCTCTTGGAGCCCAATGTGTGTACTAAAGGGAGTCAAGCCTCCTGTGGAGTTTGGAGAGAGGACTCGGGATTGGACTCCAGGCCATGCAGGAAAAGAAGGCCCTCATCTCGAGATGACGGTGGCGTCTCGTGGTTTTTCTCGAGCTGCGGCGCCAGTGTGGGGTGTCTCATGAAGTACCACAGGGATTTCAGGGAGCCTCTTGTGTGGCACCAGGAAAATCCAGTATTCCATTCGAGTTGCAAGTTAGAACTGGGGATTGCTCTCCAGTCACTGCAGGGCAAAATAGACCTCATCTACGCTTGTGTCCAGGACCTAGTGTTCCAATACTGGGCCGACAGGGATCTCAGGGTTGCATTCTCGACTCACCCGGAGAGTCAGGCCTCGTCTTGAGGGGCAAAAAAGGACTCCGCTCTCCTGTCGAGTCGCGACGGGTATCTCTTGGAGCCCACTGCGTGGCGTAAAGGGAGTGAAGCCTCCTATGTAGTTTGGAGAGATGACTCGGGATTGTTTTCCTGGCCATGCAGGAAAAAAGGCCCTCATCTCGCGATGACGGGGGCGTCTCATGGGTTTTCTCCAGCTGCGGCGCCAGTATCAGATTTCTCACGAGGTACGACGGGGAGCTCAGAGAGCCTCTCGTGTGGTGCTAGGGACGTCAGGTCTCTGTGCGTGTGGTGAAGGGGAGTGCGTGATTGCTCTCGAGTCATAGTAGGCGAATCGGGCCTCAAGACGCATTGAAGAAGGACTCTCGAGGTCTTTCTCGGGTTGCGGCAGGGAACCCTGGGTTCCCTCGACTTGTGTCGGTGACCTCAGGCAACTTCTCAGGGTGCCTCTGAGAAGTCAGGGACACTGTGGATTTGGGAGGGGCCTTTCATTACTCAACTGGGTTTGGTGCAATCGAAGAGGGCCTCATCTCGAATGGAGGCAGGAACCTCAGGGGTCCTCTCCATTTCTGACTCGGGTCGCAGAGTACCTGCCGAGTACGGACAAGAGAGTCACGCCTCGTCTTCCGTGGAGGAATGGATCTCCGCTTGCCTTTCGAGTTGTTCACGGAGTGACAGGCCACTTGTTGAGCTGTGTGTGGAACCTGCGGGTTTTTCCGGACGATGCACAGGGGTGTCAGTGCCCCTTCGTGTTGTGCCTTCATCCACAGGGTTGCCTTCAAAGAGGTGTCCGGGCATTGGGTTCTTTTCAAGAGCGTACCAGAAAATTGGGGTCTTTCAGCATGTGGTACCACCCACGGGGCTACGTCTCGAATTTCCTCGGGAGACCGGCCTCATCCTGAGGTTCGCCGGGAAGGTAGGGAACCCTTGCAGACAAAGCAGGGGAATCGACACACCGGTCGCGATCAGAAGGGGAGAAGGGGCTCAGATGAAGTGGTGCCGGGAACCTCGGTGGTCCCCTCGAGTGAGACCGGTATGTCATGGCACTTTTGAGGTCGCATCAAGGGTGCCAAGTACAGTTTCGCACTTCAAGACGGAACGTGGGAATTCTCTGGAGATGCTCTAGCGGGCAAAGGCCTCATATTGCGATGACGAGGGAAACACTTGGTTTTTCTCGAGTTGCGGCGGGATTCTCGAGTTACGACGGGGAATTCAGGCTTCCTCTTGTGTTGGCCCAGGAAGTCCAATCTTCCATTCAACTTGTCAGAGAGAGCTGTGGGTTGCTCTCGAGTCACTTCAGGGCAAAGAGTCCTCATCTAGGCTTGGGTCCAGGACGTAGTGTTCCTCTCCAGGGGCAACAGGGATATCGGGGTCGCATTCCAGTCTCACCCGGTGGGTCACGCCTCGTCTCGAGTGGAAGCAAAGGACTCCACTATCCTCTCGAGTCGCGACGTGTAACTCTTGGAGCCCAATGAGTGGCCTAAAGGGAGTCAAGCGTCCTGTGTAGCTTGGACAGAAGGTTCACGCTTGATCTGCATACCATTCAGTTAAAGATGGCCCTCCTCTCGTGATGACGGGAGCGTCTCATGGGTTTTCTCGAGCTGCGGCGCCAGTGTGGGGTTTCTCACGAGATATGATGGGAAGCTCAGGGAGCCTCTCGTGCGGCGCCAGAGAAGTCAGGCCTCCATGCGTGTGGCCAGGCAGATCGCGTCATTGCTCTGGAGTCATGGGAGGGACTAGGGCCTCCAGACGCATTTAAGAAGGACTCTCGAGGTCTTTCTTGGGTTGGGGCGGGAAACACTCGTTTCCCTCGACCTCTACCGGGGACCTTAGGGAACTTCCCAGGTGCCTCTGAGAGGTGAGGGATACTGAGTAGTTAGAGGGGCCTCTCGGGACTCCACTAGGTTTGACGAAATGAAAGAGGGCCTCATCTCGATTGGAGGCAGGAACCTCAGGCTTCCTCTCCATTTCTGACTCCGACCGCAGGGTCCCTGCAGGGTTGGGACAGGAGAGTCAGGCCTCGTCTTGTCTGAGTAATGGAACTCTGCTTGCCTCTCGAGTCGTTCAGTGGGTCTCAGGCCCCTTGTCGAGCTGTGTGTGGAACCTGCGGGTGTTTCCAGAAGATGCACGGGGGTGTCATTGCCCCTTCATTTGGTGCCTTCCCCCACAGGGTTGCCTTCAAAGAGGTGTCCAGCATCAGGTTCATTTCAAGATCGGACCGGGAAATCGGGGTCATTCGGCATGTGGCACCACCAACGTGTCTCATCTCGAATTTCCTCGTGAGACCAGCATCATCCTGAGGTGCGCCGGGAAGGCCGGGAACACCTTCCACACAAAGAAGGGGAATCGACTCTCCTGTCGCGATCAGGAGGGGAGATGGGGCTCAGATGAAGTGGGGCCGGGACTCTAGGTGTTCCACTCGAGGGAACCCAGCGATTCAGGGAACTTTAGGGGTCGCATCAAGGGAGCCAAGTACCATTTCCCACTTCAGGACGGAACATGGGACTTCCCTGGAGACGCTGTAGCGGGCAAGGGCCTCATCCTGTGAAGACGTTGGAACCACGTCGTTATTCTCGAGTTGCGTCTGGATTCTCGAAAACGACGGGGATTTCAGGCTTTCTCTTGGGTTGGCCCTGGGAAGCCCAATCTTCCCCTGGAGTTGCGAGGGAAAGCTGGGGGTTCTTCTCGAGTCACTACAGGGCCAAAGAGACCTCATCGAGGCGTGTGTCCAGGACCTAATATTCCTCTCAAGGGAAGACAGAGATCTCGGGTTTCCATTCCAGACTCCCCCGGGGAGTCAGGCCTCGCCTCGAGGGGAAGCAGAGGACTCCACTTTCCTCTCAAGTCGCGACACGGATCTCTTGGAGCCCACTGAGTGGACTCAAGGGTGTCGAGCCTCCTCTTCAGTTTGGAGAGAGGACTCGGGATTGCTCTCCAGGTCAGGCAGGAAAAGAAGGCCCTCATCTCGCGATGACGGGGGCATCTCATGGGTTTCCTCAGGCTGCGGCGCCCGTGGGGGTTTTCTCCCGAGGCACGACGAGGACCTCAGGGAGCCTCTCGTGCGGTGCCAGGGAACTCATGTCTCCATGCGCATGGCGATGGGGAGCTGGTCATCACTCTCGAGTCATGGGAAGTGACTAGGGCCTCAAGACGCGTTGAAGAAGGACTCTCGAGGTCTTTCTCGGGTGGCGGCGGGAAACCCTCGTTTCCCTCGACTTCTGCAGGGGACTATAGGGAACTTACCAGGGTGCCTCTGAGAGGTGAGGAATGCTGTGGAGTTGGCAGGGCCTCTCGGGACTCTGCTGGGTTCGGCGCAATGGAAGAGGGCCTCATCTCGAGGGGAGGCAGGAACCTCAGGCTTCCTCTCCAATTCTGACTCCGACTGCACGGTCCCTGCAGTGTTGGGACAGGAGAGTCATGCCTCGTCTTGTCTGAGGAATGGAATTCTGGTTGCCTCTCGAGTTGTTCCGGGAGTCTCAGGCCCCTTGTCGAGCTGTGTGTAGACCCTGAGGGTTTTTCCGGATGATGCACGGGGGTGTCAGTGCCCCTTCGTGTTGTGCCTTCACTCACAGGGTTGCCTTCGAAGAGGTGTCCGGGCATCAGGTTCTTATCAAGAGTGGACCGGAAAATCGGTGTCGTTCGGCACGTGGCACCTCACACATGGCTGATCTCGAATTTCCTCCTGAGACCGGCCTCATCCTGAGGTGCACCAGGAAGGCCGGGAACCCCTTCCAGAGAAAGCAGGGGAATCGACTCTCCTGTCGCGATCAGGAGGGGAGAAGGGTCTCAGATGAAGTGGTGCCGGGACACTTGGTGTTCCCCTCGAGGGAACCCAGCGTGTCGGGAACTTTTGCGGTCGCATCAAAGGTGTTAAGTACCGTTTCGCACTTAAGGACAGAACATGGGACTTCCCTGGAGACGCCGGGAATTTCGGTGTTCCCCTGAAGTGAGACCGGTATGTTGGGGAACTTTGGGGTCGCATCAAGGGTGCCAAGTAGCATTTCGAACTTTAAGATGGAACGTGGGACTTCTCTTGAGACTCTAGCTGGCAAGGGCCTCATATTGCGATGAAGGGGGAACCACATGGTTTTTAAGACTTGAGGCTGAATTCTCGAATTACGATGGGATATTCAGACTTCCTCATGTGTTGACCGTGGGAAGCCCAATCTTCCATTCAAATTGTGAGGGAGAGATGGAGGTTGCTCTCGATCACTGTAGGGCAAAATAGACCTCATCTAGGCTTGTGTCTAGGACATAATGTTCCACTCCAGGGGCGACAGGGATCTCGGGGTTGCATTCCAAACTCACCCGGGGAGTCAGGCCTCGTCTCCAGGGAAGCAAAGGACACCGCTCTCCTCTCGAGTCGCACCGGGTATTTCTTGGACCCAACTGAGTGGCCTAAAGGGAGCCAATACTCCTGTGAAGTTTGGAGAGAGGACCAGGGATTGCTGTCCAGGTCAGGCAGGAAAAGAAGGCCCCCATCTCTTCTTGACGGGGGCATCTTGTGGTTTTTCTCGAACTGCGGCGCCACTGTGGGTTTTCTCACGAGGTATGATGGGGTACTCAGGGAGCCTCTTGTGTGGTACTAGGGAAGTCAGTTTTCCTGCTTGTGGCGAGGGGAGCACGTCCTTGCTCTGGAGTCATGGTAGGGGAATCGGGCATCAAGAGACGTTGAAAAAGGACTCTCCAAGTCTTTCTCGGGTTACTTCAGGAAACTCTGGGTTCCCTCGACTTGTGCCAGTGACCTCAGGTAGCTTCTCAGGGAGCCTCTGAGAATTCAGGGATACTGTGGTGTTGGGAGGGGCCTCTCGGGACACCACTGAGTTTGGTTCAATGGAAGAGGGCCTCTTCTCTAGTTGAGGTAGGAACCTCAGGGTTCCTCTCCATTTCTGACTCCGATCGCAGGGTCCCTGAAGAGTTGGGCCAGGAGAGTAAGGCCTCGTCTTGTGTGAAGGAATGCAACTTCACTTGCCTCTCGAGTTGTTCACGGGGTGACAGTCCACATTTGGAGCTGTGAGGGAATCGGCGGGTTTTTCCAGACGATGCATGTGGATGTCAGTGTCCCTTCGTGTTGTGCCTTCATCCACAGGGTTGCCTTCGAAGAGATGTCCGGGCGTCAGGTTCTTATCTAGAGTGGACCGGGAATTCGGGATCTTTCAACATGTGGCACCAACCATGAGGCTACTTTTCGAATTTCCTCATGAGACCGGCCTCATCCGGAGGTTTGCGGGGAACGTCGGGAACCCCTTGCAGACAAAGCATGGGAGTCGACCCTCCTGTCGCGATCAGGAGGGGTGAAGGGGCTCACAGGAAGTGGTGCCATGAACTTTGGTGTTTCCCTCGAGTGAGACCGGTATGTCAGGGAACTTTGGGGGTCGCATCAAGGGTGCCAAGTACCGTTTTGTACTTCAGGATGGAACGTGGGACTTCTCTTGATACGCTGTAGCGGCCAAGGGCCTCATCTTGCGATGACGGGGGAGCCACGTGGTTTTTCTCGAGTTGTGGCGGGATTCTCGAGTTACGACGGGGATTTCAGGCTTCCTCTTGTGTTGGGCCAGAGAAGTCCAATCATCCATTCGAGTTGCGAGGGAGAGCTGGGGGTTGCGCTCGAGTCACTGCAGGGCAAAGGAGACCTCATCTAGGCTTGTGTCCAGGACCTAATGTTCCTCTCCAAGGGCCACAGGGATCTCAGGTTTGCATTCCAGACTCACCCAGGGAGTCAGGCCTCGTGTCGAAGGGAAGCAAAGGACTCCGCTCTCCTTTCGAGTCGCGACGGGCACCTCTTGGAGCCCACTTTGTGGCCTAAAGGGAGTCAAGCCTCCTGTGAAGTTTGGAGAGAAGACCTGGGACTGCTCTCCAGGCCATGCAGGAAAAGATGGCTCTCATCTCGCGATGACGGAGGGGTCTTGTGTGTTTTCTCGAGCTGCGGCGCCAGTGTGGGGTTTCACACGAGGTACGACAGGGAGCTCAGGGAGCCTCTCATGTGGCGCCAGGGAAGTCAGGTCTCCATGTGCGTGGCGAGGGGGAGCGCGTTATTGCTCTCGAGCCATGGTAGGGGAATCTGACCACAAGACGCATTGAAGAAGGACTCTCGAGGTCTTTCTTCGGTTGTGGCAGGAAACCCTTATTTCCCTCGATGTTTGCCGGTGGCCTCAAGGAGCTTCTCAGAATGCCTATGAGAAGTCAGGGATACTGTGGAGATGGGAGTGGCCTCTCGGGACTCCACTGGGTTTGTTTTAATGGAAGAGGGCCTCATCTCGGGTTGAGGCAGGAACCTCAGGTTTCCTCTCCATTTCTGACTCAGATCGAAGCGTGCCTGCAGAGTTGGGATTGGATACTCAGGCCTCCTCTTGTCTGAGGAAGGGAACTCCGCTTGCCTCTCTCGTTGTTTAAGGGGTGACAGGCCAGTTGTGGAGCTGTATGTGGATCCTGTGGGATTTTCCGGACGATGAACAGGGTTGCCAGTGCCCCCTCGTGTAGTGCCTTCATCCACAGGGTTGCCTTAGAAGAGGTGTCCGGGCATCGGGTTCTTATCAAGAGCAAGACCGAGAAATCGGGGTCTTTCGGCACGTGGCACCAACACGAGGCTACGTCTCGAATTTCTTCGTGAGATTGGCCTCATCCTGAGGTGCGTCATGAAGGTCGGGAACCCCTTCTAGACAAAGCAGGGGAATCGACCTTCCTGCCATGATCAGGAGGGGAGAAGGGGCTCAAATGAAGTGGTGCCAGGAACTTCGGTGTTCCCTTGGAGTGAGACCGGTATATTGGGGAACTTTTGGGGTCGCATCAAGGGTGCCAAGTAGCATTTCGAACTTTATGACGAAACATGGGACTTCTCTTGAGACTCTGTAGCGGGCAAAGGCCTCATATTGTGATGAATGGGGAACCACGTGGTTTTTAAGAGTTGCGGCGGGATTCTCGAGTTACAACGGGAAATTCAGACTTCCTCTTGTGTTGGCCCAGTGAAGACCAATCTTCCATTCGAATTGCGAGGGAGAGATGGGTGTTGCTCTCGAGTCACTGTAGGGCAAAACAGACCTCATCTAGGCTTTTGTCCAGGACATAATGTTCCTCTCCAGGGGCAACAGGGATCTCGGGGTTGCATTCCAGACTCACCCAAGGTAAGGCCTCATCTCGAGGGGAAACAAAGTACTCTGCTCTCCTCTCAAGTCGCGGCAGGTATCTCTTGGAGCCCATTGAGTGGCCTAAAGGGAGTAAAGCCTCCTGTGAAGTTTGGAGAAAGGACCAGGGATTGCTCTCCAGGTCAGGCAGGAAAAGATGTCCCCAATCTCGCGATGACGGTGGCGTCTCGTGGGTTTTCCCGAGCTGTGGCGCCAGTGTGGGGTTTCTCACGAGGTATGACGGGGAGCTCAGGGAGCCTCTCATGTGGTGCCAGGGAAGTCAGGTGTCCATGCGCATGGCGAGGGGGAGCGTGTCATTGCTCTCGAGTCATGGTAGGGGAATCCGGCCTCAAGACGCGTTGAAGACGGACTCTTGAGGTCTTTCTCGGGTTGCGGCAGGATACCCTGTGTTCCCTCGACTTGTGCCGGTGAACTCAGGAAGTTGCTCAGGGTGCCTCTGAGAAGACACTGATACTGTGGTGTTGGGAGGGGCCTCTCGGGACTCCACTGCGTTTGGTGCAATGGAAGATTGCCGGGAGCCAGCGAGAGATATTCCACTCGTGACAAATGTCATGAGGAAAGAGTCTCGGCATACGCAAAGGCGGGATCGAGCCTCCGGGAGTTCCCCCGTATATTCTTCAGCATCTACCCCCAAAAACCAAAGTCTGCCTTCTTTATTGCTTTGTTCTCTCACCTCTGACATTACTGGGGATGTCCCCCACCACCATCTCACTCTCTCTGTCAAAGAGCTAACTTACAGCTCCAACTAATAATGTTCCTGGGCAATTAGTAGTGTTTAAATCCAAACCCCTCAGATGGTTTTCTAACTCGCCTGACAAGTTTACCCGGTCTCCTACAGCTATGCATACGATTGTGTACAGTCTCCCAGCCTCGAGACGCACGGGAAGTTTAAGATATTCAAATAGCTTAGAGCCTCTCAGAGAGTTAGAAACTGTCAGAATAAAACTAGTAAAAGATTTCATTGATGAACCAATGCTTTTTGCCAAGTTTCCACATCCCCTGAATTGTATCCTTGAATGTGTACTAATTAATATAGTTGGTATGTAGAAAAAATAAGTAGTGGCCTTGATGTTGGTAACTTTAGACCCTTAAGGTAATAAATTATTTTCTTTGTTGTAAACCCATTACACATCTGCCCTATAGGAATGCAATTTTATCTTCGAAAGATGGCGCCAAACCTTAAACAATTACTCTTAGAGAAAATAACTCTTATGGTTGATAAGTCTTTGTCAAGAGTCATAAAATGTTAATAGGTCTTCTGGCCAGAAGATGATGTAAATCATCTAAACCATTTTTATACGATAAATCTGCAGAAAAGAAACCCTGGTTTTTGATAAGGATTAAAGACTGCTGACTTTGCATCCCCTATTATCCTCTATGTGTAACTTAGGGTATTAAAACCTGTGTTGAAAATAAAGCTACGGGCCTTGCTCGCCAATGCTTGGTCTCCCCATGTCATTATTCCCCTCAATTTTCAGATGAGTGTCCATCTGAAGCGCGGATATCCTCTGCGACCATTTATTTGCCTGGGGTTCGAAGACCCACTCGATAAGGTGTCTAAGGTGGGGCACCTTCCTCTATTCTAGAGGGCACTTGCAGCCTCCATGGTCAGAGCTAACCTGGTGTCACGGGTTATATTGATTTTCCGCGTAAACCAAGCTACTCAGCTGCTTTTCTCCACTGAATTTTCCTACTGAGCTATCCTCATTCTATTACTCTTTATATCTTTGATGAATAAATAAATATATAAATAGGTCGCCTACTCCATCTTCCCTTCGAATACCCTGGATCAGCTGGGGCTGGACCTCTGCAGGTGGCGCCCGAGACAGGCATTTCGAAGGTAAATCCCCAACCCCATTCCCCCAGTGTTCAGTTTTGGGGACAGATAGGATCCCACTTAGGGGGCTGCAGATCCCCCTGTAGAATAGACAGGGCGAGAGGAGTGGGAAGTGTTGAAGAGTTAGAGAGAAAAAACGGTTTCTAAAAAGGCTGACAAAAAAGGCCTAATCTTTAGATAGCTAAAAGCAAAATCTTTTACTATCCTTAAGTTTCTGACATGGGCAACACTGAATCAAATGAAAGACAGCTCTTTATAGGAGTAATTTTACAGTTATTAAGTAAAAGAAGAATCAAGGTTAAAAAATCTTCCATTCAATCATTTTTAACATTTGTACAAGACCACTGCCCTTGGTTTCTACAACAAGGCACTGTTAACCTCGATATCTTGAAAAAACTAGGAAAACAGCTAAGAGCTTATTGTGCTCAGCAAGGTTTGGAAAAAATCCCTACTTACAACTTTCCTCTGTGGAATATGACTAGAGATGTTTTAGATCCAGCTCATGAATTTGAAAAGGTACCTGTTAAAGAGGAAAGTAAAGTTGGAAAAGTACCTGTTAAACAAAAAAGCAAATCTGAAAAGGTACCTGTTATAAAGAAAAGTGAAAATGAAGAGGCTATACCTAGCTATCGACAGCTAAATGAATGGCTAGCCGCTATGACTGCCAATGAGCATGTAAAAGATAGGGATGAAAAGAAAGATCAGCTCTCCCCTCAATTTGAAAAAGGTTTAGAGGAAACAGCAGCTCGATGCCATTCTGATGAGGATTTTTTTTTTTTTAAGCTAAAGATGCTCCTAAAAGTTTAAGAAAACATCCCTAATCAGACCATCCGCTCCTAGGAGGTTGAGGGAAACATCCCCGATCAGACAGTTCGTAAGATTTAGTTACCAAACAGTTAAAGGATCTCCGGAACAGAAGAGGAAAACTTCGGGACGCTCCCATCCCCCTATGCCTCCTCCTCCATGTCGGGGTAAAGGGCCACCGCTAGGAGTTTCCCGGAGAAGGATTTTCTCTAGTCCCAAGGATGAACTTGATCCTCACCTTGAGGCTTCTTTTCTAGTCCCCTCTGCAGTTTAGCCAGGGTAAAGAGGTTACAAAATAAATAAAAATATTCTCTAAAATTAAAAAAAAATTAAAAATGGATTTCTCTGCATCAAAGAATAGACAAATATTTATTGACTGTGGAATATGATTAGAAATGTCCTGGACCTCCGTCACGAGGCTGTTAAATAGACTATGGGGGAGGCTATAGAGGTGGATGGTGGTGAGTCTCCATTTACTGCACAGATCATATTTTCTGCCATTGAAGAAAAAAAAAAAAGGAGGGAGAAAGTGGTCTACCTCTCGAGGAAGGAGAGGGCTTACAGGACGCTGCGGCCGAGAGCCCTGGCGAGCTCCCTCCCCCTCTGCGCAAACCTTTAAAAAACTTATCCACCACTTTCTGATTTAAGGAGACTGCCACCGCCTTCGATTGTGCCTCCCAGGACCCAGGAATTCCCCACTTTGCCCCCAAAGCCTCCCAAAGTGTTGCCTAAGACTGAGGAAGATAAAAAGTTTTTTAAACAAAGGAGCTTTTAGTACACAATATGCAGAGTGTGCTCCTTGGAGAAAACTCCCTCAGGGGGGTCTCACCCAGGCTAGGAGAAAAGCGAAAAGGCAAGGAGATTTAATAACAATATTAACCCCTGATGTGCCGCTTACTCCAATTCCAACTGGAGTGGCTGGCCCCCTATCTGAGGACATTGTAAGATTTGTCCTGGGGCGTAGCTCGCTTTCTTTTAAAAAAAAATTAAATGAAAAAAAAGAAAGAAAAGAAATTTCGCTGGTGCATGTTGTAGTAGATTCTGATGATATTGAGAAATTAAAGTCTTGATCTCACTGCCTATCAAAACTGTACAAATTAATAAAGGTCAAAGAGTAACACAGCTTTTACTTTTACCTTACTATCAGACAAGGAAAATAAGAGCCACAAAACATTTGGATCTAGTGATCTAGCCTTTTGGGTGCAGGAAATTACAGTTCCAAGGCCTTTAAAAGATCTTTTAATTCAAGAGAATAAAACACCAGGGCTATTAGACACAGGAACAGATGTCTCTTAACATTGCTGGGAAAGACTGGCCCAGCTCCTGGCCAACACATAATACTGAAAATGAGTTGGTGGGATTAGAGAAAGTGGTATGTGGGGTGGAGATGCTGTACAGGTGGTACATTTAACAATACTTTATATACTGTTATAAATACATAATATAAATGTATTTGCCTAATTACAGTTTGCCTAATTAGGTATGGGTATAAATAAAATATAATAAAGGTATACCTAATTCTATTTATAGATCTATACTTAATTAATTTGTATATAAATTAATATGTATACTATATACACACACACATATATCTACTGTATAATTAAATATATATGGCAGTAATATAATGTGTGTGTGGCTGATATTAATTGGTATGGATTGATGTGCTGTGATGATATATGTTCTATATACTGTATAATTATAAATGTGTGACATGTATTATTACAGTATATTGGTTTGTGTTGGTTGGTATTAGCTGTGTATGTGTTGTATTGTTGTAATATATATTAATTAATATATTAATTATAAAGATTAATTCAAGTATATTGATTTATATATATTATATGTCAATAACTTTATACTTGTTGCCATATATAAATACATATATAAATGCATTTTGCATTTAGGTATATCTGTATACCTGTATACCAAAATGAGATAAGGAGGTTATACATTTATTACTTAAATTTATACAGAGACCTAAACTAAACATTAGACCTAAATTAACATATCCATAGGGAAACAGCTAGACAAATAGTGAAGTTATGTTCCAATTGTAATTAATCACTTAAACGTAAACACACAGGGGCAGACTACAATGATGAGACACTAGATGCCTGAATTACAGGCTACGACTCGGCCCCTGGTCAAGTAAAAAGGCCTCCTTACGGGAGAGTGAAAAAGGCCAGATGTGTTGGTAACTTGTGGGAGAGGGTATGCTTGTATATTTCTACAGAATGCAGATTCTCCGGTTTGGATCTCAGACAAATTCGTCATGTCACATTCCCCAAAGACCAGGTTCGCGGCGCGCGCACTCGCTCGCTCCCCCTCCCCCAGCCAGCTCTCGCCTCCGCGCCACCAGCAGCGCCTCGCACCCACCTCTCTGCACCCCGTGACCTAGAGCAAAGAAGTCTGTGCAGCGAGTGAGGGCCAGAGAGGAAAGCACGCCCGCGGAGTGCCGTCCAGACCAGCGTGGCCCCACCGGCGAGAGGGGACCGCCCTGAGCCCAAGCGGTGGCGGCTAGCCCTAAACCACGAACCCTGCCCCTCCGCCCACCATAGGCGCCTTGGCCCACAGCCTGCCGCTCGCGTTCTGCCTCCTGATGCTGGGGACACTGCTCCCCCGGGCTGACGCCTACAGCTGCTCCCTGGTTCATCTTGTTTAAACCCTCAATATAATGTTTGCTCCTTTGTAATGCTACAACATCCACCTTATCTTATGATGTAACCACTTATTGAATTATGGTCTTGCTGTATTACAACAACTACAGGATTTAATGCAAACACGACGGTTTGTGGGCTTACTTATCTTGGGAACAGCAGCTTTGATAAGTGCAATCACTTCTGTTACTGTGGCAGCAATATCATTGACTCAACAAGTACATACTGCTCAATATGTTGATTCTATGTCCAAAAATGTTTCTTTAACATTGGCAACACAGGAAGCTATAGAGAGAAAATTAGAAATGAGGGTAGACGCCCTAGAGGAAGCAGTAATACATATTGGGACTGAATTGCAGGCTTTAAAGGTGAAAATGGCATTGTCTTGTCATGCTGACTATCGGTGGATATGTGGAACACCCCTGAAAGTAAATGAGACAGATTTTGAATGGGGAAAGATTAAAAACCATATTTCAGGTATCTGGAACAGCTCTGACATTGGTTGAGACGTAGGGAAACTTCACTATCAAATAGCAACCATGGAGCACTCCCGATTAGATTTTACTGCTGCTGGAACAGCAAATGATTTCTTCCATACTTTCCCTAACTACATCTCAGGAAAGAATATTCTGTCTAATGTCTTTAGCTATGCTGCGGTGGCTGCTTTAATTCTGCTTCTCATAATCATTCTTCCTTGTATTGTCAGGATTCTTCGGCAGAGTATTCAGAGGCTCGCGACTGAGCTACATCTGGCTGTTTTAAGAAATAAAAAACGGGGAGATGCCGGGAGCCGGCGAGAGACATTCCACTCGTGACAAAGGTCATGAGGAAGGAGGCTGGGCATACACAAAGGCGGGATCGAGCCTCGGGAGTCCTCCCGGATATTCTTGAGCATCTACCCCCCAAAACCAGAGTCTGCCTACTTTATTGCTTTGTGCTCTCCCCTCTGACTTTACTGGGGGCTGTCCCCCACCACCATCTCACTCTCTCTGTCAAAGAGCTAACTTACAGCTCCAATTAATAAAGTTCCTGGGCAATTAGGAGTGTTTAAATCCAAACACGTCAGATGGCTCTCTAACTCGCCTGACAAGTTTACCCGGTCTCCTACAGCAATGCATACAATTGTTTACAGTCTCCGAGCCTCGAGAGGCACGGGAAGCTTAAGATATTCAAATAGCTTAGAGCCTCTCAGAGAGTTAGAAACTGTCAGAATAAAACTAGTAAAAGATTTCATTGATGAACCAATGCTTGTTGCCAACTTTCCACATCCCCTGAATTGTATCCTTGAATGTGTATTAATTAATATAGTTGGTATGTAGAAGAAATAAGTAGTGGCCTTGGTGTTACTAACTTTAGACCCTTAAGGTAATAAATTCTTTCCTTTGTTGTAAGCCCATTACACATCTGCCTTATAGGAATGCAATTTTATCTTCGAAAGATGGGGCCAAACCTTAAAATAATTACTCTTAGAGAAAATAAGTCTTATGGTTGATAAGTCTTTGTCAAGAGTCATAAAATGTTAATAGGTCTTCTGGCTAGAAGATGATGTAAATCACCTAAACCATTTCTATACGATACATTTGCAAGACAGAAACTCTGGTTTTTGATAAGGATCAAAGGCTGCTGTCTTTGCATCCCCATTATCCTCTATGTGTAACTTAGGGTATAAAAACCCCTGTTGAAAATAAAGCTACGGGCCTTGATTGCCAACGCTTAGTCTCCTAATGTCATTCTTCCCCTCAATTTTCAGATGAGTGTCCATCTGGAGCGCGGATATCCTCTGCGACCATTTATTTGCCTGGGCTTCGAAGACCACTTGAGAAGGTGTCTAAGGTGGGGCACTTTTCACTATTCGAGAGGGAGCCTGCGGCCTCCGTGGTCAGAGCTAACCTGGTGTCACGGGTTATACTGATTTTCCGCATAAACCAAGCTACTCAGCTTCTTTTCTCCACTAAATTTTCCTACTGAGCTATCCTCATTCTATTACTCTTTATATCTTCGATAAATAAATCAATAGGTCGCCTACTCTGTCTCCCCTTCGAAAACCCTGGACCAGCCGAGGCTGGACCTTGTCAGAAGAGGGCCTCATCTCGATTTGAAGCAGGAACCTCAGGGTTGCTCTCCATTTCTGACTCTGAACACAGAGTCCCTACAGAGTTAGGACAGGAGAGTCAGGCCTCGTCTTGTGTGGAGGAATGGAACTCCACTGGACTCTCGAGTTGTTCACCGGATAACAGGCCACTTGTCGAGCTGTGTGTGGAACCTGCGGTTTTATCCGGACGATGCATGGGGGAGTCAGTTCCCCTTCGTTTTTTGCCTTCATACACAGGGTTGCCTTCGAAGAGGTATCCAGCCTTCAGATTCTTATCAAGAGCAGACCAGGAAATCAGTGTCTTTTGGCATGTGGCACCACCCACAAGCCTACGTCTCGAATTTCTTCTTGAGACGGACCTCAACCTGAGGTGCACCAGGAAGGTCGGTAACCCTTTCAGACAAAGCAAGTGAATCGACCCTCTTGTCCCGATCAGGAGGGGAGAAGGGGCTCAGATGAAGTGGTGCCGAGAACCTCGATGTTCCCCTCGAGTAAAACTGGGATGTCGGGGAACTTTTGGAGTCACATCAAAGGTGCTAAGTACCGTTTCAAACTTCAAGACGGAACGTGAGACTTCTCTTGAGATGCTGTAGCTGGCAAGGGCCTCATCTTGTGGTGACGGGTTAACCACGTCGTTTTTCTCGAGTTGTGGCGGGATTCTCGAGTTAGGTCAGGAAATTCAGGCTTCCTCTTGTGCTGGCCCAGGGAAGTCCAGTCTTCCATTCGAGTTGCGAGGGAGAGCTAGGGATTGCGCTTGAGTTACTGCAGGGCAAAAGAGACCTTATCTAGGCTTGTGTCCAGGACATAATGTTCGTCTCCAGGGGGGACAGGGATCTCGGGGTTGCTTTCCTGATGCACCCGGGGAGTCAGTCCTTGTCTCGAGGGGAAGCGAAGGACTCCACTCTCCACTCGAGTTGCGACGGGTATCTCTTGGAGCCCACTGAGTGGCCTAAAGGGAGTCAAGCCTCCTGTGGAGTTTGGAGAGAGGACTCGTGATTGCTCTCCAGGCCATGCAGGAAAAGAAGGCCATCATCTCGCGATGAAGGGGGCGTCTCGTGGGTTTTCTCGAGCTGCAGCGCCAGTGTGGGGTTTCTCATGAGGTACTACGGGGAGCTCAGGGAGCCTCTCATGTGGCGCTTGGGAAGTCAGGTCTCCATGCGCATTGCGAGGGGGAGCGCGTCATTGCTCTAGAGTCATGGAAGGTGTATCGGGCCTCAAGAACCGTTAAAGAAGGACTTTCAAGGTGTTTCTTGGGTCACGGCAGTAAACCCTGGGTTCCCTCGACTAGTGCCGGTGGCCTCAGGGAGCTTCTCAGTGTGCCTCTGAGAAGTCAAGGATACCCTGGAGTTGGGAGGGCCCTCTCGGGACTCCACTGGGTTTGGTGCAATAGAAGAGGGCCTCATCTCGAGTGGAGGCAGGAACCTCAGGGTTCATCTCCATTTCTGACTCTGATTGCAGGGTCCCTGCAGAGTTGGGACAGGAGAGTCAGGCCTCGTCTTGTAAGGAGGAATGGAACTCCGCTTGCCTCTCGAGTTATTCACGGGGTGACAGGCAACTTGTTGAACTGTGTTTGGAATCTGCGGGTTTTTCCGGACGATGCACGGGGGTGTCAGTGCCCCTTCGTGTTGTGGCTTCTTCCACAGGGTTGCCTTTCAAGAGGTGTCCGGGCATCGGGTTCTTATCAAGAGTGGACCGGGGAATCGGGGTCTTTCAGCATGTGTTACCACCCATGAAACTACGTCTCAAATATTCTCGTTAGACCGGCCTCATCCTGAGGTGCGCTGGGAAGGTTGGGAACCCCTTCCAGACAAAGCACGGGAGTCGACCCTCCAGTCGCAATCAGGAGGGGAGAAGTGGCTCAGATGAAGTCATACCGGGAACCTCGGTGTTCCCCTCGAGAGAGACCAGGGTGTCGGGGAACTTTTGGAATCGCATCAAGGGTGCCAAGTTTTCACACTTGAAGTGTGAAAACACTTCAAGAAGAAACCTGGGACTTCTCTTTAGACGCTGTAGCGGGCAAGGGCCTCATCTTGCGATGACAGGGTAACCATGTGGTTTTTCTCGAGTTTCGGCGGGATTCTCGAGTTACGATGGGGAATTCAGGCTTCCTCTTGTGTTGGCCCAGGGAAGTCCAATCTTCCATTGGAGTTGCGAGAGAGAGCTAGGGATTGCTCTCGAGTCACTTCAGGGCAAAAGAGACCTCATCTAAGCTTGTGTCCAGGACCTAATGTTCCTCTCCAGGGGCGACAGAGATCTCGGGGTTGCATTTTAGACGCACCCGAGGAGTCAGACCTCATCTCGAGAGGAAGGAAAGGACTCTGCTCTGCTCTCGAGTCCCGACGGGTATTTCTTGGAGACCACTGAGTGGCCTAAAGGGAGTCAAGCCTCCTGTGGATTTTTTTTTTAATTTTATTTTATTTTTAAACTTTACATAATTGTATTAGTTTTTCCAAATATCAAAATGAATCCGCCTCAGGTATACATGTGCTCCCCATCCTGAACCCTCCTCCCTCCTCCCCCCCATAGCATCCCTCTGGGTCGTCCCAGTGCACTAGCCCCAAGCATCCAGTGTCATGCATCAAACCTGGACTGGCAACTCTTTTCATACATGATATTTTACATGTTTCAATGCCATTCTCCCAAATCTTCCCACCTTCTCCCTCTCCCACAGAGTCCATAAGACTCTTCTATACATCAGTGTCTCTTTTGCTGTCTCGTACTCAGGGTTATTGTTACCGTCTTTCAAAGTTCCATATATATGCGTTAGTATACTGTATTGGTGTTTTTCTTTCTGGCTTACTTCACTCTGTATAATAGGCTCCAGTTTCATCCACCTCATTAGAACTGATTCATTCTATTCTTTTTAATGGCGGAGTAATACTCCATTGTGTATATGTACCACAGCTTTCTTATCCATTCATCTGCTGATGGACATCTAGGTTGCTTCCATGTCCTGGCTATTAGAAACAGTGCTGCGATGAACATTGGGGTACACGTGTCTCTTTCCCTTCTGGTTTCCTCAGTGTGTATGCCCAGCAGTGGGATTGCTGGATCATAAGGCAGTTCTATTTCCAGTTTTTTAAGGAATCTCCACACTGTTCTCTATAGTGGCTGTACTAGTTTGCATTCCCACCAACAGTGTAAGAGGGTTCCCTTTTCTCCACACCCTCTCCAGCATTTATTATTTGTAGACTTTTGGATTGCAGCCATTCTGACTGGCGTGAAATGGTACCTCACCGTGGTTTTGATTTGCATTTCTATGATAATGAGTGATTTTGAGCATCTTTTCATGTGTTTGTTAGCCATCTGTATGTCTTCTTTGGAGAAATGTCTATTTAGTTCTTTGGCCCATTTTTTGATTGGGTCATCTATTTTTCTGGAGTTGAGCTGTAGGTGTTGCTTGTATATTTTTGAGATTAGTTGTTTGTCAGTTGCTTCATTTCCTATTATTTTCTCCCATTCCGAAGGCTGTCTTTTCACCTTGCTAATAGTTTGCTTTGATGTGCAGAAGCTTTTAAGGTTAATTAGGTCCCATTTGTTTATTTTTGTTTTTATTTCCAATATTCTGGGAGGTGGGTCATAGAGGATCCTGCTGTGATGTATTTCAGAGAGTGTTTTGCCTATGTTCTCCTCTAGGAGTTTTATAGTTTCTGGTCTTACGTTTAGATCTTTAATCCATTTTGAGTTTATTTTTGTGTATTGTGTTAGAAAGTGTTCTAGTTTCATTCTTTTACAAGTGGTTGACCAGATTTCCCAGCACCACTTGTTAAAGAGATTGTCTTTAATCCATTGTATATTTTTGCCTCCTTTGTCAAAGATAAGGTGTCCATATGTGTGTGGATTTATCTCTGGGCTTTCTATTTCGTTCCACTAATCTATATTTCTGTCTTTGTGCCAGTACCATACTGTCTTGATAACTGTGGCTTTGTAGCGGAACCTGAAATCAGGTAGGTTGATTCCTCCAGTTCCATTCTTCTTTCTCAAGATCGCTTTGGCTATTCGAGGTTTTTTGTATTTCCATACAAATTGTGAAATTATTTGTTCTAGCTCTGTGAAGAATACTGTTGGTAGCTTGATAGGGATTGCATTGAATCTATAAATTGCCTTGGGTAGTATACTCATTTTCACTATATCGATTCTTCCAATCCATGAACATGGTATATTTCTCCACCTATTAGTGTCCTCTTTGATTTCTTTCACCAGTGTTTTATAGTTTTCTATATATAGGTCTTTAGTTTCTTTAGGTAGGTATATTCCTAAGTATTTTATTCTTTCCGTTGCAATGGTGAATGAAATTGTTTCCTTAATTTCTCTTTCTGTTTTCTCATTATTAGTGTATAGGAATTCAAGGGATTTCTGTGTGTTGATTTTATATCCTGCAACTTTACTATAGTCATTGACTAGTTCTAGTGATTTTCTGGTGGAGTCTTTAGGGTTTTCTATGTAGAGGATCATGTCATCTGCAAACAGTGAGAGTTTTACTTCTTCTTTTCCAATTTGGATTCCTTTTGTTTCTTTTTCTGCTCTGATTGCTGTGGCCAAAACTTCCAAAGCTATGTTGAATAGTAATGGTGAAAGTGGGCACCCTTGTCTAGTTCCTGACTTTAGAGGAAATGCTTTCAATTTTTCACCATTGAGGATAATGTTTGCTGTGGGTTTGTCATATATAGCTTTTATTATGTTGAAGTATGTTCCTTCTATTCCTGCTTTCTGGAGAGTTTTTATCATAAATGGATGTTGAACTTTGTCAAAGGCTTTCTCTGCATCTATTGAGAAAATTATATGGTTTTTATTTTTCAATTTGTTAAGGTGGTGTATTACATTGATTGATTTGCGGATATTGAAGAATCCTTGCATCCCTGGGATAAAGCCCACTTGGTCATGGTGTATGATCTTTTTAATGTGTTGTTGGATTCTGATTGCTAGAATTTTGTTAAGGATTTTTGCATCTATGTCATCAGTGATATTGGCCTGTAGTTTTCTTTTTTTGTGGGATCTTTGTCAGGTTTTGGTATTAGGCTGATGGTGGCCTCATAGAATGAGTTTGGAAGTTTACCTTCCTCTGCAATTGTCTGGAAGAGTTTGAGCAGGATAGGTGTTAGCTCTTCTCTAAATTTTTGGTAGAATTCAGCTGTGAAGCCGTCTGGACCTGGGCTTTTGTTGGCTGGAAGATTTTTGGTTACAGTTTCCATTTCCGTGCTTGTGATGGGTCTGTTAAGATTTTCTATTTCTTCCCTGGTCCAGTTTTGGAAAGTTGTACTTTTCTAAGAATTTGTCCATTTCTTCCACGTTGTCCATTTTATTGGCATATAATTGTTGATAGTAGTCTCTTATGATCCTTTGTATTTCTGTGTTTTCTGTTGTGATCTCTCCATTTTCATTTCTAATTTTATTGATTTGATTTTTCTCCCTTTGTTTCTTGATGAGTCTGGCTAATGGTTTGTCAATTTTATTTATCGTTTCAAAGAACCAGCTTTTGGTTTTGTTGATTTTTGCTATGGTCTCTTTTGTTTCTTTTGCATTTATTTCTGCTCTAATTTTTAAGATTTCTTTCCTTCTACTAACCCTGGGGTTCTTCATTTCTTCCTTTTTTAGTTGCTTTAGGTGTAGAGTTAGTTTATTTATTTGACTTTTTTCTTGTTTCTTGAGGTGTGCCTGTATTGCTATGAACTTTCCCCTTAGGACTGCTTTTACCGTGTCCCACAAGTTTTGGGTTGTTGTGTTTTCATTTTCATCCGTTTCTATGCAAATTTTGATTTCTTTTTTGATTTCTTCTGTGATTTGTTGGTTATTCAGCAGCGTGTTGTTCAGCCTCCATATGTTGGAATTTTTAATAGTTTTTCTCCTGTAATTGAAATCTAATCTTACTGCATTGTGGTCAGAAAAGATGCTTGGAATGATTTCTATTTTTTTGAATTTACCAATGCTAGCTTTATGGCCCAGGATGTGATCTATCCTGGAGAAGGTTCCATGTGCACTTTAGAAAAAGTTGAAATTCATTGTTTTGGGATGAAATGTCCTATAGATATCAATTAGGTCTAACTGGTCTATTGTATCATTTAAAGTATGTGTTTCCTTGTTAAATTTCTGTTTAGTTGATCTATCCATAGGTGTGAGTGGGGTATTAAAATCTCCAACTATTATTGTGTTAGTGTTAATTTCTCCTTTCATACTTGTTAGCATTTGTCTTACATACTGTGGTGCTCCCACGTTGGGTGCATATATATTTATAATTGTTATATCTTCTTCTTGGATTGATCCTTTGATCATTATGTAGTGACCTTCTTTGTCTCTTTTCACAGCCTTTGTTTTAAAGTCTATTTTATCTGATATGAGTATCGCTACTCCTGCTTTCTTTTGGTCCCTATTTGCATGGAAAATCTTTTTCCAGCCCTTCACTTTCAGTCTGTATGTATCCCCTGTTTTGAGGTGGGTCTCTTGTAGACAACATATGTAGGGGTCTTGTTTTTGTATCCATTCAGCCAGTCTTTGTCTTTTGGTTGGAGCATTCAACCCATTTACGTTTAAGGTAATTACTGATAAGTATGATCCCATTGCCATTTACTTTATTGTTTGGGGTTTGAATTTATACACCGTTTTTGTGTTTCCTGTTTAGTATTTGTTGGAGAGCTGGTTTGGTGGTGCAGAATTCTCTCAGCTTTTGCTTGTCTGAAAAGCTTTTGATTTCTCATTCATACTTGAATGAGATCCTTGCTGGGTACAATAATCTGGGCTGTAGGTTATTTTCTTTCATCATTTTAAGTATGTCTTGCCATTCCCTCCTTGCTTGAAGAGTTTCTATTGAAAGATCAGCTGTTATCCTTATGGCAATTCCCTTGTGTGTTATTTGTTGTTTTTCCCTTGCTGCTTTTCATATTTGTTCTTTGTGTTTGATTTTTGTTAATGTGATTAATATGTGTCTTGGGGGGTTTCGCCTTGGCTTTATCCTGTTTGGGACTCTCTGGGTTTCTTGGACTTGAGTGAGTATTTCCTTCCCCATTTTAGGGAAGTTTTCAACTATTATCTCCTCAAGTATTTTCTCACGGTCTTTCTTTTTGTCTTCTTCTTCTGGGACCCCTATGATTCGAATGTTGTAGCGTTTAATATTGTCCTGGAGGTCTCTGAGATTGTGCTCATTTCTTTTAATTCGTTTTTCATGTATCCTCTCTGATTCATTTATTTCTACCATTCTATCTTCGAATTCACTAATCCTATCTTCTGCCTCTGTTATTCTACTATTTGTTGCCTCCAGAGTGTTTTTAATTTCATTTATTGCATTATTCATTATATATTGACTCTTTTTTTATTTCTTCTAGGTCCTTGTTAAACCTTTCTTGCATCTTCTCAATCCTTGTCTCCAGGCTATTTATCTGTGATTCCATTTTAATTTCAAGATTTTAGATCCATTTCACTCTCCTTACTCGGAATTCTTTATCAGGTAGATTCCCTATCTCTTCCTCTTTTGTTTGGTTTGGTGGGCATTTATCCTGTTCCTTTATGTGCTGGGTATTCCTCTGTCTCATCTTGTTTAAATTGCTGAGTTTGGGGTGTCCTTTCTGTATTCTGGCAGTTTGTGGAGTTCTTTACTGTGGCATTTCCTCGCTGTGTGTGGGTTTGTACAGGTGTCTTGTCAAGGTTTCCTGGTTAGGGAAGCTTGTGTCCGTGTTCTGGTGGGTGGAGCTGTATTTCTTCTCTCTGGAGTGCAATGAAGTGTCCAGTAATGAGTTATGAGATGTTTGTGGTTTTGGGGTGACTTTGGGCAGCCTGTATCTTGAAGCTCAGGGCTGCGTTCCTTTGTTGCTGGAGAATTGGCTTGGTATGTCTTGCCCTGGAACTTGTTGGCCCTTGTGTGGTGCTTAATTTCAGTGTCGGTATGGAGGCATTTGATGAGCTCCTGTCAATTAATGTTCCTTGGAGTCAAGAGTTCCCTGGAGTCAGGGTTTGGACTTAAGCCTCCTGCTTCCAGTTATCTGTCTTACTTTTACAGTAGTTTCAAAACTTCTCCTTCTATACAGCACCATTGATAAAACATCTACGTTAAAGAAGAAAAGTTTCTCTACTGTGAGGGCCACTCAGAAAGGTTCACAGCGTTACATGGAGAAGAGAAGAGGGAGGAGGGAGTTAGAGGTGACCCAAATGAGATCAGGTGGAATCAATAGTGGAGAGAGTGGGCTGGCCAGTAGTCACTTCCTTATGTGCACTCCACAACTGGACCGCTCAGAGATGTTCACAGAGTTATACAGAGATGAGAAGAAGGAGGAAGGAGACAGAGGTGGCCAGAAGGATAAAAGGGGGGAATGAAAAGGAGGGAGACAGATCCAGCCAGTAATCAGTTCCCTAAGTGTTCTCCACCGTCTGGAATACACAGAAATTCACAGAGTTGGGTAGAGTAGAGAGGGGTTAGGGAGGAGACACAGGCGACCTGGTGGAGAAAAAGGAGAGTCCAAAGGGAGAGAGAGCAGTCAAGCCAGTAATCTCGCTCCCTAGTGAAAAATGGGTACTGAAGATTGGGTTCTTAAAGGTACAAAATTGGTAACAAATACATAAAAGCAAAAATTAAAAATCTAGAGTAGAGTTTGGAATTTCAAAAATACGATGTTAAAGAAAAGAAGAAGGAAAAGAAAGAGAGAAAAAACGAACAAAGAAAAACAAACAAGGTCGCAAAAATTATCAAGAAAATACAGGTACAAAATTGATAACTAATACCAAAAAGCAAAAATTAAAAATCTAGAGTCGAGTTTGGAATTTCAAAAATACAATGTTAAAAAAAAGGAAGAAGAAAACTAAAGAGAAAACAAACAAACAAAAACAAGCAATGTCGCAAAAATTATAAAGAAACTACAGGTACAAAATTGATATCAAATATCAAAAAGCATAAATTAAAAATCTAGAGTACAGTTTGGAATTTCAAAAATACAATGTTAAAGAAAAGAAGAAAACAAAACAAAACAAAAAAACAAGGTCAAAAATTATATATATATATATATATATATATATATATATATATATGAAGTTTGCTGAAGAAGAAAAAAATAGTGTCTTTTTTTTTTGCAAAGTAATAGGTTATAAAAGTGAAAATTAAATGAACAATAGAGAACTTATAATTAAAAAAATTAAAAAAAAGTAAGAATGATCATAAAAATATATCTAGGACTTTCTCTGGTTTTGTTGTGAGTATCGTGGGTTCGGTTCATTTTTGGCTAGTTCCTTGGTCCGACTTATATTTCTCAAGATCTATAGGCGCCTTCCTATGTAGTCCTAGTAACCACAGGGTTTTAATCTATTGCCTGTAGCTTCCAAGGCGTTTCCCTCTGTTATAGCTTCTTTTGTTTGCTGGTCTCTTCAGTGTCTGGTTTACGCCCTGACACAAAGGGGACGGTGGAGGACACTTTTTTTTTTAGGCTCACTTGTTCAGTTGCGCTGTGGGGAGGGAGGGAGGGAGTGATGCTGCAAACATATAACACTGGCGTGCGCTCGCAGTGCCTCAGCCACACTGGGTCTGCCCCCGCTCACGGCACGTGTAGCCTCCCTGCCCACACTGCTCGGGCTCTAGGTTGTTCCACCGGGAACAATCCGAGGCTGGCCCTGGGCTTCATGCACCTCCCAGGTCCAAGCCGCTCAGGTTCAGGCACTCGGGTAGTCCTCAGAGGCACAGACTCGGTTGGGCCTGCGTTTTGTGCTCTTCCCAGGTCCGAGCAGCTCAGGTGATGAGGTGTTTGGCGAGCGCCAATGTTGTGACTTATCGCCTCCCCGCCACTCGGTTATCTGGGTGTAAAACAGGCGCACCTTCTCAGGCAGATGTTGACCGTCCAGATCCCCAAGAAGTTTTAGTTAGCAAAGAAGCCTGCTTACAGTTTCATAGATAATGTCTCTCTGGGGCTGCGATTGCCCCCTTCTGGCTCTGGCTGCCTGTCACCGGAGGGGGAAGGTCTGCAGCCGGCTATCTCTGTTCAGGCCTTTGTTCCGTGCGCGGGCCTGGCGGTGTCTTAGGTTAGGGCTGGCTTTTTGCGTGGTAGATATCCCAGAGTCTGGTTTGCTAGCCCAAGTTATTTCGTTCAGATAGTGCTCAGGGTATTCAGGCCAGATTCTTACTCTAAGCGATGCAGCCCGCGCCGCGCCTCCCTGCCCAGCCCCTGCTTGCTAATGGTGTGAGCAGGCGTCTGCACTGCTTTGCGGCTGGGGGAGTTACCGTAGGGCTTGCAATCTGCGAGTTTTAATTGTTTATTTATTTTTATCCCCCTTATGTTGCCCTTTGTGCTTCCAAAGCTTGGCAAAGATTTGGCAGTGAAAAGCTTTCCTGGTGTTTGGAAACTTTTCTCTTTTTAAGACTATCTTCCCGGGACGGAAATCCCTCCCTCCCTCTTTTGTCTCTTTTTTTGTCTTTTATACTTTTTCCTACCTACTTTCCAAGAGTTGGGTTCTTTTCTGGGTGCCTGATGTCCTCTGGCAGCATTCATAAGTTGTATTGTGGAATTTACTCGACGTTTAAATGCTCTTTTGATGAAATTGTTTGGGGGGGAAAGAGTTCTCCCCGTCCTACTCCTCAGCAATCTTGGCACCTCTCTTGTGGAGTTTGGAGAGAGCACGCGGGATTGCTCTCCAGGCCATGCAGGAAAAGAAGGCCCTCATCTCGCGATGTCGGGGGAGTCTCGTGGTTTTTCTGGAGCTGCGGTGCCAGTGTGGGGTTTCTCACAAGGTACGACCGGGAGCTCAGGGAGCCTCTCGTGTGGTGTCAGGGAAGTCAAGTCTCCATACGAGTGGCGAGGGGGCGCACGTCATTGCTCTCGAGTCATGGTAGTGGAATCAGGGCTCAACGCAATGAAAAAGGATGCTCGAGGTCTTTCTCGGGTTGCGGCAGGAAACCCTGGGTTCCCTCGACTTGTGCCTGTGACCTCAGGTAGCTTCTCAGGGTGCCTCTGAGAAGTCAGGGATACTATGGAGCTGGGAGAGGCCTCTCGGGACTCCACTGGGTTTGCTGCAATGGAAGAGGGCCTAATCTCGAGATCAGGAAGGAACCTCAGGGTTCCTCTCCATTTCTGACTCAGATCGCAGGGTCCCTGCAGAGTTGGGACAGGAGAGTCAGGCCTCGTCTTGTGTGGAGGAATGGAACTCCGCTTGCCTCTCGAGTTGTTCAAGGAGTGACAGGCCACTTGTCGAGCTGTGTGTGGAACCTGCGGTTTTTTCCAGACAATGCACGGGGGTGTCAGTGCCCCTTCGTGATGTGCTTTCATCCACAGGGTTGCCTTCGAAGTGGTGTGCGGGCATCGGGTTCTTATCAAGAGCGGACCAGGAAATCGGGGTCTTTTGGAATGCGGCACCACACACGAGGCTATGTCTCGAATTTCCTCGTGAGACGGGCCTCATGCTGAGGTGCCCCTGGAAGGTCGGGAAAGCCTTCCAGACAAAGCAGGTTAATCGACCCTACTGTCGCGATCAGGAGGGGAGAAAGGGCTCAGATGAAGTGGTTCCGGGAACCTCGGTGTTCCCCTTGAGTGAGACCGGTATGTCAGGGAACTTTTGGGGTCTCACGAAGCTTGCCAAATACTGTTTCAAACTTCAAGATGAAACGTGCGACTTCTCTTGAGACGCTGTGGCGGGCAAGGGCCTCATCTTGTGATGAAGGGGAAACCACGTGGTTTTTTTCGAGTTGCGATGGGATTGTTGACTTACGACGGGGAATTCAGGTTTCCTCTTCTGTTGGCCCAGGGAAGTCCATTCTTCCATTCGAGTTGCCAGGGAGAGCTGGGTGGGAATTGCTCTCAAGTCACGGCAGGTCAAAATAGACCTCATCTATGCTTGTGTCCAGGACCTAATGTTCCTCTCCAGGGGCGATAGGGATCACGGGGACGCATTCCAGACTCACCCAGTGAGTCAGGCCTCGGCTCGAGGGGAAGCAAAGGATTCTGATATCCTCCTGGGTCGCGATAGGTATCTCTTGGAGCCCACTGAGTGGCCTCCAGGGAGTCAAGCCTCCTGTGGAGTTGGAGAGAGGACTCGGGATTGCTCTCCAGGCCATACAGGAAAGAAGGCCCTCAGCTCACAATGATGGGGGCGTCTTGTGGGTTTTCTCGAGTTGGAGCGCAAGTATGAGTTTTCTCACGAGGTACGACGGGGAGCTCAGGGAGCCTCTCGTGTGGCGCCAGGAAAGTCAGGTGTCTATGCGTGTGATGAGGAGGAGCCCATAAATGCTCTCGAGTCATGGTAGGGAAATCGGGACTCAAGACGCGTTGAAGAAGGAGTCTCGAGGTCTTTCTCAGGTTGCGGCAGGAAACACTGGGTTCCCTCGACTTGTACCGGTGACCTCAGGGAGCTTCTCAGGGTGCCTCTGAGAAGTCAGGCATACTGTGGACTTGGGAGGCGCTCTCGGAACTCCACTGGGTTTGGTGCAATGGCAAAGGTTCTCATCTCGAGTTGAGGCAGGAACCTAAGGGTTCCTCTCCATTTAAAACTCCGACCACAGGGTCCCTGAAGAGTTGGGACAGGAGAGTCAGGCCTCGTCTTGTGTGGAGGAATGGAACTCCACTTGCCTCTCGAGTTGTTCACAGGATAACAGACCATTTGTCGAGCTGTGAGTGGAACCTTCGGTTTTTTCCGTAAGATGCATGAGGGGGTCAGTGCCCCTTCGTGTTGTGCCTTCATCCACAGGGTTGCCTTCAAAGAGGTGTCCGGACATCGGGTTCTTATCAATAGCAGAGCAGGAAATCGGGGTCTTTCAGAACGTGGCACCATCCATGAGGCTACGTCTCGAATTTCTTCATTAGACTGGTGTCATCCTGAGGTGCGCCATGAAGATCGGGAACCCCTTCCAGACAAAGCAGGGGAATCGACCATCTTGTCACGATCAGGAGGAGTGAAAGGGCTCAGTTGAAGTCGTGCCGGGAACCTCGGTGTTCCCCTCGAGTGGGACCGGTGTGTCGGGAAACTTTTGGGGTCACTTCAAGGGTGCCAAGTACCGTTTTGCACTTCAATACGGACTTGGGGCTTCTCTTGACACGCTGTAGAGGGCAAGGGCCTCATCTTGGGATGACGGGGGAATCACGTGGTTTTTCTCAAGGTGCGGCGGGATTCTCGAGTTACGACGGGGAATCCAGGCTTCCTCTTGTGTTGGCCCAGGGAAGTCCAATCTTCCATTCGAGTTTCGAGGGAGAGCTGGGCTTTGCTCTTGAGTCACTGCAGGGCAAAAGAGACCTCATCTAGGCTTGTGTCCAGGACCTAATATTCCTCTCCAGGGCCGACAGCGATCTCGGGGTTGCATTCCAGACGCATCCTGGGAGTCAGAGCTCGACTCGAGGGGAAGCAAAGGACCCCGCTCTCCTCTTGAGTCACCACAGGTGTCTCTTGGAGCCCACTGAGTGGCCTAAAGGGAGTCAAGCCCCCTGTGGAGTTTGGAGAGAGGACTCAGGATTGCTCTCCAGGCCATGCAGGAAAAGAAGACCCTCATCTCGCGATGACAGGGGCGTCTTGTTGGTTTTCTCGAGCTGCGGTGCCAGTGTGCGGTTTCTGACGAGGTGCGACGGGAAGCTCAGGGAGCCTTTCGTGTGGCACCAGGGAATTCAGGTCTCCATGCGCATGGCAAGGGGGAGCGCGTCATTGCTCTCGAGATAGGATACAGGAATCGGGCCTCAAGACACGTTAAAGCAGGACTCTCAAGGTCTTTCTCGGGTTGCGGCAGGAAACCCTGGGTTCCGTCGACTTCTGCCGGTGACCTTAGGGAGCTTCTCAGGGTGCCTCTGAGAAGTCAGGCATACTGTGGATTTGGGACGGGCCTCTCGGGACTCCACTGGTTTTGTGGCAATGGAAAAGGGCCTCATCTTGAGTGGAGGCAGGAACCTCAGGCTTCCTCTCCATTTCTGACTCGGTGCGCAAGGTCCCTAGAGTTGTGACAGGAGAGTCAGGCATCGTCTTGTGTGGAGGAATGGAACTCCGCTTGCTTCTCGAGTTGTTCACGAGGTGACAGACCACTTGTGGAGCTGTGTGAGGAACCTGCGCGTTTTTCCGGAAGATGCACGGGGTGTCAGTGCCCCTACGTGTTGTGCCTTCATCCACAGGCTTGCCTTCGAAGAGGTGTCCAGGAGTCTGGTTTTGATCAAAAGTGGACCATGGAATCGGGGTCTTTCGGCATGTAGTATGGCCCTCGAGGCTACCTCTCGAATTTCCTCGTGAGACCGGCCTCATCCTGAGGTGTGCCGGGAAGGTCGGGAATCCCTTCGAGACAAAGCAGTGGAATCGACCCTCCTATCGCGATCAGGAGAGGAGAAAGGCCTCAGATGAAGTGGTGCCGGAAACTTCAGTGTCCCCTCTAGTGAGATCGGTATATAGGGGAACTTTTGGGGTCGCATCAAGGGTGCCAAGTACTGTTTTGCACTTCAAGACGGAATGTGAGACTTCTCTTGAGACGCTGTAGGGGGCAAGGGCCTCATCTTGCAATACGGGGAACCACGTGATTTTTCTCGAGTTGCGGCGGGTTTCTCAAATTACAACTGGAAATTCAGGCTTCCTCTTGTGTTGGCTCAGAAAGGCCAATCTTCCATTCGAGTTGCAAGGGAAAGCTAGGGGTTGCGCTTGAGTCACTGCAGGGCCAAAGAGACCTCATCTAGGCTTTTGTCCAGGACCTAAGGTTCCTCTCCAGGGGCGACAGGGAGCCAGGGTTGCATTCCAGACTCACCCTCGTAGTCAGGCCTCATCTTGAGGGGAAGCAAAGGACACCGCTCTCCTCCTGAGTATCGACGAGTATCTCTTGGAGCCCACTGAGTGACTTAAAGGGAGTCAAGCCTCCTTTGGAGTTTGGAGAGAGGATTCGGGATTGCTCTTCAGGTCATGCAGGAAAGGCCCTCATTTCACCATGACAGGGGCGTCTCGTGGGTTTTCTCGAGCTGCGGCGCCAGTGTGGGGTTTCTCACGAGGTACGATGGGGAGCTCAGGGAGCCTCTCATGTGGTGCCGGGGAAGTCAGATCTTCATGCGCGTGGCGAGGGGGAGCGCGTCATTTTTCTCCAGTCATGGTAGGGGAATCGGGCCTCAAGACGCGTGAAGGACTCGCGAGGTTTTTCTCAGGTTACGGCAGGAAACCCTGGGTTCCGTCGACTTATGCCCGTGACCTCAGGGAGCTTTTCAGGGTGCCTCTGAGAAGTCAGGGATACTGTGCAGTTGGGAGGGGTCGCTCCGAACTCCACTGGGTTTGGTGCAGTAGAAGAGGGCCTTATCTCGAGTTGAGGCAGGAACCTCATGGTTCCTCTCCATTTCTGAATCGGATCTCAGTGTCCATGCAGAGTTGGGACAGGAGAGTCAGGCCTCGTCTTGTGTGGAGGAATTTAACTCCTCTTGCCTCTCGAGTTGTTCACGGGGTGACAGGCCACTTGTCGATCTGTATGTGGAACTTGCGGGCTTTTCCAACGATGCAGGAGGGTGTCAGACCCCTTCGTTTTGTGCCTTCGTCCACAGGATTGCCTTCGAAGAGGTGTCCTAGCATTGGGTTCTTATCAAGAGCAGACAGGGAAATCGGGGTCTTTCGGCGTGTGGCACCAACCACAAGGCTACGTCTCGAATTTCCTCGTGAGACCGGCCTCATCCTGAGGTGCGCCGGGAAGGTCCGGAACCCCTTCCAGACAAAGCAGGGTAATCGACCCTCCCGTCGCGATCAGGAGGGGATAAGGGGCTCAGAACAAGCGGTGCGCCGAACCTTGGTGTTCCCCTCGAGTGAGACCAGGGTGTCAGGGAACTTTTGTGCTAACATCAAGGTTGCCAATTATCGTTTTAAACTTCAAGATGGAACGTAGGGCTTCTACTGAGACGCTGTAGCTGGCAAGGGCCTCATCTTGCGATGACGGGGGAACCATGTGGTTTTCCTCGAGTTGCAGCGGGATTTTCGAATTACGACGGGGAATTCAGGTTTCCTCTTGTGTTGTCCCAGGGAAGTCCATTCTTCCATTCGAGGTGCGAGGGAGAGCAGGGGATTGCTCTCGAGTCACTTCAGGGCAAATGAGACCTCATCTATGCTTGTGTCTAGGACCTAATGTTCCTCTCCAGGGGCGACAGGGATCTCGGGGTTGCATTCCAGACTCACCTGAGGAGTCAGGCCTGGTATATAGGGGAAGCAAAGAATTCCGCTCTCCTCTCGAGTCCCAACGGGTATCTCTTGGAGCCCACAGAGTGGCCTAAAGGGAGTCAGGCCTCCTGTGGAGTTTGAAGAGTGGCCTCGAGATTGCTCTCCAGGCCATGCAGGAAAAGAAGGCCTTCATCTCGCGATGACGGAGGCGTCTCGTGGGTTTTCTCGAGCTGGGGAGCCAGTGTGGGATTTCTCACGAGGTATGACGGGGAGCTCAGGGAGCCTCTCGTGTGGCGCCAGGGAAGTCAAGTCTCCATGCGAGTGGCGAGGGGGAACGCGTCATTGCTCTCGAGTCATGGTAGGGGAATCGGGATTCAAGATGCGTTGAAGGAGGATTTTCAAGGTCTTTCTCGGGTTGCGTCAGGAAACCCTGTGTTCCCTCGACTTGTGCCGGTGACCTCAGGGAGCTTCTAAGGGTGCCTCTGAGAAGTCGCGATACTGTGGATTTGGGAGGGGCCTCTCGGGCCTCCACTGTTTTTGGTGTAATGGAAGAGGGCCTCATCTCGAGTGGAGTCAGGAACCTCAGGGTTCCTCTCCATTTCGGACTCCGATCGCAGGGTCCCTTCAGAGTTGGGACCGGAGAGTCAGGCCTCGTCTTGAGTGGAGGAATGGAACTCTGCTTGCCTCTCGAGTTGTTCATGGGATGACAGGCCTCTTGTCGAGCTGTGTGTGGAACCTGCGGCTTTTACCGAATGATGCACGGGAGTGTCAGTGACCCTTCGTTTTGTGCCTTCGTCCACAGGGTTGCCTTCGAAGAGGTGTCCGGGCATCGGGTTCTTCTCAAGAGTGGGCCGGGAAATCGGGGTATTTCGGCATGTGACACCACCCACGACGCTATGTCTCGAATTTACTCGTGAGACCGGCCTCATCCTTAGATGCGCCGGGAATGTGGGAAACCCCTTCCAAACAAAGAGGGGAATAGACCCTCCTGTCTCGAACAGGAGGGGAGAAGGAGCTCAGATGAAGTGGTGCGGGAACCTCGGTGTTCCTGTCGAGTGAGACCGGCGTGTCCGGGAACATTTGGTGTCGCATCAAGGGTGCAAAGTACCGTTTCGCACTTCAAGACGGAACGTGGTTCTTTTCTTGAGACGCCATAGCAGCAAGGGCCTCATCTTGGGATGACGTTGGAAACACGTGGTTTTTCTCGAGTTGCGGTGGGATTCTCGAGTTACGAAGGGGATTTCTGGCTTCCTCTTGTGTTGGCCCAGGGAAGCCCAATCTTCCATTCGAGTTGCGAGGGAGAGCTGGGGGTTGCGCTCGAGTCACTGCAGGGCAAAAGAAACCTCATCCAGGCTTGTGTCTAGGACCTAATGTTCCTCTCAAGGGATGACTGGGATCTTGGGGTTGCATTCTAGACTCACCCAGGAGTCAGGCGTCCTCTCGAGGGGAAACAAAGGACTTCTCTCTCTTCTCGAGTCGCGACGGGTATTTCTTGGAGCCCACTGAGTGGACTAAAGGGAGTCAAGCCTCCTCTGGAGTTTGGAGAGAGGACTCGGGATTGCACTCCAGGACATGCAGGAAAAGAAGGCCCTCATCTCACGATGACGGGGGGGGGTCTCGGTGGTTTTACCGAGCTGCAGCGCCTGTGTTGGTTTCTCAGGAGGTACGACGGGGAGCTCAGGGAGCCTCTTGTGTGGCGCCAGGGAAGTTAGGTCTCAATGCGTGTGGCGAGGGGGAGCGCGTCATTGCTCTCGAGTCATGGTAGGGGAATCAGGCCTCTAGACGCGTTGAAGGACTCTCAAGATCTCTCTCGGGTCTTGGCAAGAATACCTGGGTTCCCTCGACTTGTGCCGGTGACCTCAGGGAGATTCTCCGGGTGCCTCTGAGAAGTCAGGGATACTGTGGAGTTGGGAAAGACCTCTCGGGACTCCACTGGGTTTGGTGAAATGGAAGGGGGCCTCATCTCGAGGGGAGGCAGGAACCTCAGGGTTCCTCTCCATTTCTGATTCCGATCGCAGCCCCCTGCATAGTTGGGAGAGGTGAGTCAGGCCTTGTCTTGTGTGCAGGAATGGACCTCCGCTTGCCTCTCGAGTTGTTCACTGGGTGACAGGCACTTGTTGAGCTGTATGAGTAACCTGCGGTCTTTTCTGGACGATGCACGGGGGTGTCAGTGCCCCTTCGTGTTGTGCCTTCATCCACACTATCTTCGAATAGGTGTCTGGGCATCGCGTTCTTATCAAGAGCGGATCGGGAAATCGCGGTCTTTCGGCATGTGGCACCACCATCGAGGCTACGTCTCGAAATTCCTCGTGAGACAGCCTCATCTGAGGTGCGTGGAGAAGGTCGGGAACCCCTTGCAGACAAAGCAGGGGAATTGACCCTCCTTTCGCGATCAGGAGGGGAGAAGGGGCTCAGATGAAGTGGTGCCAGGAACCTCTGTGTTCCCCTCTAGTGCGACCCGTATGTCGGGGAACTTTTGGGGTAGCATTAAGGGTGCCAAATATCATTTCGCACTTGAAGACAGAACGTGGGACTACTCTTGAGACGCTGGAGCGGGCAAGGGCCTCATCTTGCAATGACGGGGGAACCACGTGGTTTTTCTCAAGTTGAGGCGGAATTCTCGAATTACTCCTGGGAATTCAGGCTTCCTCTTGTGTTGGCCCAGGGAGGTCCAATCTTCCATTCGGGTTGCGAGGGAAAGCTGGGGAGTGCTCTCGAGTTACTGCAGGGCAAAAGCGACCTCATCTAGCCTTGTGTTCAGGACCCAGTGATCCTCTCCAAGGGCGACAGGGATCTCGGGTTTGCATTACAGACTCACCCGGGGAGTTAGGCCTCGTCTCGAGGGGAAGCAAAGGACTTGGCTATTCTCTCGAGTTGCGACGCGTATCTCTTGGAGCCCACTGAGTGGTCTAAAGGGAGTCAACCCTCCTCTTCAGTTTGGAGAGTGGACTCGGGATTGCTCTCCAGGCCATGCAGGAAACGAAGGCCCACATCTCGAGATGACGGGGGCGTCTCGTGGGTTTTCTCGAGCTGCGGCGCCAGTGTGGGGTTTCTCACGAGGTACGACGGGGAGTTCAGGTAGCCTCTCGTGTGGCAACAGGGAAGTCAGGTCTCCATGGGCGGGGCAAGGGGGAGCGCGTCATTGCTCTCAAGTCAGGGTAGGGGAATCGGGCCTCATGACGGGTTGAAAAAGAACTCTCGATGTCTTTCTAGGGTTGCGGCAGGAAACCCTGGGTTCCCTGGACTTGTGACGGTGACCTCAGGGAACGTCTCAGGGTGCCTCTGAGAAGTCAGGGATACTGTGGATTTGGGAGAGGCCTCTCGGGACTCCTTTGGGTTTGGTGCAATGGAAGTGGGCCTCATCTCGAGTTGAGGCAGGAACCTCAGGGTTCTGCTCCTGACTTCCTGGAGGCCGGATGTGACTCAGATCGCAGGGACCCTGTTGAGTTTTCTCAGGAGTGTCAGGTCTCGTGTTCTGCGGAGGAATGGAACTCCGCTTACATCTCAAGTTGTTCAAGGATAACACCACTTTTCGTGATGTGTGTGGAACCTGCGGGTTTTTCGGAGATGCACGGGGGCGTCAGTGCTCCTTCCTGTTGTGCCTTCATCCACAAGGTTGCCTTCGAAGAGGTGTCCGGGTATCGTGTTCTCCTCAAGTGCGGACCGGGAAATTGGGGTCTTTCAGCATGTTGCACCACCCACTAGGCTACGTCTCGAATTTTCTCGTGAGACCGGCCTCATCCTGAGGCACGCAGGAAAGTCCGGGAGCCCTTTCCAAACAAAGCAGGGGAATCGACCCTACTTTCGGGATCAGGAGGAGAGAAAGGGCTCAGATGAAGTAGTGCCGGGAACCTCGGTGCTCTCCTTGAGTGAAAGTTGGGTATCTTTTCTGGTTGCAACAAGGGTGCCAAGTACCGTTTCGCACTTCAAGACGGAACCTGGGACTTCTCTTGAGATGCTGTAGTGGGCAAGGGCCTCATCTAGCACTGACGGGGGACCCACGTGTTTTTTCTCGAGTTGCGGCAGGATTCTTGAGTTACGATGGGGAATACAGGTTTCCTCTTGTGTTGGCCCAGGGAAGTCCAATCTTCCATTCGAGTTGCAAGTGAGAGCTGGAGATTGCTCTCGAGTCACTGCAGGGCAAAATAGAGCTCATCTAGGTTTGTGTCCAGGACCGAGTTTTTCTCTCCAGGGGCGACAGGGATCTCGGGGTTGCATTCCAGACTCACCCGGGGAGTCAGGCCTCGTCTCGAAGGGAATGAATGGACTCCGCTCTCCTCTCGAGTCGCGACGGGTATCCCTTGGAGCCCAAGAGTGGCCTAAATGGAGTTAAGCCTCCTGTGGAGTTTGGAGAGAGGACTCGGGATTGCTCTCTAGGCCATGCAGGAAAAGAAGGCCCTCATCTCGCGATGACGGGGGCGTCTCGTGGGTTTTCTCAAGGTGCAGTGCCTGGTTGGGGTTTCTCACGAGATAGGACGGGGAGCTCAGGGAGACTCCTGTGGTGCCACGGAAGTCAGGTCTCCATGGACGTGGCGTGGGGGAGCGCGTCATTGCTCTCGAGTCATGGTAGGGGAATCAAGCCTCAAGACGCTTCGAAGAAGAACTCTCGAGGTCTTTCTCGGGGTGTGGCAGGAAACCCTGGGTTTCCTCGACTTGTGCCCATGACCTCAGGGAGCTTAGCGGGGTTCCTCTGAGAAGTCAGGGATACTGTGGAGTTGAGAGGGGCTTCTCGGGACATCACAGGGACTGGTGCAATTGAAGAGGACCTAATCTCGGATTGAGGCAGTAACGTCAGGGTTCCTCTCCATTTCTGACTCGGATAGCAGGGTCCCTGCAGAGTTGGGACAGGAGAGTCAGACCTCGTCTTGTGTGGAGTAATGGAACTCCGCTTGCCTCTCGAGTTGTTCACGGGATGACAGGCCACCTGTCGAGTTGTATGTGGAACCTGCGGTTTTGGGGGACGATGCACAGGGGTGTCAGTGCCCCTTCGTGTTGTGCCTTCATCAACAGGGTTACCTTCGAAGAGGTGACCGGGCATCGGGATCTTATCAATAGCGGACCAGGAAATCGGGGTCTTTCGGCATGTGGCACAACCCACGAGGCTACGTCTCGACTTCCCTCGTGAGACTGGCCTCATCCTGAGGTTCGCTGGGAAGTCTGGGAACCCCTTCCAGACAAAGCAGGGGAATCGACCCTCCTGTCGCCATCAGGAGGGGAGAAGAGGCTCAGCTGAAGCGGTGCTGGGAACCTCCATGTTCTCCTCGAGTGAGACCGGGGTGTCAGGGAAATTTGGGGGTCGCATCAAGGGTGCCAAGTACCGTTTCACACTTCAAGACGGAACATGGGACTTCCCTGGAGACGCTATAGCTGACAGGGGCCTCATATTTCGATGACGGAGGAGCCACGTTGTTTTTCTCCAGTTGCCGCGGGATTCTCGAATTACAATGGGGAATACAGGCTTCCTCTTGTGTTGGCCCAGGGAAGTCCAATCATCCATTCGAGTTGCGAGGGAGAGCTGGGGATTGCACTTGAGTCAATGCAGGACAAAAAAGACCTCATTTAGGCTTGTGTCCAGGACCGAGTTTTCCTCTACAGGGGCGACACGGATCTCGGGATCCCATTCCAGACTCACCCAAGTAGTCAGGCCTCGGCTCGAGGGGAAGCAACGGACTCTGCTCTCCTCTAGAGTAGCGACGTGTATCTCTTGGAGGCTACTGAGTGGCCTAAAGGGAGTCAGGCCTCCAGTGGAGTTTGGAGAGTGGACTCGGGATTGCTCTCTAGGTCATGTAGGAAAAGAAGGCCCTCATCTTACGATGATGGGGCGTCTCGTGAGTTTTCTCGAGCGGCGGTGCCAGTGTGGGGTTTTCATGAGGTAGGACGGGGAGCGCAGGGAGCCTCTCGTGTGGCGCCAGGGAAGTTAGGTTTCAATGGGCGTGGCGAGGGGAATGCGTCATTGCTCTCCAGTCATGGTAGGGTATCGGGCCTCAAGACGCGGTAAAGAAGGACTCTCAAGGTCTTTCTCAGAATGCAGCAGGAAACCCTGGGTTCACTCGACTTGTGCCAGTGACCGCAGAGAGCTTCTGAGGGTGCCTCTGAGAATCAGGGATACTGTGGAGTTTTAGGGGCCTCTCGGGACTCCACTGGGTATGGCACAATGGAAGAGGGCCTCATTTCGAGTTGATGCAGGAACGTCAGGTTTCATCTACATTTCTGACTCCGATCGCACGGTCCCTGCAGAGTTGGGAAAGGAGAGTCAGGCCTTCTCTTGTGTGGAGGAACGGAACTCCGCATGCCTCTCTAGTTCTTCAAGGGATGACAGGACACTTGTCGATCTGTGTTTGGAATCTGCGTGTTTTTCCGTACTATGCATGGGGATGTCAGTACCCCTTCGTGTTGTGCATTCATCCACAGGTTTGCTTTCGAAGAGGTGTCCTGGCATCAGGTTCTTATTAAGAGCGGACCGGGAAATCGGGGTCTTTCCGCATGTGGCACCACCCACCAGGCTACGTCTCGAATTTCCTAGTGAGACCGGCCTCATCCTGAGGTGCGCCGGGAAGGTCGGAACCCCTTGCAGACAAAGCAGGGGAATCGACCCTCCTGTCTCGATCAGGAGGGGAGAAGGGGCACAGATGAGGTGATGCCGGGAACCTCGGTGTTCCCCTCCAGTGAGACCAGTGTGTTGGGGAACTTTTGGGGTCGCATCAAAGGTGCCAAGTACCGTATCGCACTTCAAGATGCAACGTAAGACTTCTTTTGAGATGCTGTAGCGGCAATGGCCGCATCTTGCGATGAAGAGGGAACGACGTGGTTTTTCTCGAGTTGTGGCGGGATTCTTGAGTTACAACGGGAAATTCAGGCTTCCTCTTCTGTTGGCCCAGGGAAGTCCAGTCTTCCATTCGAGTTGCGAGGGAGAGTTGGGGATTGCTCTCGAGTCACTGCAGGAAAAAAGAGACCTCATCTAGGCTTGTGTCCAGGACCTAATGTTTCTCTCCAGGGGCGACAGGGATCTCCGGTTCACATATCAGACACACCCGAGGAGTCAGGCCTCGCCTCGAGGGGAAGGAAAAGACTCCACTCTCCTCTCGAGTCGCGACGGGTATGTCTTGGAGTCCACTGAGTGACCAAAAGGGAGTCAAGCCTACTGTGGAGTTTGGAGAGAGGACTCGGGATTGCTCTCCAGGCCATGCTAGAAAAGAAGGCCGTCATGTCGCGAAAATGGGGGCGTCTCGTGGGTTTTCTCTATCTGTGGCGCCAGTGTTTGGTTTCTCACGAGGTATGACGGGGAGCTCAGGGAGCCTCTCGTGTGGCGCCAGGGAAGTCAGGGCTTCATGAGTGTAGCAGAGGGAGCGTGTCATTGCCCTCGAGTCATGGTAGGGGAATCAGGCCTCAAAATGCGTTGAAGAAGGACTCTTGAGTTCTTTCTATGGTGGCGGCAGTAAACCCTGGGTTCACTCGAATTGTGCTGGTGACCTCAGGGAGCTTCTCAGGGTGCCTCTGAGAAGTCAGGGATACTGTGGAGCTGGGACGCGTCTCTCGGGACTCCACTGGGTTTCGTGCAATGGAAGAGGTCCTAATCTCGAGTGGAGGCAGGAACCTCAGCGTTCCTGTCGTGACTTCACTGGCGCTGGTCTGATTCGGATCGCAAAGTCCCTGCAGAGTTGGGACAGGAGAGTCAGGCATTGTCTTGTGTAGAGGAATGAAACCCCACTTGCCTCTCGAGTTCTTCAGGGGTGACAAGCCACTTGTTGAGCTGTATGTGGAACCTGCGGGTTTTTCCGGACGATGCACGAGGGTGTCAGTGCCCCTTTGTGTTGTGCCTTCATCCACAGGGTTGCCTTCGAAGAGGTGTCCAGGCATCGGGTTCTTATCAAGAGCGTACCGGGAAATCATAGTCTTTTGGCATGTGGTACCACCCGCGAGCTACGTCTCGAATTTCCTCGTGAGACTGGCCTCATCCTGAAGTGCCCCGTGAAGGTCGGGAACCCCTTACAAACAAAGCAGGGGAAGTGACCCTCCTATCACGAACAGGAGGGGAGAAGGGGCTCAGATAAACTGGTGCCGGGAACCTCGGTGTTCACCTCGAGTGAGACCGATATTTCGGGGAACTTTTGGGGTCACATCAAGGGTGTCAAGTATCGTTTTGCACTTCAAGACGGAACGTGGGACTTTTCTTGAGAAGCTGTAGCGGGCAAGGGCCTCATCTTGTGATGACGAGGGAACCAAGTGCTTTTTCTCGAGTTGCGGCGGGATTCTCGAGTTACGAAGGGGAATTCAGGCTTCCTCTTGTGTTGGCCCAGGGAAGTCCAATCTTCCATTCGAGTTGTCAGGGAGAGCGGGGGATTGCTCTCGAGTTACAGAAGGGCAAAAGAGACCTCATCTAGGCTTGTTTCCAGGACCTAATGTTCCTCTCCAGGGGAGACAGGGATCTCGGGGTTGCATTCCAGACCCACCTGGTGAGTCAGGCCTTGTCTCGAGGGGAAGCAAAGGACTCAATTCTCCTCTCGAGTCGCGACGGGTATCTCTTGGAGCCCACTAAGTGGCCTAAAGGGAGTCAAGCCTCCTGTGGAGTTTGGAAAGAGGATTCGGGATTCCTCTCCAGGCCATGCAGGAAAAGAAGGCCCTCATCTCGCGATGACAGGGGCGTATGGTGAGTTTTCTCAAGCTGCGGCGTCAGTGTGGGGTTTCTCACGAGGTACGACAGGGAGCTCAGGGAGCCTCTCTTATGGCGCCAGGGAAGTCAGGTCTCCATGTGCGTGGCGAGGGGTTGCGTGTCATTTCTACAGAGCCATGGAAGCAGATTCGGGCTTCAAGACACGTTGAAGTAGGACTCTCGAGGTCTTTTTCCCATTGTGGCAGGAAACCCTGGGTTCCCTCGACATGTGCCGGTGACCTCATGGAGCTTCTCCGGGTGCCTCTGAGAAGTCAGGGGTACTGTGGAGTTGGGAGGGGCCTCTCTGGACTCCACTGGGTTTGGTGCAATGGATGAGAGCCTCATCTCGAGTGGAGGCAGGAACCTCATGTTTCCTCTCCTGGGTTTCCTGTCGCTGGTACTGACTCGGATCACAGTTTCCCTGCAGAGTTGGTACAGAAAATCAGGTCTCGTCTTGTGTGGAGGAATGGAACTCCACTTGCCTGTCGAGTTGTTCACGGGGTGACAGACCACTTGTTGAACTGTGTTTGTAACCTGCGGGTTTTTCTGGACGATGCACGGTGTCAGTGCCCCTTCGTGTTGTGCTTTCATCCACAGGTTTTCCTTCGTAAAGGTGTCACGGCATCACGTTCTTATCAAGAGCAGACCGGGAAATCGGGATCTTTCGGCTTGTGGCACCACCCACGAGGCTATGTCTCGAATTTCCTCCTGAGACCTGCCTCATCCTTAGGCGCGCTGGAAAGGTCGGGAACCCCTTCCAGACATAGCAGGGGAATCGACACTCCTGTCACGATCACGAGGGGAGAAGGAGCTCAAATGAAGTGGTTCCGGGAACTTCGGTGTTCCTTTCGAGTGAGACCGGTATGTCGGGGAATTTTGAGATTGCATCAAGGGTGCCAAGTACCGTTTCGCACTTCAAGACAGAAAGTGGGACTTCTCTTGAGTTGCTGTAGCGGGCAAGGGCCTCATCTAGCGCTGATGAGGGAACCACGTGGATTTTCTCGAGTTTCGGCGGGATTCTCGAGTTACGATGTTGAATTCAGGCTTCCAATTGTATTGGCCCAGGGAAGTCCAATCTTCAATTCGATTTGCGAGGGAGAGCTGGCGATTGCGCTCTAGTAACTGCAGTGCAAAATAGACCTCATCTAGGCTTGTGTCCAGGACAGAGTTTTCCTCTCCAGGTGTGACAGGAACTCGGGGTTGCATTCCAGACTCACACGGGGAGTCAGGCCTCGTCTCGAGGGGAAGCAAAGGACTCTGCTCTCCCTTCAGGTCCTGACAGGTATCTCTTGGAGCCAACTGAGAGGCCTAAAGAGAGTCAAGCCTCCTGTGGAGTCTGGAGAGAGGACTCGGTTTTGCTCTCCATGCCAGGCAGTAAACAAGTCCCTCATCTCGTGATGACGGGGGCGTATCATGGGTTTTCTCGAGCTGCGGTGCCTGAATGGGGTTTCCGAAGAGTTACGACGGGGAGCTCAGGGAGACTCTCTTCAGGAGTCAGGGAAGTCAGGTCTCCATGCGCATGGCGATGGGGAGCGGGTCTTTGCTCTCGAGTCATGGTAGGGGAATCGGGCCTCAAGACACGCCGAAGGACTCTCAAGGTCTTTCTCGGGTCGCAGCAGGAAACCCTGGGTTCCCTGGACTTGAGCCGGTGACCTCAGGTAGATTCTCAAGGTGCCTCTGAGAATTCAGGGATACTGTGGAGTTGGGAGGGGCCTCTCGCGACTCATCTGGGTTTGGTGCAATGGAAGAGGGCCTCACCTCGAGGGGAGACAGGAACCTCAGATTCCTCTCCGTTTCGGACTCCGACCGCAGGGTCCCTGCAGAGTTGGGACAGGAGAGTCAGGCCTCGTCTTGTCTGAGGAAGGGAAGCCCGCTGGCCTCTCGAGATACTCAGGGGGTCTCAGGCCCCTCGTCGAGCTGTGTGTGGAACCCGCGGGTCGTTGCAGACGATGCACGGGGGTGGCAGTGCCCCTTCGTGTTGTGCCTTCACCCACAGGGTTGCCTTCGAAGAGGGGTCCGGGCCTCGGGTCCTTCTCAAGAGCGGACCGGGGAATCGGGGGCGTTCGGCATGTGGCCCCACCCACGTGGCTCGTCTCGAATTTCCTCGTGAGACCGGCCTCATCCTGAGGTGCGCCGGGAAGGCCGGGAACCCCTTCCAGACCACGCAGGGGAATCGCCTCTCCTGTCGCGATCAGGAGAGGAGAAGGGGCTCAGAGGAAGCGGTGCCGGGACCCTCGGTGTTCCCCTCGGGGGACCCCGGCGTGTCTGGGGACATTTGGGGGTCGCAGGAAGGCTGTCAGGGACCGTTTCGCTCTTCAGGGCGGAACAGGGGACTTCCCTTGAGATGCCGTCGCGGGCAAGGGCCTCATCTTGCCAAGAGGGGGGAACCACGTGGTTTGTCTCGAGTTGCGGCGGGATTCTCGAGTTACGACGGGGATCTCAGCCTTCCCCTTGGGTTGGCCCTGGGAAGCCCAATCTTCCCCTCGGGTTGCGAGGGAAAGCTGGGGGTTGCGCTCGAGTCACTGCAGGGCCGAAGAGACCTCACTTAGGCGTGTGTCCGGGACCAAATATTCCTCTCCAGGGAAGGCAGGGATCTCGGGGTTGCATTCCAGGCTCCCCCGGGGAGTCAGGCCTCGTCTCGAGGGGAAGCCAAGGACTCCGCTCTCCTCTCGAGTCGTGACGCAGGTCTCTTGGAGCCCCCTGAGCGGCCTCATGGGAGTCCAGCCTCCTCTTCCGTTTTGAGAGAGGAACCGGGATTGCTCTCCAGGCCATGCAGGAAAAGAAGGCCCTCAGCTCGCGAGGACGGGGGCGTCTCAGGGGTTTCGTCGAGCTGCGGCGCCCGTGGGGGTTTTCTCCCGAGGCACGACGAGGATCTCAGGGAGCCTCTCGTGCGGCGCCAGGCAAGTCAGGTCTCCATGTGCGTGGCGAGGGGGAGCGCGTCCTGGCTCTCGAGTCACGGGAGGGGACTAGGGCCTCGAGACGCGTTGAAGAAGGACTCTCGAAGTCTTCCTCGGGGGGCGGCGGGAAACCCTCGTGTCCCTCGCCTTCTGCCGGGGACCTTAGGGAACTTCCCAGGGTGCCTCTGAGAGGCGAGGGATCCTGTGGAGGTGGCGGGGCCCCTCGGGACTCTGCTGGGTCTGGCGCAACGGAAGAGGGCCTCACCTCGAGGGGAGGCAGGAACCTCAGGCTTCCTCTCCGTTTCGGACTCCGACCGCAGGGTCCCTGCAGAGTTGGGACAGGAGAGTCAGGCCTCGTCTTGTCTGAGGAAGGGAACCCCGCTGGCCTCTCGAGTTGCTCAGGGGGTCTCAGGCCCCTCGTCGAGCTGTGTGTGGAACCCGCGGGTCTTTGCGGACGATGCACGGGAGTGGCAGTGCCCCTTCGTGTTGTGCCTTCACCCACAGGTTTGCCTTCGAAGAGGGGTCCGGGCCTCGGGTCCTTCTCAAGGGTGGACCGGGGAATCGGGGGCGTTCGGCATGTGGCCCCACCCACGCGGCTCGTCTCGAATTTCCTCGTGAGACCGGCCTCATCCTGAGGAGCGCCGGGAAGCCCGGGAACACCTTCCAGACCACGCAGGGGAATCGCCTCTCCTGTCGCGATCAGGAGGGGAGAAGGGGCTCAGAGGAAGCGGTGCCGGGACCCTCGGTGTTCCCCTCGGGGGAACCCGGCGTGTCAGGGGACTTTTGGGGGTCGCAGGAAGGCTGTCAGGGACCGTTTCGCCCTTCAGGGCGGAACAGGGGACTTCCCTTGAGACGCCGTCGCGGGCAAGGGCCTCATCTTGCCAAGAGGTGGGAACCACGTGGTTTTTCTCGAGTTGCAGCGGCATTCTCGAGTTACGACGGGGATCTCAGCCTTCCCCTTGGGTTGGCCCTGGGAAGCCCAATCTTCCCCTCGGGTTGCGAGGGAAAGCTGGGGGTTGCGCTCGAGTCACTGCAGGGCCGAAGAGAACTCACCAAGGCGTGTGTCCGGGACCTAATATTCCTCTCCAGGGAAGGCAGGGATCTCGGGGTTGCATTCCAGGCTCCCCCGGGGAGTCAGGCCTCGTCTCGAGGGGAAGCCAAGGACTCCGCTGTCCTCTCGAGTCGCGACGCGGGTCTCTTGGAGCCCCCTGAGCGGCCTCAAGGGAGTCCAGCCTCCTCTTCCGTTTGGAGAGAGGACCCGGGATTGCTCTCCAGGCCATGCAGGAAAAGAAGGCCCTCAGCTGGCGAGGACGGGGGCGTCTCAGGGGTATCCTCGAGCTGCGGCGCCCGTGGGGGTTTTCTCCCGAGGCACGACGAGGATCTCAGGGAGCCTCTCGTGCGGCGCCAGGGAAGTCAGGTCTCCATGCGCGTGGCGAGGGGGAGCGCTTCCTGGCTCTCGAGTCACGGGAGGGGACTAGGGCCTCGAGACGCGTTGAAGAAGGACTCTCGAGGTCTTCCTCGGGGGGCGGCGGGAAACCCTCGTGTCCCTCGCCTTCTGCCGGGGACCTTAGGGAACTTCCCAGGGTGCCTCTGAGAGGCGAGGGATCCTGTGGAAGTGGCGGGGCCCCTCGGGACTCCGCTGGGTCTGGCGCAACGGAAGAGGGCCTCACCTCGAGGGGAGGCAGGAACCTCAGGCTTCCTCTCCTTTTCGGACTCCGACTGCAGAGTTGGGACAGGAGAGTCAGGCCTCGTCTTGTCTGAGGAAGGGAACCCCGCTGGCCTCTCGAGTTGCTCAGGGGGTCTCAGGCCCCTCGTCGAGCTGTGTGTGGAACCCGCGGGTCTTTGCGGACGATGCACGGGGGTGTCAGTGCCCCTTCGTGTTGTGCCTTCACCCACAGGGTTGCCTTCGAAGAGGGGTCCGGGCCTCGGGTCCTTCTCAAGAGCGGACCGGGGAATCGGGGGCGTTCGGCATGTGGCCCCACCCACGTGGCTCGTCTCGAATTTCCTCGTGAGACCAGCCTCATCCTGAGGTGCGCCGGGAAGGCCGGGAACCCCTTCCAGACCACGCAGGGGAATCGCCTCTCCTGTCGCGATCAGGAGGGGAGAAGGGGCTCAGAGGAAGTGGTGCCGGGACCCTCGGTGTTCCCCTCGGAGGACCCCGGCGTGTCGGGGGACTTTTGGGGGTCGCAGGAAGGCTGTCAGGGACCGTTTCGCCCTTCAGGGCGGAACAGGGGACTTCCCTTGAGACGCCGTCGCGGGCAAGGGCCTCATCTTGCCAAGAGGTGGGAACCACGTGGTTTTTCTCGAGTTGCAGCGGCATTCTCGAGTTACGACGGGGATCTCAGCCTTCCCCTTGGGTTAGCCCTGGGAAGCCCAATCTTCCCCTCGGGTTGCGAGGGAAAGCTGGGGGTTGCACTCGAGTCACTGCAGGGCCGAAGAGACCTCACCTAGGCGTGTGTCCGGGACCTAATACTCCTCTCCAGGGAAGACAAGGATCTCGGGGTTGCATCCCATGCTCCCCCGGGGAGTCAGGCCTCGCCTCGAGGGGAAGCCAAGGACTCCGCTCTCCTCCCGAGTCGAGACGCTGATATCTTGGTGCCCCCTGAGTGGCCTCAAAGGAGTCCAGCCTCCTCTTCACTTTTGAGAGAGGACTCGTGATTGCTCTCCAGGCCAGGCAGGAAAAGAAGGCCCTCTGCTCGCGAGGACGGGGGCATCTCAGCGGTTTCCTCGAGCTGCGGCACCCGTGGGGGTTTTCTCCCGAGGCACGACGAGGATCTCAGGGAGCCTCTCATGCGGCTCCAGGGAAGTCATGTCTCCTTGCACGTGGCGAGAAGGAGCAGGTCATTGTTCTCGAGTCATGGTAGGGGACTAGGGCCTCCAGACGCGTTGAAGAAGGACTCTAGATATCTTTCTTGGGTTGCAGCGGGAAACCCTCGTTTCCCCCGACTTCTTCCGGGGGCTGAGGGAACTTCCCAGGGTGCCTCAGAGAAGTGAGAATCGCTGTGGAGTTGGTGGGACCTCTCGGGACTCCACTGGGTTTGTCGCAATGGAAGACGGCCTCATCTCGAGTGGAGGCAGGAACCTCAGGCTTCCTCTCCAATTCTGACTCTGATCGTAGTGTCCCTGCAGAGTTGGGACAGGAGAGTCAGGTTATGTCTTTTCTGAGGAATGGAACTCCGCTTGCCTCTCGAGTTGTTCATGGGGTTTCAGGCCCCTTGTCAAACTGTGTGTGGAATCTGCAGGTTTTTCCAGACGATGCATGGGGGTGTCAGTGACCCTTCGTTTTGTGTCTTCATCCACAGGGTTGCCTTCGAAGAGGTGTCCGGGCATCGTGTTCTTATGGAGTGCGGACTGGGAAATCGGGGTCGTTCAGCATTTGGCACCACCCACGTGGCTAGTCTCGAATTTCCTCATGAAACCGGCCTCATCCTGAGGTGTGCCGCGAAGGTCATGAAACCCTTCCAGACAAAGCAGAGGATTCGACCCTCCTGTGGCGATCAGGAGGGGAGAAGTGGCTCAGATGAAGTGCTGCTGTGAACCTCGGTGTTTCCCTCAAGTGAGACATGTATGTCGGGTAACTTTTGGGGTCACATAACGCGTTCCAAGTACCGTTTCGCTCTTCAAATTGGAACGTGGGACTTCTCTTGGGGTGCTCCAGCGGGCAAGGGCCTCATCTTGGAATGACTGCGGAACCACTTGGTTTTTCTCGAGTTGCGGTGGGATATTTGAGTTACCACAGGGAATTCATGCTTCCTCTTGTGTTGGCCCACAAAAGTCTTATCTTCCATTCGAGATTCGAGGAAGAGCTGGAGGTGCGCTCTAGTCACTGAAGGCAAAAGAGACCCCACCAAGGCTTGTGTGCAGGACCTAATGTTCATGTCAAGGGGCGACAGGAATCTCGGGGTTGCATTCCAGACTCACCCTGGAGTCAGGCCTCGTCTCGAGGGGAAGCAAAGGACTCTGCTCTCCTCTCGAGTAGGACGGGTATGTCTTGGAGCCCACTGAGTGGCTTAAAGGGAGTCAAACCTCCTCTGGTGTTTGGAGGGAGGACACGGGATTGCTCTCCAGGCAATGCAGGAAATGAAGGCCCTCATCTCCCGATGACTGGGGCGTCTCGTAGGTTTTCTCGAGCTGTGGCGCTAGTGTGGGGTTTCTCACGAAGTAAGACTGGGAGCTCAGTGAGCCTCTCATGTGGTGCCAGGGCAGTCAGGTCTCTATGCACGTGGTGAGAGGGAGCCCGTCATTGTTCTCGAGTCATGGTAGGGGAATTGGGCCTGAAAACGTGTTAAAGAAGGACTCTCGAGGTCTTTCTTGGGTTGCAGCAGGAAACCCTGGGTTCCATCGACTTGTGCCAGTGACCTCAGGAAGCTTCTCAGCGTGCCTCTGAGAAGTCAGGGTCACTGTGGAGTTGGGAGGGGCCTCTCGGAACTCCACTGGGTTTGGTGCAATGGAAGAGGGCCTCATGACAAGTTGAGGCAGGAACCACAGGGTTCCTCTCCTGGCTTCGAATGCGCCGGATCTGACTCGGATCGCAGAGTCCCTGCAGAGTTGGGACAGGAGAGTCAGGCCTCGTCTTGTGTGGAGGAATGGAACTCCGCTTGACTCTCGCGTTGTTCATGGGGTGACAGGCCACTTGTCGATTTGTATGTGGAACTTGGGGGTTTTTCTGGACGATGCACCGGGGTGTCACTGCCCCTTCGTGTTGTGCCTTGTTCCACAGGATTGCCTTCGAGTTGGGTTCTGCCATCGGGTTCTTATCAAGAGCGGACCATGGAATCGGGGTCTTTTGGCATGCCGCACCACCCACGAGGCTATGTCTCGAATTTCCTCGTGAGACTGGCCTCATCTTGATGTGCGCCAGGAAGGTCGGGAATGCCTTCCAGACAAAGCAGGGGAATCGAACCTCCTGTCGCGATCAAGAGGGGAGAAGAGTCTCAGATGAAGTGGTGCCGGGAACCTCGGTGTTCTCCTCAAGGAGACTGGTATGTCGGGGAACTTTTGGGGTCGCATCAAGGGTTCCAAGTAACTTTTCGCTCTTCAATACGGAACGTGGGACTTCTCTTGAGACGCTGTAGCGGGCAAGGGCCTCATCTTTCGATGACGGGGGAACCACGTGGTTTTTCTTGAGTTGGGGCGGGATTCTCGAGTTACAACCGGGAATTCAGGCTTCCTCTTCAACTGGCCCAGGGAAGTCCAGTTTTCATTCGAATTGTGAGTTAGAACTGGGGATTGCTCTCGAGACACTGCAGGGCCAAATAGACCTCATCTAGGCTTGTGTCCAGGACCTAATGTTCCTCTGCTGGGGCGAAAGCGATCTCAGCATTGCATTCTCGACTCACCCGGGGAGTCAGGCCTCGTCTCGAGGGGAAGCCAAGGACACCGCTCTCCTGTCAAGTCGCGACGGGTATATCTTGGAGCTCACTGTGTGGCCTAAAATGAGTCAAGCCTCCTGTGGAGTTTGGAGAGAGGACTCAGGATTGCTCTCCAGGCCATACAGCAAAAGAAGGCCCTCATCTCGTGAGGACTGGGGCGTCTCGTGGGTATTCTCGAGCTGCGGCTCCAGTGTGGTGTTGCTCACAAGGTATAATGGGGAGCTCAGGGAGCCTCTCCTGTGGCGCCAGGGAAGTCAGGTTTCTATGCGCGTGGCTAGGGGGAGCGCGTCATTGCTCTCGAGTCATGGTAGGGGAATCGCACCTCAAGACGCGTTGAAGAAGGACTCTCGAGGTCTTTTACGGGTTGGGGCAGGAAACCCTTGGTTCCCTCGACTTGTGCCGGTGATCTCAGGAAGGTCTAAGGGTGCCTCTGAGAAGTCAGGGATACTGTGCAGTTGGGAGGGGCCTCTCGGGACTCCACTGGGTTCGGTGCAATGGAAGAGGGCCTCATCTCGAGTGGAGGCAGGAAACTCATGTTTCCTCTCCTGACTTCCCCTGGGCCAGATCTGACTCGGATCGCAGTTTCGCTGCAGAGTTCGAACAGGAGAGTCAGGCCTCGTCTTGTGTGGAGGAATGGAACTCTGCTTGCCTCTCCAGTTGTTCACGGGGTGACAGGTCACTTCTCGAGCTGTGTGTGGTACCTGCGGGTTTCTCCGGACGATACCCAGGGGTGTCAGTGCCCCTAAGTGTTGTGCCTTCATCAAAAGGGTTATCTTCAAAGAGGTGTCCGGGCATCAGGATCTTATCAAGAGCGGACCGGGAAATCGGGGTCTTTCGGCATGTGTCACCATCCACGTGGCTATGTCTCGAATATCCTCGTGAGACCGGCCTCATCCTGAGATGCACCGGGAAAGGCGGGAACCCCTTCAAGACAAAACAGGGGAATCGACCCTCCTGTCGCGATCAGGAGGGGAGAAGGGGCCCAGATGTAGTGGTGCCGGGAACCTCGGTGTTCTCCTCGAGTCAGACTGGTGTGTCGAGGAACTTTTGAGGGCGCATCAAGGGTGCCAATACCGTTTCGCACTTCAAGACGGAACGTGGGACTTCTCTTGAGATGCTGTAGGGGGCAAGGGCCTCATCTTGGGATGACGGGGGAACCACGTAGCGTTTCTCGAGTTGTGGCGGGATTCTCGAGTTTCGACGGGGAATACAGTCTTCCTCATGTGTTGAGCCAGGGAAGTCCTATCTTCCATCCGAGTTTAAAGGGAGAGCTGGGGATTGCTCTCGAGTCACTGCAGGGCAAAATAGACCTCATCTAGGCTTGTGTCCAGGACTTAATGTTCGTCCCTAGGGGCGACAGGTATCTTGGGGTTGCATACAAGACTCACCCAGGGAATCAGGCCTCGTCTCGAGGGGAAGCAAAGAACTCCGCTGTCCTTTTGAGTCGCAATGGGTATCTCTTGGAGCCCACTGTGTGCCCTAAAGGGAGTCAAGCCTCCTGTGGTGTTTGGATAGAGGACTCGGGATTCCTCTCCAGGCCATGCAGGAAAAGAAGGCCCTCATCTCGCGATGATGGCGGCGTCTAGTGGGTTTTCTAGACTGCTGCGCTAGTGCCGGGTTTCTGACGAGGTACGAGAGGGAGCTCAGGGAGCCTCTCGTGTGGCGCCAGGGAAGTCAGGTCCCCATGAGATGGTTAGGGGGAGCTCGGCATTGCTCTCGAGTCATGGTAGGGTAATCGGGCCTCAAGACGGGTTGAAGAAGGACTCTCGAGGTCTTTCTCGGGTCACTGCATAAAACCCAGGGTTCCCTTGACTTGTGCCTGCGACCTCAGGGAGCTTCTCAGAGTGCCTCTGAGAAGTCAGGGATACTGTGCAGTTTGGAGGGGCCTCTCGAGACTCCTCTGCATTTGGTGGAATGTAAGAGGGACTCATCTCGAGTTGAAGCAGGAACCTCAGTGTTCCTCTCCATTTCTGACTCAGATCGCAAGGTCCCTGCATGATGGTACAGGAGAGTCAGGCCTCATCTTTTCTGGAGGATGGGACTCCTCTTGCCTCTCGAGTTGTTCTCGAGGTGACAGGCCACTTGTCGAGCTGTGTGTGTAACCTGCCCGTTTTTCCGGATGATGCAGAGGTGTGTTAATGCCCCTTCGTGTTGTACCTTCATACTCAAGGCTGCCTTCCAAGAGGTGTCCGAGCATCTGATTCTTATCAAGAGCGGACCGGGTAATTGGAGTCTTTCAGCAAGTGGCACCACCCACAAAGCTACGTATCGAATTTTCCCATGAGACCAGCCTCATCCTGAGTTGTGCAGGGAAGGTCGGGCCCCCTTGCAGACAAAGCAGGGGAATCGACCCACCGGTCACGATCAGGAGGGGAGAAGGGGCTTAAATGAAGTGGTGCCGGGAACCTCGGTGTTCCCCTTGAGTGAGACCGGCGTGTTGGGGGACTTTTGGGGTCGCATCAAGGGTGCCAAGTACCGTTTCGCATTTCAAGACGGAACCTGGGACATCTTTTGAAACGCTGTAGCGGGCAAGGGCCTCATCTTGCGATGACGGGAGAACCACGTGGTTTTGCTCGAGTTGCGGCGGGATTCTCGAGTTATGACCGGGAATTTAGGCTTCCTCTTGTTGGCCTTGAAATCCAATCTTCCATTCGGGTTGCGAGGGGGAGCTGGGGATTGTGCTAGAGTCACTGCAGGGCAAAAGAGACCTAATCTAGGCTTGTGTCCAGGATCTAACGTTGCTCTCCAGGGGCGACAGGGATCTCGGGTTTGCATTCCAGACTCATCCGGGGAGTCAGTTCTCACCTCGAGGGTAAGCAAAGAATTCCGCTCTCGTCTCGAGTCGCGATGGGTATCTCTTGGAGCCCACTGTGTGTAGTAAAGGGAGCCAAGCCTTCTGTGGAGTTTGGAGAGAGGACTCGGGATTGGACTCCAGGCCATGCAGGAAAAGAAGGCCCTCATCTCGAGATGACGGTGGCGTCTCGTGGGTTTTCTCGAGCTGCGGCGCCAGTGTGGGGTGTCTCCTGAAGTACCACGGGGATCTCAGGGAGCCTCTTGTGTGGCGCCAGGAAAATCCAGTATTCCATTCGAGTTGCAAGTTAGAACTGGGGATTGCTCTCCAGTCACTGCAGGGCAAAATAGACCTCATCTACGCTTGTGTCCAGGACCTAGTGTTCCACTACTGGGCCGACAGGGATCTCAGGGTTGCATTCTCGACTCACCCGGAGAGTCAGGCCTCGTCTTGAGGGGAAAAAAAGGACTCCGCTCTCCTGTCGAGTCGCGACGGGTATCTCTTGGAGCCCACTGCGTGGCGTAAAGGGAGTGAAGCCTCCTATGTAGTTTGGAGAGATGACTCGGGATTGTTTTCCTGGCCATGCAAGAGAAAAGGCCCTCATCACGCGATGACGGGGGCATCTCGTGGGTTTTCTCCAGCTGCGGCGCCAGTATCAGATTTCTCACGAGGTACAACGGGGAGCTCAGAGAGCCTCTCGTGTGGTTCTAGGGACGTCAGGTCTCCGTGCGTGTGGTGAAGGGGAGTGCGTGATTGCTCTCGAGTCATAGTAGGCGAATCGGGCCTCAAGACGCATTGAAGAAGGACTCTTGAGGTCTTTCTCGGGTTGCAGCAGGGAACCCTGGGTTCCCTTGATTTGTGTCGGTGACCTCAGGCAACTTCTAAGGGTGCCTCTGAGAAGTCAGGGACACTGTGGATTTGGGAGGGGCCCTTCGTTACTCAACTGGGTTTGGTGCAATCGAAGAGGGCCTCATCTCGAATGGAGGCAGGAACGTCAGGGGTCCTCTCCATTTCTGACTAGGGTCGCAGGGCACCTGCAGAGTATGGAGAAGAGAGTCACGCCTCGTCTTCTGTGGAGGAATGGATTTCCCCTTGCCTTTCGAGTTGTTCACGGAGTGACAGGCCACTTGTTGAGCTGAGTGTGGAACCTGCGGGTTTTTCCGGACGATGCACGGGGGTGTCAGTGCCCCTTCGTGTTGTGCCTTCATCCACAGGGTTGCCTTCAAAGAGGTTTCCGGGCATCGGGTTCTTTTCAAGAGCGTACCGGAAAATTGGGGTCTTTCAGCATGTGGTACCACCCACGAGGCTACGTCTCGAATTTCCTCGGGAGACCGGCCTCATCCTGAAGTTCGCCGGGAAGGTAGGGAACCCTTGCAGACAAAGCAGGGGAATCGACACACCGGTCGCGATCAGAAGGGGAGAAGGGGCTCAGATGAAGTGGTGCCGGGAACCTCGGTGGTCCCCTCGAGTGAGACCGGTATGTCACGGCACTTTTGAGGTCGCATCAAGGGTGCCAAGTACAGTTTCGCACTTCAAGACGGAACGTGGGAATTCTCTGGAGATGCTCTAGCGGGCAAGGGCCTCATATTGCGATGACGAGGGAAACACGTGGTTTTTCTCGAGTTGCGGCGGGATTCTCGAGTTACGACGGGGAATTCAGGCTTCCTCTTGTGTTGGCCCAGGAATTCCAATCTTCCATTCAACTTGTCAGAGAGAGCTGTGGGTTGCTCTCGAGTCACTTCAGGGCAAAGAGTCCTCATCTAGGCTTGGGTCCAGGACGTAGTGTTCCTCTCCAGGGGCAACAGGGATATCGGGGTCGCATTCCAGTCTCACCCGGTGGGTCACGCCTCGTCTCGAGTGGAAGCAAAGGACTCCACTATCCTCTCGAGTCGCGACGTGTAACTCTTGGAGCCCAATGAGTGGCCTAAAGGGAGTCAAGCGTCCTGTGTAGCTTGGACAGAAGGTTCACGCTTGATCTGCATACCATTCAGTTAAAGATGGCCCTCCTCTCGTGATGACGGGAGCGTCTCATGGGTTTTCTCGAGCTGCGGCGCCAGTGTGGGGTTTCTCACGAGATATGATGGGGAGCTCAGGGAGCCTCTCGTGCGGCGCCAGAGAAGTCAGGCCTCCATGCGTGTGGCCAGGCAGATCGCGTCATTGCTCTGGAGTCATGGGAGGGACTAGGGCCTCCAGACGCATTTAAGAAGGACTCTCGAGGTCTTTCTTGGGTTGGGGCGGGAAACACTCGTTTCCCTCGACCTCTACTGGGGACCTTGGGGAACTCCCCAGGTGCCTCTGAGAGGTGAGGGATACTGAGGAGTTAGAGGGGCCTCTCGGGACTCCACTAGGTTTGACGAAATGAAAGAGGGCCTCATCTCGATTGGAGGCAGGAACCTCAGGCTTCCTCTCCATTTCTGACTCCGACCGCAGGGTCCCTGCAGGGTTGGGACAGGAGAGTCAGGCCTCATCTTGTCTGAGTAATGGAACTCTGCTTGCCTCTCGAGTCATTCAGTGGGTCTCAGGCCCCTTGTCGAGCTGTGTGTGGAACCTGCGGGTGTTTCCAGAAGATGCACGGGGGTGTCATTTCCCCTTCATTTGGTGCCTTCCCCCACAGGGTTGCCTTCAAAGAGGTGGCCGGGCATCAGGTTCATTTCAAGAGCGGACCGGGAAATCTGGGTCGTTGGACATGTGGCACCACCCACGTGGCTCATCTCGAATTTCCTCGTGAGACCAGCATCATCCTGAGGTGCGCCGGGAAGGCCGGGAACACCTTCCACACAAAGAAGGGGAATCGACTCTCCTGTCGCGAACAGGAGGGGAGATGGGGCTCAGATGAAGTGGGGCCGGGACTCTAGCTGTTCCACTCGAGGGAACCCGGCGTTTCAGGGAACTTAAGGGGTCGCATCAAGGGAGCCAAGTACCGTTTCCCACTTCAGGACTGAACATGGGACTTCCCTGGAGACGCTGTAGCGGGCAAGGGCCTCATCCTGTGAAGACGTTGGAACCACGTCGTTTTTCTCGAGTTGCGTCTGGATTCTCGAAAACGACGGGGATTTCAGGCTTCCTCTTGGGTTGGCCCTGGGAAGCCAATCTTCCCCTGGAGTTGTGAGGGAAAGCTGGGGATTCTGCTCGAGTCACTACAGGGCCAAAGAGAGCTCATCGAGGCGTGTGTCCAGGACCTAATATTCCTCTCAAGGGAAGACAGAGATCTCGGGTTTCCATTCCAGACTCCCCCGGGGAGTCAGGCCTCGCCTCGAGGGGAAGCAGAGGACTCCACTTTCCTCTCAAGTCGCAACACGGATCTCTTGGAGCCCACTGAGTGGACTCAAGGGTGTCGAGCCTCCTCTTCAGTTTGGAGAGAGGACTCGGGATTGCTCTCCAGGTCAGGCAGGAAAAGAAGGCCCTCATCTCGCGATGACGGGGGCATCTCATGGGTTTCCTCAGGCTGCGGCGCCCATGAGGGTTTTCTCACGAGGCACGACGAGGACCTCAGGGAGCCTCTCGTGCGGCGCCAGGGAACTCATGTCTCCATGCGCATGGCGAGGGGGAGCTGGTCATCACTCTCGAGTCATGGGAAGTGACTAGGGCCTCAAGACGCGTTGAAGAAGGACTCTCGAGGTCTTTCTCGGGTTGCGGCGGGAAACCCTCGTTTCCCTCGACTTCTGCAGGGGACTATAGGGAACTTACCAGGGTGCCTCTGAGAGGCGAGGGATCCTGTGGAGTTGGCAGGGCCTCTCGGGACTCTGCTGGGTTCGGCGCAATGGAAGAGGGCCTCATCTCGAGGGGAGGCAGGAACCTCAGGCTTCCTCTCCGATTCTGACTCCGACTGCACGGTCCCTGCAGTGTTGGGACAGGAGAGTCATGCCTCGTCTTGTCTGAGGAATGGAATTCTGGTTGCCTCTCGAGTTGTTCCGGGAGTCTCAGGCCCCTTGTCGAGCTGTGTGTAGACCCTGCGGGTTTTTCCGGATGATGCACGGGGGTGTCAGTGCCCCTTCGTGTTGTGCCTTCACTCACAGGGTTGCCTTCGAAGAGGTGTCCGGGCATAGGGTTCTTATCAAGGGCGGACCGGAAAATCGGTGTCGTTCGGTACGTGGCACCTCACACATGGGTAGTCTCGAATTTCCTCCTGAGACCGGCCTCATCCTGAGGTGCACCAGGAAGGCCGGGAACCCCTTCCAGAGAAAGCAGGGGAATCGACTCTCCTGTCGCGATCAGGAGGGGAGAAGGGGCTCAGATGAAGTGGTGCCGGGACCCTTGGTGTTCCCCTCGAGGGAACCCAGCGTGTCGGGGAACTTTTGCGGTCGCATCAAGGGTGTCAAGTACCGTTTCGCATTTAAGGACAGAACATGGGACTTCCCTGGAGACGCCGGGAATTTCGGTGTTCCCCTGGAGTGAGACCGGTTTGTTGGGGAACTTTGGGGTCGAATCAAGGGTGCCAAGTAGCATTTCCAACTTTAAGATGGAACGTGGGACTTCTCTTGAGACTCTAGCTGGCAAGGGCCTCATATTGCGATGAAGGGGGAACCACATGGTTTTTAAGACTTGAGGCTGAATTCTCGAATTACGATGGGAAATTCAGACTTCCTCATGTGTTGACCGTGGGAAGCCCAATCTTCCATTCAAATTGTGAGGGAGAGATGGAGGTTGCTCTCGATCACTGTAGGGCAATATAGACCTCATCTAGGCTTGTGTCTAGGACATAATGTTCCACTCCATGGGCGACAGGGATCTCGGGGTTGCATTCCAAACTCACCCGGGGAGTCAGGCCTCGTCTCGAGGGAAGCAAAGGACTCCGCTCTCCTCTCGAGTCGCACCGGGTATTTCTTGGACCCAACTGAGTGGCCTAAAGGGAGTCAATCCTCCTGTGAAGTTTGGAGAGAGGACCAGGGATTGCTCTCCAGGTCAGGCAGGAAAAGAAGGCCCCCATCTCTCCTTGACGGGGGCATCTTGTGGTTTTTCTCGAACTGCGGCGCCACTGTGGGTTTTCTCACGAGGTATGATGGGGTACTCAGGGAGCCTCTTGTGTGGTACTAGGGAAGTCAGTTTTCCTGCTTGTGGCGAGGGGAGCGCGTCCTTGCTCTGGAGTCATGGTAGGGGAATCGGGCATCAAGAGACGTTGAAAAAGGACTCTCCAAGTCTTTCTTGGGTTACTTCAGGAAACTCTGGGTTCCCTCGACTTGTGCCAGTGACCTCAGGTAGCTTCTCAGGGAGCCTCTGAGAATTCAGGGATACTGTGGTGTTGGGAGGGGCCTCTCGGGACACCACTGAGTTTGGTTCAATGGAAGAGGGCCTCTTCTCTAGTTGAGGCAGGAACCTCAGGGTTCCTCTCCATTTCTGACTCCGATCGCAGGGTCCCTGAAGAGTTGGGCCAGGAGGGTAAGGCCTCGTCTTGTGTGAAGGAATGCAACTTCACTTGCCTCTCGAGTTGTTCACGGGGTGACAGTCCACATTTGGAGCTGTGAGTGGAATCGGCGGGTTTTTCCAGACGATGCATGGGGATGTCAGTGTCCCTTCGTGTTGTGCCTTCATCCACAGGGTTGCCTTGGAAGAGATGTCCGGGCGTCAGGTTCTTATCTAGAGTAGACCGGGAATTCGGGATCTTTCAACGTGTGGCACCAACCATGAGGCTACTTTTTGAATTTCCTCATGAGACCGGCCTCATCCGGAGGTTCGCGGGGAACGTCGGGAACCCCTTGCAGACAAAACATGGGAATCGACCCTTCTGTCGCGATCAGGAGGGGTGAAGGGGCTCACAGGAAGTGGTGCCATGAACTTTGGTGTTTCCCTCGAGTGAGACCGGTATGTCAGGGAACTTTGGGGGTCGCATCAAGGGTGCCAAGTACCGTTTTGTACTTCAGGATGGAACGTGGGACTTCTCTTGATACGCTGTAGCAGCCAAGGGCCTCATCTTGCGATGACGGGGGAGCCACGTGGTTTTTCTCGAGTTGCGGTGGGATTCTCGAGTTACGACGGGGATTTCAGGCTTCCTCTTGTGTTGGGCCAGGGAAGTCCAATCATCCATTCGAGTTGCGAGGGAGAGCTGGGGGTTGCGCTCGAGTCACTGCAGGGCAAAGGAGACCTCATCTAGGCTTGTTTCCAGGACCTAATGTTCCTCTCCAAGGGCCACAGGGATCTCAGGTTTGCATTCCAGACTCACCCAGGGAGTCAGGCCTCGTGTCGAAGGGAAGCAAAGGACTCCGCTCTCCTTTCGAGTCGCGACGGGCACCTCTTGGAGCCCACTTTGTGGCCTAAAGGGAGTCAAGCCTCCTGTGAAGTTTGGAGAGAGGACTTGGGACTGCTCTCCAGGCCATGCAGGAAAAGATGGCCCTCATCTCGCGATGACGGAGGGGTCTTGTGTGTTTTCTCGAGCTGCGGCGCCAGTGTGGGGTTTCACACGAGGTACGACGGGGAGCTCAGGAGCCTCTCCTGTGGTGCCAGGGAAGTCAGGTCTCCATGTGCGTGGCGAGGGGGAGCGCGTTATTGCTCTCGAGCCATGGTAGGGGAATCTGACCTCAAGACGCGTTGAAGAAGGACTCTCGAGGTCTTTCTTCGGTTGTGGCAGGAAACCCTTATTTCCCTCGACGTTTGCCGGTGGCCTCAAGGAGCTTCTCAGAATGCCTATGAGAAGTCAGGGATACTGTGGAGATGGGAGGGGTCTCTCGGGACTCCACTGGGTTTGTTTTAATGGAAGAGGGCCTCATCTCGGGTTGAGGCAGGAACCTCAGGTTTCCTCTCCATTTCTGACTCAGATCGAAGCGTGCCTGCAGAGTTGGGATTGGATACTCAGGCCTCGTCTTGTCTGAGGAAGGGAACTCCGCTTGCCTCTCTCGTTGTTTAAGGGGTGACAGGCCAGTTGTGGAGCTGTATGTGGATCCTGTGGGATTTTCCGGACGATGAACAGGGTTGCCAGTGCCCCCTCGTGTAGTGCCTTCATCCACAGGGTTGCCTTAGAAGAGGTGTCCGGGCATCGGGTTCTTATCAAGAGCAAGACCGAGAAATCGGGGTCTTTCGGCACGTGGCACCAACACGAGGCTACATCTCGAATTTCTTCGTGAGACTGGCCTCATCCTGAGATGCGCCATGAAGGTCGGGAACCCCTTCTAGACAAAGCAGGGGAATCAACCTTCCTGCCGTGATCAGGAGGGGAGAAGGGGCTCAAATGAAGTGGTGCCAGGAACTTCGGTGTTCCCTTGGAGTGAGACCGGTATATTGGGGAACTTTTTGGGTCGCATCAAGGGTGCCAAGTAGCATTTCGAACTTTATGACGAAACATGGGACTTCTCTTGAGACTCTGTAGCGGGCAAAGGCCTCATATTGCGATGAATGGGGAACCACGTGGTTTTTAAGAGTTGCGGCGGGATTCTCGAGTTACAACGGGAAATTCAGACTTCCTCTTGTGTTGGCCCAGTGAAGACCAATCTTCCATTCGAATTGTGAGGGAGAGATGGGTGTTGCTCTCGATTCACTGTAGGGCAAAATAGACCTCATCTAGGCTTTTGTCCAGGACATAATGTTCCTCTCCAGGGGCAACAGGGATCTCGGGGTTGCATTCCAGACTCACCCGAGGTAAGGCCTCATCTCGAGGGGAAACAAAGTACTCTGCTCTCCTCTCAAGTCGCGACAGGTATCTCTTGGAGCCCATTGAGTGGCCTAAAGGGAGTAAAGCCTCCTGTGAAGTTTGGAGAAAGGACCAGGGATTGCTCTCCAGGTCAGGCAGGAAAAGAAGTCCCCAATCTCGCGATGACCGTGGCGTCTCGTGGGTTTTCCCGAGCTGTGGCGCCAGTGTGGGGTTTCTCACGAGGTATGACGGGGAGCTCAGGGAGCCTCTCATGTGGCGCCAGGGAAGTCAGGTGTCCATGCGCATGGCGAGGGGGAGCGTGTCATTGCTCTCGAGTCATGGTAGGGGAATCCGGCCTCAAGACGCGTTGAAGACGGACTCTTGAGGTCTTTCTCGGGTTGCGGCAGGATACCCTGTGTTCCCTCGACTTGTGCCCGTGACCTCAGGGAGTTGCTCAGGGTGCCTCTGAGAAGACACTGATACTGTGGTGTTGGGAGGGGCCTCTCGGGACTCCACTGCGTTTGGTGCAATGGAAGATTGCCGGGAGCCAGCGAGAGACATTCCACTCGTGACAAATGTCATGAGGAAAGAGTCTCGGCATACGCAAAGGCGGGATCGAGCCTCCGGGAGTTCCCCCGTATATTCTTCAGCATCTACCCCCAAAAACCAAAGTCTGCCTTCTTTATTGCTTTGTTCTCTCACCTCTGACATTACTGGGGATGTCCCCCACCACCATCTCACTCTCTCTGTCAAAGAGCTAACTTACAGCTCCAACTAATAATGTTCCTGGGCAATTAGGAGTGTTTAAATCCAAACCCCTCAGATGGTTTTCTAACTCGCCTGACAAGTTTACCCGGTCTCCTACAGCTATGCATACGATTGTGTACAGTCTCCCAGCCTCGAGACGCACGGGAAGTTTAAGATATTCAAATAGCTTAGAGCCTCTCAGAGAGTTAGAAACTGTCAGAATAAAACTAGTAAAAGATTTCATTGATGAACCAATGCTTTTTGCCAAGTTTCCACATCCCCTGAATTGTATCCTTGAATGTGTGCTAATTAATATAGTTGGTATGTAGAAAAAATAAGTAGTGGCCTTGATGTTGGTAACTTTAGACCCTTAAGGTAATAAATTCTTTTCTTTGTTGTAAACCCATTACACATCCTCCCTATAGGAATGCAATTTTATCTTTGAAAGGTGGCGCCAAACCTTAAACAATTACTCTTAGAGAAAATAACTCTTATGGTTGATAAGTCTTTGTCAAGAGTCATAAAATGTTAATAGGTCTTCTGGCCAGAAGATGATGTAAATCATCTAAACCATTTTTATACGATAAATCTGCAGAAAAGAAACCCTGGTTTTTGATAAGGATTAAAGACTGCTGACTTTGCATCCCCTATTATCCTCTATGTGTAACTTAGGGTATTAAAACCTGTGTTGAAAATAAAGCTACGGGCCTTGCTCGCCAACGCTTGGTCTCCCCATGTCATTCTTCCCCTCAATTTTCAGATGAGTGTCCATCTGGAGCGCGGATATCCTCTGCGACCATTTATTTGCCTGGGCTTCGAAGACCCACTCGATAAGGTGTCTAAGGTGGGGCACCTTCCTCTATTCTAGAGGGCACTTGCAGCCTCCGTGGTCAGAGCTAACCTGGTGTCACGGGTTATATTGATTTTCCGCGTAAACCAAGCTACTCAGCTGCTTTTCTCCACTGAATTTTCCTACTGAGCTATCCTCATTCTATTACTCTTTATATCTTTGATGAATAAATAAATATATAAATAGGTCGCCTACTCCATCTTCCCTTCGAATACCCTGGATCAGCTGGGGCTGGACCTCTGCAGGTGGCGCCCGAGACAGGCATTTCTAAGGTAAATCCCCAACCCCATTCCCCCAGTGTTCAGTTTTGGGGACAGATAGGATCCCACTTAGGGGGCTGCAGATCCCCTTGTAGAATAGACAGGGCGAGAGGAGTGGGAAGTGTTGAAGAGTTAGAGAGAAAAAACGGTTTCTAAAAAGGCTGACAAAAAAGGCCTAATCTTTAGATAGCTAAAAGCAAAATCTTTCACTATCCTTAAGTTTCTGACATGGGCAACACTGAATCAAATGAAAGACAGCTCTTTATAGGAGTAATTTTACAGTTATTAAGTAAAAGAAGAATCAAGGTTAAAAAATCTTCCATTCAATCATTTTTTACATTTGTACAAGACCACTGCCCTTGGTTTCTACAACAAGGCACTGTTAACCTCGATATCTTGAAAAAACTAGGAAAACAGCTAAGAGCTTATTGTGCTCAGCAAGGTTTGGAAAAAATCCCTACTTACACCTTTCCTCTGTGGAATATGACTAGAGATGTTTTAGATCCAGCTCATGAATTTGAAAAGGTACCTGTTAAAGAGGAAAGTAAAGTTGGAAAAGTACCTGTTAAACAAAAAAGCAAATCTGAAAAGGTACCTGTTATAAAGAAAAGTGAAAATGAAGAGGCTATACCTAGCTATCGACAGCTAAATGAATGGCTAGCCGCTATGACTGCCAATGAGCATGTAAAAGATAGGGATGAAAAGAAAGATCAGCTCTCCCCTCAATTTGAAAAAGGTTTAGAGGAAACAGCAGCTCGATGCCATTCTGATGAGGATTTTTTTTTTTTTAAGCTAAAGATGCTCCTAAAAGTTTAAGAAAACATCCCTAATCAGACCATCCGCTCCTAGGAGGTTGAGGGAAACATCCCCGATCAGACAGTTCGTAAGATTTAGTTACCAAACAGTTAAAGGATCTCCGGAACAGAAGAGGAAAACTTCGGGACGCTCCCATCCCCCTATGCCTCCTCCTCCATGTCGGGGTAAAGGGCCACCGCTAGGAGTTTCCCGGAGAAGGATTTTCTCTAGTCCCAAGGATGAACTTGATCCTCACCTTGAGGCTTCTTTTCTAGTCCCCTCTGCAGTTTAGCCAGGGTAAAGAGGTTACAAAATAAATAAAAATATTCTCTAAAATTAAAAAAAAATTAAAAATGGATTTCTCTGCATCTAAGAATAGACAAATATTTATTGACTGTGGAATATGATTAGAAATGTCCTGGACCTCCGTCACGAGGCTGTTAAATAGACTATGGGGGAGGCTATAGAGGTGGATGGTGGTGAGTCTCCATTTACTGCACAGATCATATTTTCTGCCATTGAAGAAAAAAAAAAAGGAGGGAGAAAGTGGTCTACCTCTCGAGGAAGGAGAGGGCTTACAGGACGCTGCGGCCGAGAGCCCTGGCGAGCTCCCTCCCCCTCTGCGCAAACCTTTAAAAAACTTATCCACCACTTTCTGATTTAAGGCGACCGCCACCGCCTTCGATTGTGCCTCCCATGACCCAGGAGTTCCCCACTTTGCCCCCAAAGCCTCCCAAAGTGTTGCCTAAGACTGAGGAAGATAAAAAGTTTTTTAAACAAAGGAGCTTTTAGTACACAATATGCAGAGCGTGCTCCTTGGAGAAAACTCCCTCAGGGGGGTCTCACCCAGGCTAGGAGAAAAGCGAAAAGGCAAGGAGATTTAATAACAATATTAACCCCTGATGTGCCGCTTACTCCAATTCCAACCGGAGTGGCTGGCCCCCTATCTGAGGACATTGTAAGATTTGTCCTGGGGCGTAGCTCGCTTACTTTTAAAAAAAAATTAAATAAAAAAAAAAAAAGAAAAGAAATTTCGCTGGTGCATGGTGTAGTAGATTCTGATGATATTGAGAAATTAAAGTCTTGATCTCACTGCCTATCAAAACTGTACAAATTAATAAAGGTCAAAGAGTAACACAGCTTTTACTTTTACCTTACTATCAGACAAGGAAAAACTTGACTTCTCAATCTAAGAGCCACAAAACATTTGGATCTAGTGATCTAGCCTTTTGGGTGCAGGAAATTACAGTTCCAAGGCCTTTAAAAGATCTTTTAATTCAAGAGAATAAAACGCCAGGGCTATTAGACACAGGAACAGACGTCTCTTAACATTGCTGGGAAAGACTGGCCCAGCTCCTGGCCAACACATAATACTGAAAATGAGTTGGTGGGATTAGAGAAAGTGGTATGTGGGGTGGAGATGCTGTACAGGTGGTACATTTAACAATACTTTATATATTGTTATAAATACATAATATAAATGTATTTGCCTAATTACAGTTTGCCTAATTAGGTATGGGTATAAATAAAATATAATAAAGGTATACCTAATTCTATTTATAGATCTATACTTAATTAATTTGTATATAAATTAATATGTATACTATATACACACACACATATATCTACTGTATAATTAAATATATATGGCAGTAATATAATGTGTGTGTGGCTGATATTAATTGGTATGGATTGATGTGCTGTGATGATATATGTTCTATATACTGTATAATTATAAATGTGTGACATGTATTATTACAGTATATTGGTTTGTGTTGGTTGGTATTAGCTGTGTATGTGTTGTATTGTTGTAATATATATTAATTAATATATTAATTATAAAGATTAATTCAAGTATATTGATTTATATATATTATATGTCAATAACTTTATACTTGTTGCCATATATAAATACATATATAAATGCATTTTGCATTTAGGTATATCTGTATACCTGTATACCAAAATGAGATAAGGAGGTTATACATTTATTACTTAAATTTATACAGAGACCTAAACTAAACATTAGACCTAAATTAACATATCCATAGGGAAACAGCTAGACAAATAGTGAAGTTATGTTCCAATTGTAATTAATCACTTAAACGTAAACACACAGGGGCAGACTACAATGATGAGACACTAGATGCCTGAATTACAGGCTACGACTCGGCCCCTGGTCAAGTAAAAAGGCCTCCTTACGGGAGAGTGAAAAAGGCCAGATGTGTTGGTAACTTGTGGGAGAGGGTATGCTTGTATATTTCTACAGAATGCAGATTCTCCGGTTTGGATCTCAGACAAATTCGTCATGTCACATTCCCCAAAGACCAGGTTCGCGGCGCGCGCACTCGCTCGCTCCCCCTCCCCCAGCCAGCTCTCGCCTCCGCGCCACCAGCAGCGCCTCGCACCCACCTCTCTGCACCCCGTGACCTAGAGCAAAGAAGTCTGTGCAGCGAGTGAGGGCCAGAGAGGAAAGCGCGCCCGCGGAGTGCCGTCCAGACCAGCGTGGCCCCACCGGCGAGAGGGGACCGCCCTGAGCCCAAGCGGTGGCGGCTAGCCCTAAACCACGAACCCTGCCCCTCCGCCCACCATAGGCGCCTTGGCCCACAGCCTGCCGCTCGCGTTCTGCCTCCTGATGCTGGGGACACTGCTCCCCCGGGCTGACGCCTACAGCTGCTCCCTGGTTCATCTTGTTTAAACCCTCAATATAATGTTTGCTCCTTTGTAATGCTACAACATCCACCTTATCTTATGATGTAACCACTTATTGAATTATGGTCTTGCTGTATTACAACAACTACAGGATTTAATGCAAACACGACGGTTTGTGGGCTTACTTATCTTGGGAACAGCAGCTTTGATAAGTGCAATCACTTCTGTTACTGTGGCAGCAATATCATTGACTCAACAAGTACATACTGCTCAATATGTTGATTCTATGTCCAAAAATGTTTCTTTAACATTGGCAACACAGGAAGCTATAGAGAGAAAATTAGAAATGAGGGTAGACGCCCTAGAGGAAGCAGTAATACATATTGGGACTGAATTGCAGGCTTTAAAGGTGAAAATGGCATTGTCTTGTCATGCTGACTATCGGTGGATATGTGGAACACCCCTGAAAGTAAATGAGACAGATTTTGAATGGGGAAAGATTAAAAACCATATTTCAGGTATCTGGAACAGCTCTGACATTGGTTGAGACGTAGGGAAACTTCACTATCAAATAGCAACCATGGAGCACTCCCGATTAGATTTTACTGCTGCTGGAACAGCAAATGATTTCTTCCATACTTTCCCTAACTACATCTCAGGAAAGAATATTCTGTCTAATGTCTTTAGCTATGCTGCGGTGGCTGCTTTAATTCTGCTTCTCATAATCATTCTTCCTTGTATTGTCAGGATTCTTCGGCAGAGTATTCAGAGGCTCGCGACTGAGCTACATCTGGCTGTTTTAAGAAATAAAAAACGGGGAGAGGCCGGGAGCCGGCGAGAGACATTCCACTCGTGACAAAGGTCATGAGGAAGGAGGCTGGGCATACACAAAGGCGGGATCGAGCCTCGGGAGTCCTCCCGGATATTCTTGAGCATCTACCCCCCAAAACCAGAGTCTGCCTACTTTATTGCTTTGTGCTCTCCCCTCTGACTTTACTGGGGGCTGTCCCCCACCACCATCTCACTCTCTCTGTCAAAGAGCTAACTTACAGCTCCAATTAATAAAGTTCCTGGGCAATTAGGAGTGTTTAAATCCAAACACGTCAGATGGCTCTCTAACTCGCCTGACAAGTTTACCCGGTCTCCTACAGCAATGCATACAATTGTTTACAGTCTCCGAGCCTCGAGAGGCACGGGAAGCTTAAGATATTCAAATAGCTTAGAGCCTCTCAGAGAGTTAGAAACTGTCAGAATAAAACTAGTAAAAGATTTCATTGATGAACCAATGCTTGTTGCCAAGTTTCCACATCCCCTGAATTGTATCCTTGAATGTGTATTAATTAATATAGTTGGTATGTAGAAGAAATAAGTAGTGGCCTTGGTGTTACTAACTTTAGACCCTTAAGGTAATAAATTCTTTCCTTTGTTGTAAGCCCATTACACATCTGCCCTATAGGAATGCCATTTTATCTTCGAAAGATGGGGCCAAACCTTAAAATAATTACTCTTAGAGAAAATAAGTCTTATGGTTGATAAGTCTTTGTCAAGAGTCATAAAATGTTAATAGGTCTTCTGGCTAGAAGATGATGTAAATCACCTAAACCATTTGTATACGATACATTTGCAGGAGAGAAACTCTGGTTTTTGATAAGGATCAAAGGCTGCTGTCTTTGCATCCCCATTATCCTCTATGTGTAACTTAGGGTATAAAAACCCCTGTTGAAAATAAAGCTACGGGCCTTGATTGCCAACGCTTAGTCTCCTAATGTCATTCTTCCCCTCAATTTTCAGATGAGTGTCCATCTGGAGCGCGGATATCCTCTGCGACCATTTATTTGCCTGGGCTTCGAAGACCACTTGAGAAGGTGTCTAAGGTGGGGCACTTTTCGCTATTCTAGAGGGGGCCTGCGGCCTCCGTGGTCAGAGCTAACCTGGTGTCACGGGTTATACTGATTTTCCGCATAAACCAAGCTACTCAGCTTCTTTTCTCCACTAAATTTTCCTACTGAGCTATCCTCATTCTATTACTCTTTATATCTTCGATAAATAAATCAATAGGTCGCCTACTCTGTCTCCCCTTCGAAAACCCTGGACCAGCCGAGGCTGGACCTTGTCAGAAGAGGGCCTCATCTCGATTTGAAGCAGGAACCTCAGGGTTGCTCTCCATTTCTGACTCTGAACACAGAGTCCCTACAGAGTTAGGACAGGAGAGTCAGGCCTCGTCTTGTGTGGAGGAATGGAACTCCACTGGACTCTCGAGTTGTTCACCGGATAACAGGCCACTTGTCGAGCTGTGTGTGGAACCTGCGGTTTTATCCGGACGATGCATGAGGGTGTCAGTTCCCCTTCGTTTTTTGCCTTCATACACAGGGTTGCCTTCGAAGAGGTATCCAGCCTTCAGATTCTTATCAAGAGCAGACCAGGAAATCAGTGTCTTTCGGCATGTGGCACCACCCACAAGCCTACGTCTCGAATTTCTTCTTGAGACGGACCTCAACCTGAGGTGCACCAGGAAGGTCGGTAACCCTTTCAGACAAAGCAAGTGAATCGACCCTCTTGTCCCGATCAGGAGGGGAGAAGGGGCTCAGATGAAGTGGTGCCGGGAACCTCGATGTTCCCCTCGAGTAAAACTGGGATGTCGGGGAACTTTTGGAGTCACATCAAAGGTGCTAAGTACCGTTTCAAACTTCAAGACGGAACGTGAGACTTCTCTTGAGACGCTGTAGCTGGCAAGGGCCTCATCTTGTGGTGACGGGTTAACCACGTCGTTTTTCTCGAGTTGTGGCGGGATTCTCGAGTTAGGTCAGGAAATTCAGGCTTCCTCTTGTGTTGGCCCAGGGAAGTCCAGTCTTCCATTCGAGTTGCGAGGGAGAGCTAGGGATTGCGCTTGAGTTACTGCAGGGCAAAAGAGACCTTATCTAGGCTTGTGTCCAGGACATAATGTTCGTCTCCAGGGGGGACAGGGATCTCGGGGTTGCTTTCCTGATGCACCCGGGGAGTCAGTCCTTGTCTCGAGGGGAAGCGAAGGACTCCACTCTCCTCTCGAGTTGCGACGGGTATCTCTTGGAGCCCACTGAGTGGCCTAAAGGGAGTCAAGCCTCCTGTGGAGTTTGGAGAGAGGACTCGTGATTGCTCTCCAGGCCATGCAGGAAAAGAAGGCCATCATCTCGCGATGAAGGGGGCGTCTCGTGGGTTTTCTCGAGCTGCAGCGCCAGTGTGGGGTTTCTCATGAGGTACTACGGGGAGCTCAGGGAGCCTCTCATGTGGCGCTTGGGAAGTCAGGTCTCCATGCGCATTGCGAGGGGGAGCGCGTCATTGCTCTAGAGTCATGGAAGGTGTATTGGGCCTCAAGAACCGTTAAAGAAGGACTTTCAAGGTGTTTCTTGGGTCACGGCAGTAAACCCTGGGTTCCCTCGACTAGTGCCGGTGGCCTCAGGGAGCTTCTCAGTGTGCCTCTGAGAAGTCAAGGATACCCTGGAGTTGGGAGGGCCCTCTCGGGACTCCACTGGGTTTGGTGCAATAGAAGAGGGCCTCATCTCGAGTGGAGGCAGGAACCTCAGGGTTCGTCTCCATTTCTGACTCTGATCGCAGGGTCCCTGCAGAGTTGGGACAGGAGAGTCAGGCCTCGTCTTGTAAGGAGGAATGGAACTCCGCTTGCCTCTCGAGTTATTCACGGGGTGACAGGCAACTTGTTGAACTGTGTTTGGAATCTGCGGGTTTTTCCGGACGATGCACGGGGGTGTCAGTGCCCCTTCGTGTTGTGCCTTCTTCCACAGGGTTGCCTTTCAAGAGGTGTCCGGGCATCGGGTTCTTATCAAGAGTGGACCGGGGAATCGGGGTCTTTCAGCATGTGTTACCACCCATGAAGCTACGTCTCAAATATTCTCGTTAGACCGGCCTCATCCTGAGGTGCGCTGGGAAGGTTGGGAACCCCTTCCAGACAAAGCACGGGAGTCGACCCTCCAGTCGCAATCAGGAGGGGAGAAGTGGCTCAGATGAAGTCATACCGGGAACCTCGGTGTTCCCCTCGAGAGAGACCAGGGTGTCGGGGAACTTTTGGAATCGCATCAAGGGTGCCAAGTTTTCACACTTGAAGTGTGAAAACACTTCAAGAAGAAACCTGGGACTTCTCTTTAGACGCTGTAGCGGGCAAGGGCCTCATCTTGCGATGACAGGGTAACCATGTGGTTTTTCTCGAGTTTCGGCGGGATTCTCGAGTTACGATGGGGAATTCAGGCTTCCTCTTGTGTTGGCCCAGGGAAGTCCAATCTTCCATTGGAGTTGCGAGAGAGAGCTAGGGATTGCTCTCGAGTCACTTCAGGGCAAAAGAGACCTCATCTAAACTTGTGTCCAGGACCTAATGTTCCTCTCCAGGGGCGACAGAGATCTCGGGGTTGCATTTTAGACGCACCCGAGGAGTCAGACCTCATCTCGAGAGGAAGGAAAGGACTCTGCTCTGCTCTCGAGTCCCGACGGGTATTTCTTGGAGACCACTGAGTGGCCTAAAGGGAGTCAAGCCTCCTGTGGATTTTTTTTTAATTTTATTTTATTTTTAAACTTTACATAATTGTATTAGTTTTTCCAAATATCAAAATGAATCTGCCTCAGGTATACATGTGCTCCCCATCCTGAACCCTCCTCCCTCCTCCCCCCCATAGCATCCCTCTGGGTCGTCCCAGTGCACTAGCCCCAAGCATCCAGTGTCATGCATCAAACCTGGACTGGCAACTCTTTTCATACATAATATTTTACATGTTTCAATGCCATTCTCCCAAATCTTCCCACCTTCTCCCTCTCCCACAGAGTCCATAAGACTCTTCTATACATCAGTGTCTCTTTTGCTGTCTCGTACTCAGGGTTATTGTTACCGTCTTTCAAAGTTCCATATATATGCATTAGTATACTGTATTGGTGTTTTTCTTTCTGGCTTACTTCACTCTGTATAATAGGCTCCAGTTTCATCCACCTCATTAGAACTGATTCATTCTATTCTTTTTAATGGCGGAGTAATACTCCATTGTGTATATGTACCACAGCTTTCTTATCCATTCATCTGCTGATGGACATCTAGGTTGCTTCCATGTCCTGGCTATTAGAAACAGTGCTGCGATGAACATTGGGGTACACGTGTCTCTTTCCCTTCTGGTTTCCTCAGTGTGTATGCCCAGCAGTGGGATTGCTGGATCATAAGGCAGTCCTATTTCCAGTTTTTTAAGGAATCTCCACACTGTTCTCTATAGTGGCTGTACTAGTTTGCATTCCCACCAACAGTGTAAGAGGGTTCCCTTTTCTCCACACCCTCTCCAGCATTTATTTGTAGACTTTTGGATTGCAGCCATTCTGACTGGCGTGAAATGGTACCTCATAGTGGTTTTGATTTGCATTTCTTTGATAATGAGTGATTTTGAGCATCTTTTCATGTGTTTGTTAGCCATCTGTATGTCTTCTTTGGAGAAATGTCTATTTAGTTCTTTGGCCCATTTTTTGATTGGGTCATCTATTTTTCTGGAGTTGAGCTGTAGGTGTTGCTTGTATATTTTTGAGATTAGTTGTTTGTCAGTTGCTTCATTTCCTATTATTTTCTCCCATTCCGAAGGCTGTCTTTTCACCTTGCTAATAGTTTGCTTTGATGTGCAGAAGCTTTTAAGGTTAATTAGGTCCCATTTGTTTATTTTTGTTTTTATTTCCAATATTCTGGGAGGTGGGTCATAGAGGATCCTGCTGTGATGTATTTCAGAGAGTGTTTTGCCTATGTTCTCCTCTAGGAGTTTTATAGTTTCTGGTCTTACGTTTAGATCTTTAATCCATTTTGAGTTTATTTTTGTGTATTGTGTTAGAAAGTGTTCTAGTTTCATTCTTTTACAAGTGGTTGACCAGATTTCCCAGCACCACTTGTTAAAGAGATTGTCTTTAATCCATTGTATATTTTTGCCTCCTTTGTCAAAGATAAGGTGTCCATATGTGTGTGGATTTATCTCTGGGCTTTCTATTTCGTTCCACTAATCTATATTTCTGTCTTTGTGCCCGTACCATACTGTCTTGATAACTGTGGCTTTGTAGCGGAGCCTGAAATCAGGTAGGTTGATTCCTCCAGTTCCATTCTTCTTTCTCAAGATCGCTTTGGCTATTCGAGGTTTTTTGTATTTCCATACAAATTGTGAAATTATTTGTTCTAGCTCTGTGAAGAATACTGTTGGTAGCTTGATAGGGATTGCATTGAATCTATAAATTGCCTTGGGTAGTATACTCATTTTCACTATATTGATTCTTCCAATCCATGAACATGGTATATTTCTCCACCTATTAGTGTCCTCTTTGATTTCTTTCACCAGTGTTTTATAGTTTTCTATATAAAGGTCTTTAGTTTCTTTAGGTAGGTATATTCCTAAGTATTTTATTCTTTCCGTTGCAATGGTGAATGAAATTGTTTCCTTAATTTCTCTTTCTGTTTTCTCATTATTAGTGTGTAGGAATGCAAGGGATTTCTGTGTGTTGATTTTATATCCTGCAACTTTACTATAGTCATTGACTAGTTCTAGTGATTTTCTGGTGGAGTCTTTAGGGTTTTCTATGTAGAGGATCATGTCATCTGCAAACAGTGAGAGTTTTACTTCTTCTTTGCCAATTTGGATTCCTTTTGTTTCTTTTTCTGCTCTGATTGCTGTGGCCAAAACTTCCAAAGCTATGTTGAATAGTAATGGTGAAAGTGGGCACCCTTGTCTTGTTCCTGACTTTAGAGGAAATGCTTTCAATTTTTCACCATTGAGGATAATGTTTGCTGTGGGTTTGTCATATATAGCTTTTATTATGTTGAGGTATGTTCCTTCTATTCCTGCTTTCTGGAGAGTTTTTATCATAAATGGATGTTGAATTTTGTCAAAGGCTTTCTCTGCATCTATTGAGAAAATCATATGGTTTTTATTTTTCAATTTGTTAAGGTGGTGTATTACATTGATTGATTTGCGGATATTGAAGAATCCTTGCATCCCTGGGATAAAGCCCACTTGGTCATGGTGTATGATCTTTTTAATGTGTTGTTGGATTCTGATTGCTAGAATTTTGTTAAGGATTTTTGCATCTATGTCATCAGTGATATTGGCCTGTAGTTTTCTTTTTTTGTGGGATCTTTGTCAGGTTTTGGTATTAGGCTGATGGTGGCCTCATAGAATGAGTTTGGAAGTTTACCTTCCTCTGCAATTTTCTGGAAGAGTTTGAGCAGGATAGGTGTTAGCTCTTCTCTAAATTTTTCGTAGAATTCAGCTGTGAAGCCGTCTGGACCTGGGCTTTTGTTGGCTGGAAGATTTTTGGTTACAGTTTCCATTTCCGTGCTTGTGATGGGTCTGTTAAGATTTTCTATTTCTTCCCTGGTCCAGTTTTGGAAAGTTGTACTTTTCTAAGAATTTGTCCATTTCTTCCACGTTGTCCATTTTATTGGCATATAATTGTTGATAGTAGTCTCTTATGATCCTTTGTATTTCTGTGTTTTCTGTTGTGATCTCTCCATTTTCATTTCTAATTTTATTGATTTGATTTTTCTCCCTTTGTTTCTTGATGAGTCTGGCTAATGGTTTGTCAATTTTATTTATCGTTTCAAAGAACCAGCTTTTGGTTTTGTTGATTTTTGCTATGGTCTCTTTTGTTTCTTTTGCATTTATTTCTGCTCTAATTTTTAAGATTTCTTTCCTTCTACTAACCCTGGGGTTCTTCATTTCTTCCTTTTCTAGTTGCTTTAGGTGTAGAGTTAGTTTATTTATTTGACTTTTTTCTTGTTTCTTGAGGTGTGCCTGTATTGCTATGAACTTTCCCCTTAGGACTGCTTTTACCGTGTCCCACAAGTTTTGGGTTGTTGTGTTTTCATTTTCATCCGTTTCTATGCAAATTTTGATTTCTTTTTTGATTTCTTCTGTGATTTGTTGGTTATTCAGCAGCGTGTTGTTCAGCCTCCATATGTTGGAATTTTTAATAGTTTTTCTCCTGTAATTGAGATCTAATCTTACTGCATTGTGGTCAGAAAAGATGCTTGGAATGATTTCTATTTTTTTGAATTTACCAATGCTAGCTTTATGGCCCAGGATGTGATCTATCCTGGAGAAGGTTCCATGTGCACTTTAGAAAAAGTTGAAATTCATTGTTTTGGGATGAAATGTCCTATAGATATCAATTAGGTCTAACTGGTCTATTGTATCATTTAAAGTTTGTGTTTCCTTGTTAAATTTCTGTTTAGTTGATCTATCCATAGGTGTGAGTGGGGTATTAAAATCTCCAACTATTATTGTGTTAGTGTTAATTTCTCCTTTCATACTTGTTAGCATTTGTCTTACATACTGTGGTGCTCCCACGTTGGGTGCATATATATTTATAATTGTTATATCTTCTTCTTGGATTGATCCTTTGATCATTATGTAGTGACCTTCTTTGTCTCTTTTCACAGCCTTTGTTTTAAAGTCTATTTTATCTGATATGAGTATCGCTACTCCTGCTTTCTTTTGGTCCCTATTTGCATGGAAAATCTTTTTCCAGCCCTTCACTTTCAGTCTGTATGTATCCCCTGTTTTGAGGTGGGTCTCTTGTAGACAACATATGTAGGGGTCTTGTTTTTGTATCCATTCAGCCAGTCTTTGTCTTTTGGTTGGAGCATTCAACCCATTTACGTTTAAGGTAATTACTGATAAGTATGATCCCATTGCCATTTACTTTATTGTTTGGGGTTTGAATTTATACACCGTTTTTGTGTTTCCTGTTTAGTATTTGTTGGAGAGCTGGTTTGGTGGTGCAGAATTCTCTCAGCTTTTGCTTGTCTGAAAAGCTTTTGATTTCTCATTCATACTTGAATGAGATCCTTGCTGGGTACAATAATCTGGGCTGTAGGTTATTTTCTTTCATCATTTTAAGTATGTCTTGCCATTCCCTCCTTGCTTGAAGAGTTTCTATCGAAAGATCAGCTGTTATCCTTATGGCAATTCCCTTGTGTGTTATTTGTTGTTTTTCCCTTGCTGCTTTTCATATTTGTTCTTTGTGTTTGATTTTTGTTAATGTGATTAATATGTGTCTTGGGGGGTTTCGCCTTGGCTTTATCCTGTTTGGGACTCTCTGGGTTTCTTGGACTTGAGTGAGTATTTCCTTCCCCATTTTAGGGAAGTTTTCAACTATTATCTCCTCAAGTATTTTCTCACGGTCTTTCTTTTTGTCTTCTTCTTCTGGGACCCCTATGATTCGAATGTTGTAGCGTTTAATATTGTCCTGGAGGTCTCTGAGATTGTGCTCATTTCTTTTAATTCGTTTTTCATGTATCCTCTCTGATTCATTTATTTCTACCATTCTATCTTCGAATTCACTAATCCTATCTTCTGCCTCTGTTATTCTACTATTTGTTGCCTCCAGAGTGTTTTTAATTTCATTTATTGCATTATTCATTATATATTGACTCTTTTTTTATTTCTTCTAGGTCCTTGTTAAACCTTTCTTGCATCTTCTCAATCCTTGTCTCCAGGCTATTTATCTGTGATTCCATTTTAATTTCAAGATTTTAGATCCATTTCACTCTCCTTACTCGGAATTCTTTATCAGGTAGATTCCCTATCTCTTCCTCTTTTGTTTGGTTTGGTGGGCATTTATCCTGTTCCTTTATGTGCTGGGTATTCCTCTGTCTCATCTTGTTTAAATTGCTGAGTTTGGGGTGTCCTTTCTGTATTCTGGCAGTTTGTGGAGTTCTTTACTGTGGCATTTCCTCGCTGTGTGTGGGTTTGTACAGGTGTCTTGTCAAGGTTTCCTGGTTAGGGAAGCTTGTGTCCGTGTTCTGGTGGGTGGAGCTGTATTTCTTCTCTCTGGAGTGCAATGAAGTGTCCAGTAATGAGTTATGAGATGTTTGTGGTTTTGGGGTGACTTTGGGCAGCCTGTATCTTGAAGCTCAGGGCTGCGTTCCTTTGTTGCTGGAGAATTGGCTTGGTATGTCTTGCCCTGGAACTTGTTGGCCCTTGTGTGGTGCTTGATTTCAGTGTCGGTATGGAGGCATTTGATGAGCTCCTGTCAATTAATGTTCCTTGGAGTCAGGAGTTCCCTGGAGTCAGGGTTTGGACTTAAGCCTCCTGCTTCCAGTTATCTGTCTTACTTTTACAGTAGTTTCAAAACTTCTCCTTCTATACAGCACCATTGATAAAACATCTACGTTAAAGAAGAAAAGTTTCTCTACTGTGAGGGCCACTCAGAAAGGTTCACAGCATTACATGGAGAAGAGAAGAGGGAGGAGGGAGTTAGAGGTGACCCAAATGAGATCAGGTGGAATCAATAGTGGAGAGAGTGGGCTGGCCAGTAGTCACTTCCTTATGTGCACTCCACAACTGGACCACTCAGAGATGTTCACAGAGTTATACAGAGATGAGAAGAAGGAGGAAGGAGACAGAGGTGGCCAGAAGGATAAAAGGGGGGAATGAAAAGGAGGGAGACAGATCCAGCCAGTAATCAGTTCCCTAAGTGTTCTCCACCGTCTGGAATACACAGAAATTCACAGAGTTGGGTAGAGTAGAGAGGGGTTAGGGAGGAGACACAGGCGACCTGGTGGAGAAAAAGGAGAGTCCAAAGGGAGAGAGAGCAGTCAAGCCAGTAATCTCGCTCCCTAGTGAAAAATGGGTACTGAAGATTGGGTTCTTAAAGGTACAAAATTGGTAACAAATACATAAAAGCAAAAATTAAAAATCTAGAGTAGAGTTTGGAATTTCAAAAATACGATGTTAAAGAAAAGAAGAAGGAAAAGAAAGAGAGAAAAAACGAACAAAGAAAAACAAACAAGGTCGCAAAAATTATCAAGAAAATACAGGTACAAAATTGATAACTAATACCAAAAAGCAAAAATTAAAAATCTAGAGTCGAGTTTGGAATTTCAAAAATACAATGTTAAAAAAAAGGAAGAAGAAAACTAAAGAGAAAACAAACAAACAAAAACAAGCAATGTCGCAAAAATTATAAAGAAACTACAGGTACAAAATTGATATCAAATATCAAAAAGCATAAATTAAAAATCTAGAGTACAGTTTGGAATTTCAAAAATACAATGTTAAAGAAAAGAAGAAAACAAAACAAAACAAAAAAACAAGGTCAAAAATTATATATATATATATATATATATATATATATATATGAAGTTTGCTGAAGAAGAAAAAAATAGTGTCTTTTTTTTTTGCAAAGTAATAGGTTATAAAAGTGAAAATTAAATGAACAATAGAGAACTTATAATTAAAAAAATTAAAAAAAGTAAGAATGATCATAAAAATATATCTAGGACTTTCTCTGGTTTTGTTGTGAGTATCGTGGGTTCGGTTCATTTTTGGCTAGTTCCTTGGTCCGACTTATATTTCTCAAGATCTATAGGCGCCTTCCTATGTAGTCCTAGTAACCACAGGGTTTTAATCTATTGCCTGTAGCTTCCAAGGCGTTTCCCTCTGTTATAGCTTCTTTTGTTTGCTGGTCTCTTCAGTGTCTGGTTTACGCCCTGACACAAAGGGGACGGTGGAGGACACTTTTTTTTTTAGGCTCACTTGTTCAGTTGCGCTGTGGGGAGGGAGGGAGGGAGTGATGCTGCAAACATATAACACTGGCGTGCGCTCGCAGTGCCTCAGCCACACTGGGTCTGCCCCCGCTCACGGCACGTGTAGCCTCCCTGCCCACACTGCTCGGGCTCTAGGTTGTTCCACCGGGAACAATCCGAGGCTGGCCCTGGGCTTCATGCACCTCCCAGGTCCAAGCCGCTCAGGTTCAGGCACTCGGGTAGTCCTCAGAGGCACAGACTCGGTTGGGCCTGCGTTTTGTGCTCTTCCCAGGTCCGAGCAGCTCAGGTGATGAGGTGTTTGGCGAGCGCCAATGTTGTGACTTATCGCCTCCCCGCCACTCGGTTATCTGGGTGTAAAACAGGCGCACCTTCTCAGGCAGATGTTGACCGTCCAGATCCCCAAGAAGTTTTAGTTAGCAAAGAAGCCTGCTTACAGTTTCATAGATAATGTCTCTCTGGGGCTGCGATTGCCCCCTTCTGGCTCTGGCTGCCTGTCACCGGAGGGGGAAGGTCTGCAGCCGGCTATCTCTGTTCAGGCCTTTGTTCCGTGCGCGGGCCTGGCGGTGTCTTAGGTTAGGGCTGGCTTTTTGCGTGGTAGATATCCCAGAGTCTGGTTTGCTAGCCCAAGTTATTTCGTTCAGATAGTGCTCAGGGTATTCAGGCCAGATTCTTACTCTAAGCGATGCAGCCCGCGCCGCGCCTCCCTGCCCAGCCCCTGCTTGCTAATGGTGTGAGCAGGCGTCTGCACTGCTTTGCGGCTGGGGGAGTTACCGTAGGGCTTGCAATCTGCGAGTTTTAATTGTTTATTTATTTTTATCCCCCTTATGTTGCCCTTTGTGCTTCCAAAGCTTGGCAAAGATTTGGCAGTGAAAAGCTTTCCTGGTGTTTGGAAACTTTTCTCTTTTTAAGACTATCTTCCCGGGACGGAAATCCCTCCCTCCCTCTTTTGTCTCTTTTTTTGTCTTTTATACTTTTTCCTACCTACTTTCCAAGAGTTGGGTTCTTTTCTGGGTGCCTGATGTCCTCTGGCAGCATTCATAAGTTGTATTGTGGAATTTACTCGACGTTTAAATGCTCTTTTGATGAAATTGTTTGGGGGGGAAAGAGTTCTCCCCGTCCTACTCCTCAGCAATCTTGGCACCTCTCTTGTGGAGTTTGGAGAGAGCACGCGGGATTGCTCTCCAGGCCATGCAGGAAAAGAAGGCCCTCATCTCGCGATGTCGGGGGAGTCTCGTGGTTTTTCTGGAGCTGCGGTGCCAGTGTGGGGTTTCTCACAAGGTACGACCGGGAGCTCAGGGAGCCTCTCGTGTGGTGTCAGGGAAGTCAAGTCTCCATACGAGTGGCGAGGGGGCGCACGTCATTGCTCTCGAGTCATGGTAGTGGAATCAGGGCTCAACGCAATGAAAAAGGACGCTCGAGGTCTTTCTCGGGTTGCGGCAGGAAACCCTGGGTTCCCTCGACTTGTGCCTGTGACCTCAGGTAGCTTCTCAGGGTGCCTCTGAGAAGTCAGGGATACTATGGAGCTGGGAGAGGCCTCTCGGGACTCCACTGGGTTTGCTGCAATGGAAGAGGGCCTAATCTCGAGATCAGGAAGGAACCTCAGGGTTCCTCTCCATTTCTGACTCAGATCGCAGGGTCCCTGCAGAGTTGGGACAGGAGAGTCAGGCCTCGTCTTGTGTGGAGGAATGGAACTCCGCTTGCCTCTCGAGTTGTTCAAGGAGTGACAGGCCACTTGTCGAGCTGTGTGTGGAACCTGCGGTTTTTTCCAGACAATGCACGGGGGTGTCAGTGCCCCTTCGTGATGTGCTTTCATCCACAGGGTTGCCTTCGAAGTGGTGTGCGGGCATCGGGTTCTTATCAAGAGCAGACCAGGAAATCGGGGTCTTTTGGAATGCGGCACCACACACGAGGCTACGTCTCGAATTTCCTCGTGAGACGGGCCTCATGCTGAGGTGCCCCTGGAAGGTCGGGAAAGCCTTCCAGACAAAGCAGGTTAATCGACCCTACTGTCGCGATCAGGAGGGGAGAAAGGGCTCAGATGAAGTGGTGCCGGGAACCTCGGTGTTCCCCTTGAGTGAGACCGGTATGTCAGGGAACTTTTGGGGTCTCACGAAGCTTGCCAAATACTGTTTCAAACTTCAAGATGAAACGTGCGACTTCTCTTGAGACGCTGTGGCGGGCAAGGGCCTCATCTTGTGATGAAGGGGAAACCACGTGGTTTTTTTCGAGTTGCGATGGGATTGTTGACTTACGACGGGGAATTCAGGTTTCCTCTTCTGTTGGCCCAGGGAAGTCCATTCTTCCATTCGAGTTGCCAGGGAGAGCTGGGTGGGAATTGCTCTCAAGTCACGGCAGGTCAAAATAGACCTCATCTATGCTTGTGTCCAGGACCTAATGTTCCTCTCCAGGGGCGATAGGGATCACGGGGACGCATTCCAGACTCACCCAGTGAGTCAGGCCTCGGCTCGAGGGGAAGCAAAGGATTCTGATATCCTCCTGGGTCGCGATAGGTATCTCTTGGAGCCCACTGAGTGGCCTCCAGGGAGTCAAGCCTCCTGTGGAGTTGGAGAGAGGACTCGGGATTGCTCTCCAGGCCATACAGGAAAGAAGGCCCTCAGCTCGCAATGACAGGGGCGTCTTGTGGGTTTTCTCGAGTTGGAGCGCAAGTATGAGTTTTCTCACGAGGTACGACGGGGAGCTCAGGGAGCCTCTCGTGTGGCGCCAGGAAAGTCAGGTGTCTATGCGTGTGATGAGGAGGAGCCCATAAATGCTCTCGAGTCATGGTAGGGAAATCGGGACTCAAGACGCGTTGAAGAAGGAGTCTCGAGGTCTTTCTCAGGTTGCGGCAGGAAACCCTGGGTTCCCTCGACTTGTACCGGTGACCTCAGGGAGCTTCTCAGGGTGCCTCTGAGAAGTCAGGCATACTGTGGACTTGGGAGGCGCTCTCGGAACTCCACTGGGTTTGGTGCAATGGCAAAGGTTCTCATCTCGAGTTTAGGCAGGAACCTAAGGGTTCCTCTCCATTTAAAACTCCGACCACAGGGTCCCTGAAGAGTTGGGACAGGAGAGTCAGGCCTCGTCTTGTGTGGAGGAATGGAACTCCACTTGCCTCTCGAGTTGTTCACAGGATAACAGACCATTTGTCGAGCTGTGAGTGGAACCTTCGGTTTTTTCCGTAAGATGCATGAGGGGGTCAGTGCCCCTTCGTGTTGTGCCTTCATCCACAGGGTTGCCTTCAAAGAGGTGTCCGGACATCGGGTTCTTATCAATAGCAGAGCAGGAAATCGGGGTCTTTCAGAACGTGGCACCATCCATGAGGCTACGTCTCGAATTTCTTCATTAGACTGGTGTCATCCTGAGGTGCGCCATGAAGATGGGGAACCCCTTCCAGACAAAGCAGGGGAATCGACCATCTTGTCACGATCAGGAGGAGTGAAAGGGCTCAGTTGAAGTCGTGCCGGGAACCTCGGTGTTCCCCTCGAGTGGGACCGGTGTGTCGGGAAACTTTTGGGGTCACTTCAAGGGTGCCAAGTACCGTTTTGCACTTCAATACGGACTTGGGGCTTCTCTTGACACGCTGTAGAGGGCAAGGGCCTCATCTTGGGATGACGGGGGAATCACGTGGTTTTTCTCAAGGTGCGGCGGGATTCTCGAGTTACGACGGGGAATTCAGGCTTCCTCTTGTGTTGGCCCAGGGAAGTCCAATCTTCCATTCGAGTTTCGAGGGAGAGCTGGGGTTTGCTCTTGAGTCACTGCAGGGCAAAAGAGACCTCATCTAGGCTTGTGTCCAGGACCTAATATTCCTCTCCAGGGCCGACAGCGATCTCGGGGTTGCATTCCAGACGCATCCTGGGAGTCAGAGCTCGACTCGAGGGGAAGCAAAGGACCCCGCTCTCCTCTTGAGTCACCACAGGTGTCTCTTGGAGCCCACTGAGTGGCCTAAAGGGAGTCAAGCCCCCTGTGGAGTTTGGAGAGAGGACTCAGGATTGCTCTCCAGGCCATGCAGGAAAAGAAGACCCTCATCTCGCGATGACAGGGGCGTCTTGTTGGTTTTCTCGAGCTGCGGTGCCAGTGTGCGGTTTCTGACGAGGTGCGACGGGAAGCTCAGGGAGCCTTTCGTGTGGCACCAGGGAATTCAGGTCTCCATGCGCATGGCAAGGGGGAGCGCGTCATTGCTCTCGAGATATGATACGGGAATCGGGCCTCAAGACACGTTAAAGCAGGACTCTCAAGGTCTTTCTCGGGTTGCGGCAGGAAACCCTGGGTTCCGTCGACTTCTGCCGGTGACCTTAGGGAGCTTCTCAGGGTGCCTCTGAGAAGTCAGGCATACTGTGGATTTGGGACGGGCCTCTCGGGACTCCACTGGTTTTGTGGCAATGGAAAAGGGCCTCATCTTGAGTGGAGGCAGGAACCTCAGGCTTCCTCTCCATTTCTGACTCGGTGCGCAAGGTCCCTAGAGTTGTGACAGGAGAGTCAGGCATCGTCTTGTGTGGAGGAATGGAACTCCGCTTGCTTCTCGAGTTGTTCACGAGGTGACAGACCATTTGTGGAGCTGTGTGAGGAACCTGCGCGTTTTTCCGGAAGATGCACGGGGTGTCAGTGCCCCTACGTGTTGTGCCTTCATCCACAGGCTTGCCTTCGAAGAGGTGTCCAGGAGTCTGGTTTTGATCAAAAGTGGACCATGGAATCGGGGTCTTTCGGCATGTAGTATGGCCCTCGAGGCTACCTCTCGAATTTCCTCGTGAGACCGGCCTCATCCTGAGGTGTGCCGGGAAGGTCGGGAATCCCTTCGAGACAAAGCAGTGGAATCGACCCTCCTATCGCGATCAGGAGAGGAGAAAGGCCTCAGATGAAGTGGTGCCAGAAACTTCAGTGTCCCCTCTAGTGAGATCGGTATATAGGGGAACTTTTGGGGTCGCATCAAGGGTGCCAAGTACTGTTTTGCACTTCAAGACGGAATGTGAGACTTCTCTTGAGACGCTGTAGGGGGCAAGGGCCTCATCTTGCAATACGGGGAACCACGTGATTTTTCTCGAGTTGCGGCGGGTTTCTCAAATTACAACTGGAAATTCAGGCTTCCTCTTGTGTTGGCTCAGAAAGGCCAATCTTCCATTCGAGTTGCAAGGGAAAGCTAGGGGTTGCGCTTGAGTCACTGCAGGGCCAAAGAGACCTCATCTAGGCTTTTGTCCAGGACCTAAGGTTCCTCTCCAGGGGCGACAGGGAGCCAGGGTTGCATTCCAGACTCACCCTCGTAGTCAGGCCTCATCTCGAGGGGAAGCAAAGGACACCGCTCTCCTCCTGAGTATCGACGAGTATCTCTTGGAGCCCACTGAGTGACCTAAAGGGAGTCAAGCCTCCTTTGGAGTTTGGAGAGAGGATTCGGGATTGCTCTTCAGGTCATGCAGGAAAGGCCCTCATTTCACCATGACAGGGGCGTCTCGTGGGTTTTCTCGAGCTGCGGCGCCAGTGTGGGGTTTCTCACGAGGTACGATGGGGAGCTCAGGGAGCCTCTCATGTGGTGCCAGGGAAGTCAGATCTTCATGCGCGTGGCGAGGGGGAGCGCGTCATTTTTCTCCAGTCATGGTAGGGGAATCGGGCCTCAAGACGCGTGAAGGACTCGCGAGGTTTTTCTCAGGTTACGGCAGGAAACCCTGGGTTCCGTCGACTTATGCCCGTGACCTCAGGGAGCTTTTCAGGGTGCCTCTGAGAAGTCAGGGATACTGTGCAGTTGGGAGGGGTCGCTCCGAACTCCACTGGGTTTGGTGCAGTAGAAGAGGGCCTTATCTCGAGTTGAGGCAGGAACCTCATGGTTCCTCTCCATTTCTGAATCGGATCTCAGTGTCCATGCAGAGTTGGGACAGGAGAGTCAGGCCTCGTCTTGTGTGGAGGAATTTAACTCCTCTTGCCTCTCGAGTTGTTCACGGGGTGACAGGCCACTTGTCGATCTGTATGTGGAACTTGCGGGCTTTTCCAACGATGCAGGAGGGTGTCAGACCCCTTCGTTTTGTGCCTTCGTCCACAGGATTGCCTTCGAAGAGGTGTCCTAGCATTGGGTTCTTATCAAGAGCAGACAGGGAAATCGGGGTCTTTCGGCGTGTGGCACCAACCACAAGGCTACGTCTCGAATTTCCTCGTGAGACCGGCCTCATCCTGAGGTGCGCCGGGAAGGTCCGGAACCCCTTCCAGACAAAGCAGGGTAATCGACCCTCCCGTCGCGATCAGGAGGGGATAAGGGGCTCAGAACAAGCGGTGCGCCGAACCTTGGTGTTCCCCTCGAGTGAGACCAGGGTGTCGGGGAACTTTTGTGCTAACATCAAGGTTGCCAATTATCGTTTTAAACTTCAAGATGGAACGTAGGGCTTCTACTGAGACGCTGTAGCTGGCAAGGGCCTCATCTTGCGATGACGGGGGAACCATGTGGTTTTCCTCGAGTTGCAGCGGGATTTTCGAATTACGACGGGGAATTCAGGTTTCCTCTTGTGTTGTCCCAGGGAAGTCCATTCTTCCATTCGAGGTGCGAGGGAGAGCAGGGGATTGCTCTCGAGTCACTTCAGGGCAAATGAGACCTCATCTATGCTTGTGTCTAGGACCTAATGTTCCTCTCCAGGGGCGACAGGGATCTCGGGGTTGCATTCCAGACTCACCTGAGGAGTCAGGCCTGGTATATAGGGGAAGCAAAGAATTCCGCTCTGCTCTCGAGTCCCAATGGGTATCTCTTGGAGCCCACAGAGTGGCCTAAAGGGAGTCAGGCCTCCTGTGGAGTTTGAAGAGAGGCCTCGAGATTGCTCTCCAGGCCATGCAGGAAAAGAAGGCCTTCATCTCGCGATGACGGAGGCGTCTCGTGGGTTTTCTCGAGCTGGGGAGCCAGTGTGGGATTTCTCACGAGGTATGACGGGGAGCTCAGGGAGCCTCTCGTGTGGCGCCAGGGAAGTCAAGTCTCCATGCGAGTGGCGAGGGGGAATGCGTCATTGCTCTCGAGTCATGGTAGGGGAATCGGGATTCAAGATGCGTTGAAGGAGGATTTTCGAGGTCTTTCTCGGGTTACGTCAGGAAACCCTGTGTTCCCTCGACTTGTGCCGGTGACCTCAGGGAGCTTCTAAGGGTGCCTCTGAGAAGTCGCGATACTGTGGATTTGGGAGGGGCCTCTCGGGCCTCCACTGTTTTTGGTGTAATGGAAGAGGGCCTCATCTCGAGTGGAGTCAGGAACCTCAGGGTTCCTCTCCATTTCGGACTCCGATCGCAGGGTCCCTTCAGAGTTGGGACCGGAGAGTCAGGCCTCGTCTTGAGTGGAGGAATGGAACTCTGCTTGCCTCTCGAGTTGTTCATGGGATGACAGGCCTCTTGTCGAGCTGTGTGTGGAACCTGCGGCTTTTACCGAATGATGCACGGGAGTGTCAGTGACCCTTCGTTTTGTGCCTTCGTCCACAGGGTTGCCTTCGAAGAGGTGTCCGGGCATCGGGTTCTTCTCAAGAGTGGGCCGGGAAATCGGGGTATTTCGGCATGTGACACCACCCACGACGCTATGTCTCGAATTTACTCGTGAGACCGGCCTCATCCTTAGATGCGCCGGGAATGTGGGAAACCCCTTCCAAACAAAGCAGGGGAATAGACCCTCCTGTCTCGAACAGGAGGGGAGAAGGTGCTCATATGAAGTGGTGCGGGAACCTCGGTGTTCCTGTCGAGTGAGACCGGCGTGTCCGGGAACATTTGGTGTCGCATCAAGGGTGCAAAGTACCGTTTCGCACTTCAAGACGGAACGTGGTTCTTTTCTTGAGACGCCATAGCAGCAAGGGCCTCATCTTGGGATGACGTTGGAAACACGTGGTTTTTCTCGAGTTGCGGTGGGATTCTCGAGTTACGAAGGGGATTTCTGGCTTCCTCTTGTGTTGGCCCAGGGAAGCCCAATCTTCCATTCGAGTTGCGAGGGAGAGCTGGGGGTTGCGCTCGAGTCACTGCAGGGCAAAAGAAACCTCATCCAGGCTTGTGTCTAGGACCTAATGTTCCTCTCAAGGGATGACTGGGATCTTGGGGTTGCATTCTAGACTCACCCAGGAGTCAGGCGTCCTCTCGAGGGGAAACAAAGGACTTCTCTCTCTTCTAGAGTCGCGACGGGTATTTCTTGGAGCCCACTGAGTGGACTAAAGGGAGTCAAGCCTCCTCTGGAGTTTGGAGAGAGGACTCGGGATTGCACTCCAGGACATGCAGGAAAAGAAGGCCCTCATCTCACGATGACGGGGGGGGGGTCTCGGTGGTTTTACCGAGCTGCAGCGCCTGTGTTGGTTTCTCAGGAGGTACGACGGGGAGCTCAGGGAGCCTCTTGTGTGGCGCCAGGGAAGTTAGGTTTCGATGCGTGTGGCGAGGGGGAGCGCGTCATTGCTCTCGAGTCATGGTAGGGGAATCAGGCCTCTAGACGCGTTGAAGGACTCTCAAGATCTCTCTCGGGTCTTGGCAAGAATACCTGGGTTCCCTCGACTTGTGCCGGTGACCTCAGGGAGATTCTCCGGGTGCCTCTGAGAAGTCAGGGATACTGTGGAGTTGGGAAAGACCTCTCGGGACTCCACTGGGTTTGGTGAAATGGAAGGGGGCCTCATCTCGAGGGGAGGCAGGAACCTCAGGGTTCCTCTCCATTTCTGATTCCGATCGCAGCCCCCTGCATAGTTGGGAGAGGTGAGTCAGGCCTTGTCTTGTGTGCAGGAATGGACCTCCGCTTGCCTCTCGAGTTGTTCACTGGGTGACAGGCACTTGTTGAGCTGTATGAGTAACCTGCGGTCTTTTCCGGACGATGCACGGGGGTGTCAGTGCCCCTTCGTGTTGTGCCTTCATCCACACTATCTTCGAATAGGTGTCTGGGCATCGCGTTCTTATCAAGAGCGGATCGGGAAATCGCGGTCTTTCGGCATGTGGCACCACCATCGAGGCTACGTCTCGAATTTCCTCGTGAGACAGCCTCATCTGAGGTGCGTGGAGAAGGTCGGGAACCCCTTGCAGACAAAGCAGGGGAATTGACCCTCCTTTCGCGATCAGGAGGGGAGAAGGGGCTCAGATGAAGTGGTGCCAGGAACCTCGGTGTTCCCCTCTAGTGCGACCCGTATGTCGGGGAACTTTTGGGGTAGCATTAAGGGTGCCAAATATCATTCCGCACTTGAAGACAGAACGTGGGACTACTCTTGAGACGCTGGAGCGGGCAAGGGCCTCATCTTGCAATGACGGGGGAACCACGTGGTTTTTCTCAAGTTGAGGCGGAATTCTCGAATTACTCCTGGGAATTCAGGCTTCCTCTTGTGTTGGCCCAGGGAGGTCCAATCTTCCATTCGGGTTGCGAGGGAAAGCTGGGGAGTGCTCTCGAGTTACTGCAGGGCAAAAGCGACCTCATCTAGCCTTGTGTTCAGGACCCAGTGATCCTCTCCAAGGGCGACAGGGATCTCGGGTTTGCATTACAGACTCACCCGGGGAGTTAGGCCTCGTCTCGAGGGGAAGCAAAGGACTCGGCTATCCTCTCGAGTTGCGACGCGTATCTCTTGGAGCCCACTGAGTGGTCTAAAGGGAGTCAACCCTCCTCTTCAGTTTGGAGAGAGGACTCGGGATTGCTCTCCAGGCCATGCAGGAAAAGAAGGCCCACATCTCGAGATGACGGGGGCGTCTCGTGGGTTTTCTCGAGCTGCGGCGCCAGTGTGGGGTTTCTCACGAGGTACGACGGGGAGTTCAGGTAGCCTCTCGTGTGGCAACAGGGAAGTCAGGTCTCCATGGGCGGGGCAAGGGGGAGCGCGTCATTGCTCTCAAGTCAGGGTAGGGGAATCGGGCCTCATGACGGGTTGAAAAAGAACTCTCGATGTCTTTCTAGGGTTGCGGCAGGAAACCCTGGGTTCCCTGGACTTGTGCCGGTGACCTCAGGGAGCGTCTCAGTGTGTCTCTGAGAAGTCAGGGATACTGTGGATTTGGGAGAGGCCTCTCGGGACTCCTTTGGGTTTGGTGCAATGGAAGTGGGCCTCATCTCGAGTTGAGGCAGGAACCTCAGGGTTCTGCTCCTGACTTCCTGGAGGCCGGATCTGACTCAGATCGCAGGGTCCCTGTTGAGTTTGCTCAGGAGTGTCAGGTCTCGTGTTCTGCGGAGGAATGGAACTCCGCTTACATCTCAAGTTGTTCAAGGATAACACCACTTTTCGTGATGTGTGTGGAACCTGCGGGTTTTTCGGAGATGCACGGGGGCGTCAGTGCTCCTTCCTGTTGTGCCTTCATCCACAAGGTTGCCTTCGAAGAGGTGTCCGGGTATCGTGTTCTCCTCAAGTGCGGACCGGGAAATTGGGGTCTTTCAGCATGTTGCACCACCCACTAGGCTACGTCTCGAATTTTCTCGTGAGACCGGCCTCATCCTGAGGCGCGCAGGAAAGTCCGGGAACCCTTTCCAAACAAAGCAGGGGAATCGACCCTACTTTCGGGATCAGGAGGAGAGAAAGGGCTCAGATGTAGTAGTGCCGGGAACCTCGGTGCTCTCCTTGAGTGAAAGTCGGGTAACTTTTCTGGTTGCATCAAGGGTGCCAAGTACCGTTTCGCACTTCAAGACGGAACCTGGGACTTCTCTTGAGATGCTGTAGTGGGCAAGGGCCTCATCTAGCGCTGACGGGGGACCCACGTGTTTTTTCTCGAGTTGCGGCAGGATTCTTGAGTTACGATGGGGAATACAGGTTTCCTCTTGTGTTGGCCCAGGGAAGTCCAATCTTCCATTCGAGTTGCAAGTGAGAGCTGGAGATTGCTCTCGAGTCACTGCAGGGCAAAATAGAGCTCATCTAGGTTTGTGTCCAGGACCGAGTTTTTCTCTCCAGGGGCGACAGGGATCTCGGGGTTGCATTCCAGACTCACCCGGGGAGTCAGGCCTCGTCTCGAAGGGAATGAATGGACTCCGCTCTCCTCTCGAGTCACGACGGGTATCCCTTGGAGCCCAAGAGTGGCCTAAATGGAGTTAAGCCTCCTGTGGAGTTTGGAGAGAGGACTCAGGATTGCTCTCTAGGCCATGCAGGAAAAGAAGGCCCTCATCTCGCGATGACGGGGGCGTCTCGTGGGTTTTCTCAAGGTGCAGTGCCTGGTTGGGGTTTCTCACGAGATAGGACGGGGAGCTCAGGGAGACTCCTGTGGTGCCACGGAAGTCAGGTCTCCATGGACGTGGCGTGGGGGAGCGCGTCATTGCTCTCGAGTCATAGTAGGGGAATCGAGCCTCAAGACGCTTCGAAGAAGAACTCTCGAGGTCTTTCTCGGGGTGTGGCAGGAAACCCTGGGTTCCCTCGACTTGTGCCCATGACCTCAGGGAGCTTAGCGGGGTTCCTCTGAGAAGTCAGGGATACTGTGGAGTTGAGAGGGGCTTCTCGGGACATCACAGGGACTGGTGCAATTGAAGAGGACCTAATCTCGGATTGAGGCAGTAACGTCAGGGTTCCTCTCCATTTCTGACTCGGATAGCAGGGTCCCTGCAGAGTTGGGACAGGAGAGTCAGACCTCGTCTTGTGTGGAGTAATGGAACTCCGCTTGCCTCTCGAGTTGTTCACGGGATGACAGGCCACCTGTCGAGTTGTATGTGGAACCTGCGGTTTTGGGGGACGATGCACAGGGGTGTCAGTGCCCCTTCGTGTTGTGCCTTCATCCACAGGGTTACCTTCGAAGAGGTGACCGGGCATCGGGATCTTATCAATAGCGGACCAGGAAATCGGGGTCTTTCGGCATGTGGCACAACCCACGAGGCTACGTCTCGACTTCCCTCGTGAGACTGGCCTCATCCTGAGGTTCGCCGGGAAGTCTGGGAACCCCTTCCAGACAAAGCAGGGGAATCGACCCTCCTGTCGCCATCAGGAGGGGAGAAGAGGCTCAGCTGAAGCGGTGCTGGGAACCTCCATGTTCTCCTCGAGTGAGACCGGGGTGTCAGGGAAATTTGGGGGTCGCATCAAGGGTGCCAAGTACCGTTTCACACTTCAAGACGGAACATGGGACTTCCCTGGAGACGCTATAGCTGACAGGGGCCTCATATTTCGATGACGGAGTAGCCACGTTGTTTTTCTCCAGTTGCCGCGGGATTCTCGAATTACAACGGGGAATACAGGCTTCCTCTTGTGTTGGCCCAGGGAAGTCCAATCATCCATTCGAGTTGGGAGGGAGAGCTGGGGATTGCACTTGAGTCAATGCAGGACAAAAAAGACCTCATTTAGGCTTGTGTCCAGGACCGAGTTTTCCTCTACAGGGGCGACACGGATCTCGGGATCCCATTCCAGACTCACCCAAGTAGTCAGGCCTCGGCTCGAGGGGAAGCAACGGACTCTGCTCTCCTCTAGAGTAGCGACGTGTATCTCTTGGAGGCTACTGAGTGGCCTAAAGGGAGTCAGGCCTCCAGTGGAGTTTGGAGAGTGGACTCGGGATTGCCTCAAGATGCGGTAAAGAAGGTCTCTCGAGGTCTTGCTCAGAATGCAGCAGGAAACCCTGGGTTCACTCAACTTGTGCCAGTGACCGCAGAGAACTTCTGAGGGTGCCTCTGAGAATCAGGGATACTGTGGAGTTGGGAGGGGCCTCTCGGGACTCCACTGGGTATGGCACAATGGAACAGGGCCTCATTTCGAGTTGATGCAGGAACGTCAGGTTTCATCTACATTTCTGACTCCGATCGCACGGTCCCTGCAGAGTTGGGAAAGGAGAGTCAGGCCTTCTCTTGTGTGGAGGAAAGGAACTCCGCATGCCTCTCTAGTTCTTCAAGGGATGACAGGACACTTGTCAATCTGTGTTTGGAATCTGCGTGTTTTTCCATACTATGCATGGGGATGTCAGTACCCCTTCGTGTTGTGCCTTCACCCACGGGGTTGCCTTCGAAGAGGGGTCCGGGCCTCAGGGCCTTCTCAAGAGCGGACCGGGGCATCGGGGGCGTTCGGCATGTGGCACCACCCACGTGGTTCATCTCGAATTTCCTCGTGAGACCGGCCTCATCCTGAGGTGCGACGGGAAGGTCGGAACCCCTTGCAGACAAAGCAGGGGAATCGACCCTCCTGTCTCGATCAGGAGGGGAGAAGGGGCACAGATGAAGTGATGCCAGGAACCTCGGTGTTCCCCTCCAGTGAGACCAGTGTGTTGGGGAATTTTTGAGGTCGCATCAAAGGTGCCAAGTACCGTATCGCACTTCAAGATGGAACGTAAGACTTCTTTTGAGACGCTGTAGCGGCAATGGCCGCATCTTGCGATGAATAGGGAACGATGTGGTTTTTCTCGAGTTGTGGCGGGATTCTTGAGTTACAACGGGAAATTCAGGCTTCCTCTTCTGTTGGCCCAGGGAAGTCCAGTCTTCCATTCGAGTTGCGAGGGAGAGTTGGGGATTGCTCTCGAGTCACTGCAGGAAAAAAGAGACCTCATCTAGGCTTGTGTCCAGGACCTAATGTTTCTCTCCAGGGGCGACAGGGATCTCCGGTTCGCATATCAGATTTACCCGAGGAGTCAGGCCTCGCCTTGTGGGGAAGGAAAAGACTCCACTCTCCTCTCAACTCGCGACGGGTATGTCTTGGAGTCCACTGAGTGACCAAAAGGGAGTCAAGCCTACTGTGGAGTTTGGAGAGAGGACTCGGGATTGATCTCCAGGCCATGCTAGAAAAGAAGGCCGTCATGTCGCGAAAACGGGGGCGTCTCGTGGGTTTTCTCTATCTGCGGCGCCAGTGTGGGGTTTCTCACGAGGTATGACGGGGAGCTCAGGGAGCCTCTCGTGTGGCGCCAGGGAAGTCAGGGCTTCATGAGTGTAGCAGAGGGAGCGCGTCATTGCCCTCGAGTCATGGTAGGGGAATCAGGCCTCAAAATGCGTTGAAGAAGGACTCTTGAGTTCTTTCTATGGTGGCGGCAGTAAACCCTGGGTTCACTCGAATTGTGCTGGTGACCTCAGGGAGCTTCTCAGGGTGCCTCTGAGAAGTCAGGGATACTGTGGAGCTGGGACGCGTCTCTCGGGACTCCACTGGTTTTCGTGCAATGGAAGAGGTCCTAATCTCAAGTGAAGGCAGGAACCTCAGCGTTCTTCTCGTGACTTCACTGGCGCTGGTCTGATTCGGATCGCAAAGTCCCTGCAGAGTTGGGACAGGAGAGTCAGGCCTCGTCTTGTATAGAGGAATGAAACCCCACTTGCCTCTCGAGTTCTTCAGGGGTGACAAGCCACTTGTTGAGCTGTATGTGGAACCTGCGGGTTTTTCCGGACGATGCATGAGGGTGTCAGTGCCCCTTTGTGTTGTGCCTTCATCCACAGGGTTGCCTTCGAAGAGGTGTCCAGGCATCGGGTTCTTATGAAGAGTGTACAGGGAAATCATAGTCTTTTGGCATGTGGCACCACCCGCGAGCTACGTCTCGAATTTCCTCGTGAGACTGGCCTCATCCTGAAGTGCCCGGTGAAGGTCGGGAACCCTTACAAACAAAGCAGGGGAAGTGACACTCCTATCACGAACAGGAGGGGAGAAGAGGCTCAGATAAACTGGTGCCGGGAACCTCGGTGTTCACCTCGAGTGAGACCGATATTTCGGGGAACTTTTGGGGTCACATCAAGGGTGTCAAGTATCGTTTCGCACTTCAAGACGGAACGTGGGACTTTTCTTGAGAAGCTGTAGCGGGCAAGGGCCTCATCTTGCGATGACGAGGGAACCAAGTGCTTTTTCTCGAGTTGCGGCGGGATTCTCGAGTTACGAAGGGGAATTCAGGCTTCCTCTTGTGTTGGCCCAGGGAAGTCCAATCTTCCATTCGAGTTGTCAGGGAGAGCGGGGGATTGCTCTCGAGTTACAGAAGGGCAAAAGAGACCTCATCTAGGCTTGTTTCCAGGACCTAATGTTCCTCTCCAGGGGAGACAGGGATCTCGGGGTTGCATTCCAGACCCACCTGGTGAGTCAGGCCTTGTCTCGAGGGGAAGCAAAGGACTCCATTCTCCTCTCGAGTCGCGATGGGTATCTCTTGCAGCCCACTAAGTGGCCTAAAGGGAGTCAAGCCTCCTGTGGAGTTTGAAAAGAGGATTCGGTATTCCTCTCCAGGCCATGCAGGAAAAGAAGGCCCTCATCTCGCGATGACAGGGGCGTATGGTGGGTTTTCTCAAGCTGCGGCGTCAGTGTGGGGTTTCTCACGAGGTACAACAGGGAGCTCAGGGAGCCTCTCTTATGGCGCCAGGGAAGTCAGGTCTCCATGTGCGTGGCGAGGGGGTGCGTGTCATTTCTATAGAGCCATGGAAGCAGATTCGGGCTTCAAGACACGTTGAAGTAGGACTCTCGAGGTCTTTTTCACATTGTGGCAGGAAACCCTGGGTTCCCTCGACATGTGCCGGTGACCTCATGGAGCTTCTCCGGGTGCCTCTGAGAAGTCAGGGGTACTGTGGAGTTGGGAGGAGCCTCTCTGGACTCCACTGGGTTTGGTGCAATGGATGAGAGCCTCATCTTGAGTGGAGGCAGGAACCTCATGTTTCCTCTCCTGGGTTTCCTTGCACCGGTACTGACTCGGATCGCAGTTTCCCTGCAGAGTTGGTACAGAAAATCAGGTCTCGCCTTGTGTGGAGGAATGGAACTCCACTTGCCTCTCGAGTTGTTCACGGGGTGACAGACCACTTGTTGAACTGTGTTTGTAACCTGCGGGTTTTTCTGGATGATAAACGAGGGTGTCAGTGCCCCTTCGTGTTGTGCTTTCATCCACAGGTTTTCCTTCGTAAAGGTGTCAGGGCATCGCGTTCTTATCAAGAGTAGACCGGGAAATCGGGGTCTTTCGGCTTGTGGCACCACCCACGAGGCTATGTCTCGAATTTCCTCCTGAGACCTGCCTCATCCTTAGGCGCGCTGGAAAGGTCGGGAACGCCTTCCAGACATAGCAGGGGAATCGACACTCCTGTTGCGATCACGAGGGCAGAAGGAGCTCAAATGAAGTGGTTCCGGGAACCTCGGTGTTCCTTTCGAGTGAGACCGGTATGTCGGGGAATTTTGAGATTGCATCAAGGGTGCCAAGTACCGTTTCGCACTTCAAGACAGAACGTGGGACTTCTCTTGAGTCGCTGTAGCGGGCAAGGGCCTCATCTAGCGCTGATGGGGGAACCACGTGGATTTTCTTGAGTTTCGGCGGGATTCTCGAGTTACGATGTCGAATTCAGGCTTCCAATTGTATTGGCCAGGGAAGTCCAATCTTCAATTCGATTTGCAAGGGAGAACTGGCGATTGCTCTCTAGTAACTGCAGTGCAAAATAGACCTCATCTAGGCTTGTGTCCAGGACCGAGTTTTCCTCTCCAGGTGCGACAGGAACTCGGGGTTGCATTCCAGACTCACACGGGGAGTCAGGCCTCATCTCGAGGGGAAGCAAAGGACTCCTCTCTCCCTTCAAGTCCTGACAGGTATCTCTTGGAGCCAACTGAGAGGCCTAAAGAGAGTCAAGCCTCCTGAGGAGTCTGGAGAGAGGACTCGGTTTTGCTCTCCATGCCAGGCAGGAAAGAAGTCCCTCATCTCGTGATGACGGGGGCGTATCGTGGGTTTTCTCGAGCTGCGGTGCCTGAATGGGGTTTCCGAAGAGGTACGACGGGGAGCTCAGGGAGACTCTCTTCAGGCGTCAGGGAAGTCAGGTCTCCATGCGCATGGGAATGGGGAGCGGGTCTTTGCTCTCTAGTCATGGTAGGGGAATCGGGCCTAAAGACGCGCTGAAGGACTCTCAACGTCTTTCTCGGGTCGCAGCAGGAAACCCTGGGTTCCCTTGACTTGTGCCGGTGACCTCAGGTAGATTCTCAAGGTGCCTCTGAGAATTCAGGGATACTGTGGAGTTGGGAGGGGCCTCTCGCGACTCATCTGGGTTTGGTGCAATGGAAGAGGGCCTCACCTCGAGTTGATACAGGAACCTCAGGTTTCCTCTCCATTTCTAACTCGGATGGCAGGGTCCCTGAAGAGTTGGGACAGGAGAGTCAGGCCTCGTCTTGTGTGGAGGAATCGAACTCCGCTTGCCTATAGAGTTGTTCACGGGGTGACATTCCACTTGTCGAGCTGTGTGTAGAACCTGTGGGTTTTTCTGGACGATGCACGGGAGTTTTAGTAACCCTTCTGTGGTGCCTTCATCCACAGGGTTGCCTTCGAAGTGGTGTCCGGGCATCGGGTTCTTATCCAGATTGGACCGCACCATCGGGGTCTTTCGGCATGTGGCACCACCCACGAGGCTACGTCTCGAATTTCCTCCTGAGAAAGGCCTCATCCTTAGGTGCGCCAGGATGGGCGGGAACTCCTTCCAGACAAAGCAGAGGAATTTACCCTCCTGTCGTGATCAGGAGGGGAGAAAGTGATCAGATGAAGTGGTGCCGGGAACTTCGGTGTTCCCCTCGGTGAGAACGGTGTGTCGGGGAACTTTTGGGGTTACATCAAGGGTGAAAAGTAGCATTTCGCACTTCAAGACGGAACGTGGGACTTCACTTGAGACGCTGTAGCGGGCCAGGGCCTCATCTTGGGATGACGAGTGAACCACGTGCTTTTGCTCGCATTGCGGCGGGAGTCTCGAGTTTCGACGGGGAATTCAGATTTCCTCCTGTGTTGGCCCATGGAAGTCCAATCTTCCATTTGAGTTGCGAGAGTGAGCTGGGATCCCACTCAAGTCACTGCGGGGCAAAATAGACCATATCTAGGCTTGTGTCCAGGACCGAATATTCCTCTCCAGGGGTGACAGGGATCTCGGGGTGGCATTCCAGACTCACCCAGGAAGTCCAGCCTTGTTTCTAGAGGAAGCAAAGTATTCCGCTTTCCTCTCGAGTCGCGACGGGTACCTATTGAGCGCACTGGGTAGCCTTAGTGAGTCAAGCCTCCCGTGGAGTTTGGAGAGACGACTCGGGATTGCCCTCCAGGCCATGCAGTTAATGATGGCCCTCATCTCACGATAACGGGGGCGTCTCGTGGGTTTTCTTGAGCTGCGGCGCCAGTGTGGGGTTTCTCCCCAGGCACGACGGGGATCTCAGGGAGCCTCTCGTGCGGCGCCAGGGAAGTCAGGTCTCCATGCGCGTGGCGAGGGGCAGCGCGTCATGGCTCTCGAGTCATGGGAAACGGCTAGGTCCTCAAGAGGCGTTGAAGAAGGACTCTCGAGGTCTTTCTCGGGTTGCGGCGGGAAACCCTCGTTTCCCTCGACTTCTGCAGGGGACCTTAGGGAACTTCCCACGGTGCCTCTGAGAGGTGAGGGATGCTGTGTAGTTGGCAGGGCCTCTCGGGACTCTGCTGGGTTCGGCGCAATGGAAGAGGGCCTCATCTCGAGGGGAGGCAGGAACCTCAGGCTTCCTCTCGGTTTCGGACTCCGACTGCACGGTCCCTGCAGTGTTGGGACAGGAGAGTCATGCCTCGTCTTGTCTGAGGAATGGAATTCTGGTTGCCTCTCGAGTTGTTCCGGGAGTCTCAGGCCCCTTGTCGAGCTGTGTGTAGACCCTGCGGGTTTTTCCGGATGATGCACGGGGGTGTCAGTGCCCCTTCGTGTTGTGCCTTCACCCACAGGGTTGCCTTCGAAGAGGTGTCCGGGCATCGGGTTCTTATCAAGAGCGAACCGGAAAATCGGAGTCGTTCGGCACGTGGCACCTCACACGTGGCTAGTCTCGAATTTCCTCCTGAGACCGGCCTCATCCTGAGGTGCGCCAGGAAGGCCGGGAACCCCTTCCAGACAAAGCAGGGGAATCGACACTCCTGTCGCGATCAGGAGGGGAGAAGGGGCTCAGATGAAGTGGTGCCGGGACCCTCGGTGTTCCCCTCGAGGGAACCCAGCGTGTCGGGGAACTTTTGCGGTCGCATCAAGGGTGTCAAGTACCGTTTCGCCCTTCAGGGCGGAACATGGGACTTCCCTGGAGACACCGGGAACTTCGGTGTTCCCCTGGAGTGAGACCGGTATGTTGGGGAACTTTGGGGTCGCATCAAGGGTGCCAAGTAGCATTTCGAACTTTAAGATGGAACGTGGGACTTCTCTTGAGACTCTAGCTGGCAAGGGCCTCATATTGCGATGAAGGGGGAACCACATGGTTTTTAAGACTTGAGGCTGAATTCTCGAATTACGATGGGAAATTCAGACTTCCTCTTGTGTTGACCGTGGGAAGCCCAATCTTCCATTCAAATTGTGAGGGAGAGATGGAGGTTGCTCTCGAGTCACTGTAGGGCAAAATAGACCTCATCTAGGCTTGTGTCTAGGACATAATGTTCCACTCCAGGGGTGACATGGATCTCGGGGTTGCATTCCAAACTCACCCGGGGAGTCAGGCCTCGTCTCCAGGGAAGCAAAGGACTCCGCTCTCCTCTCGAGTTGCACCGGGTATTTCTTGGACCCAACTGAGTGGCCTAAAGGGAGTCAATACTCCTGTGAAGTTTGGAGAGAGGACCAGGAATTGCTCTCCAGGTCAGGCAGGAAAAGAAGGCCCCCATCTCTCCTTGACGGGGGCATCTTGTGGTTTTTCTCGAACTGCGGCGCCAGTGTGGGTTTTCTCACGAGGTACAATGGGGTACTCAGGGAGCCTCTTGTGTGGTACTAGGGAAGTCAGTTTTCCTGCTTGTGGCGAGGGGAGCGCGTCCTTGCTCTGGAGTCATGGTAGGGGAATCGGGCATCAAGAGACGTTGAAAAAGGACTCTCCAAGTCTTTCTCGGGTTACTTCAGGAAACTCTGGATTCCCTCGACTTGTGCCAGTGACCTCAGGTAGCTTCTCAGGGAGCCTCTGAGAATTCAGGGATACTGTGGTGTTGGGAGGGGCCTCTCGGGACACCACTGAGTTTGGTTCAATGGAAGAGGGCCTCTTCTCTAGTTGAGGCAGGAACCTCAGGGTTCCTCTCCATTTCTGGAGAGACCCTCCAATTGCAGGGTCCCTGAAGAGTTGGGACAGGAGAGTAAGGCCTCGTCATGTGTGAAGGAATGCAACTTCACTTGCCTCTCGAGTTGTTCACTAGGTGACAGTCCACATTTGGAGATGTGAGTGGAATCTGCAGGTTTTTCCAGACGATGCATGGGGATGTCAGTGTCCCTTCGTGTTGTGCCTTCATCCACAGGGTTGCCTTCGAAGAGATGTCTGGGCGTCAGGTTCTTATCTAGAGTGGACCAGGAATTCGGGATCTTTCAGCATATGGCACCAACCATGAGGCTACTTTTCGAATTTCCTCATGAGACCGGCCTCATCTGGAGGTTCGCGGGGAACGTCGGGAACCCCTTGCAGACAAAACATGGGAATCGACCCTTCTGTCGCGATCAGGAGGGGTGAAGGGGCTCACAGGAAGTGGTGCCGTGAACTCTGGTGTTTCCCTCGAGTGAGACCGGTATGTCAGGGAACTTTGGGGGTCGCATCAAGGGTGCCAAGTACCGTTTTGTACTTCAGGATGGAACGTGGGACTTCTCTTGATACGCTGTAGCGGCCAAGGGCCTCATCTTGCGATGACGGGGGAGCCACGTGGTTTTTCTCGAGTTGCGGCGGGATTCTCGAGTTACGACGGGGATTTCAGGCTTCCTCTTGTGTTGGGCCAGGGAAGTCCAATCATCCATTCGAGTTGCGAGGGAGAGCTGGGGGTTGCGCTCGAGTCCCTGCAGGGCAAAGGAGACCTCATCTAGGCTTGTGTCCAGGACCTAATGTTCCTCTCCAAGGGCCACAGGGATCTCAGGTTTGCATTCCAGACTCACCCAGGGAGTCAGGCCTCATGTCGAAGGGAAGCAAAGGACTCCGCTCTCCTTTCGAGTCGCGACGGGCACCTCTTGGAGCCCACTTTGTGGCCTAAAGGGAGTCAAGCCTCCTGTGAAGTTTGGAGAGAGGACTTGGGACTGCTCTCCAGGCCATGCAGGAAAAGATGGCCCTCATCTCGCGATGACGGAGGGATCTTGTGGGTTTTCTCGAGCTGCGGCGCCAGTGTGGGGTTTCACACGAGGTACGACGGGGAGCTCAGGGAGCCTCTCGTGTGGCGCCAGGGAAGTCAGGTCTCCATGTGCGTGGCGAGGGGGAGCGCATTATTGCTCTCGAGCTATGGTAGCGGAATCTGACCTCAAGACACATTGAAGAAGGACTCTCGAGGTCTTTCTTCGGTTGTGGCAGGAAACCCTTATTTCCCTCGACTTTTGCTGGTGGCCTCAAGGAGCTTCTCAGAATGCCTATGAGAAGTCAGGGATACTGTGGAGATGGGAGGGGCCTCTCGGGACTCCACTGGGTTTGTTTTAATGGAAGAGGGTCTCATCTCGGGTTGAGGCAGGAACCTCAGGTTTCCTCTCCATTTCTGACTCAGATCGAAGCGTGCCTGCAGAGTTGGGATTGGATACTCAGGCCTCGTCTTGTCTGAGGAAGGGAACTCCGCTTTACTCTCTCATTGTTTAAGGGGTGACAGGCCAGTTGTGGCGCTGTATGTGGATCCTGCGGGGTTTTCCGGACGATGAACAGGGTTGCCAGTGCCCCCTCGTGTAGTGCCTTCATCCACAGGGTTGCCTTAGAAGAGGTGTCCGGGCATCGGGTTCTTATCAAGAGCAAGACCGAGAAATCGGGGTCTTTTGGCACGTGGCACCAACACGAGGCTACGTCTCGAATTTCTTCGTGAGACTGGCCTCATCCTGAGGTGCGCCATGAAGGTCGGGAACCCCTTATAGACAAAGCAGGGGGATCGACCTTCCTGCCGTGATCAGGAGCGGAGAAGGGGCTCAAATGAAGTGGTGCCAGGAACTTCGGTGTTCCCTTGGAGTGAGACCGGTATATTGGGGAACTTTTGGTGTCGCATCAAGGGTGCCAAGTAGCATTTCAAACTTTATGACGAAACATGGGACTTCTCTTGAGACTCTGTAGCGGGCAAAGGCCTCATATTGCGATGAATGGGGAACCACGTGGTTTTTAAGAGTTGCGGTGGGATTCTCGAGTTACAACGGGAAATTCAGACTTCCTCTTGTGTTGGCCCAATGAAGACCAATCTTCCATTCGAATTGCGAGGGAGAGATGGGTGTTGCTCTCGAGTCACTGTAGGGCAAAATAGACCTCATCTAGGCTTTTGTCCAGGACATAATGTTCCTCTCCAGGGACAACAGGGATCTCGGGGTTGCATTCCAGACTCACCCGAGGTAAGGCCTCGTCTCGAGGGGAAACAAAGTACTCTGCTGTCCTCTCAAGTCGCGACAGGTATTTCTTGGAGCCCATTGAGTGGCCTAAAGGGAGTAAAGCCTCCTGTGAAGTTTGGAGAAAAGACCAGGGATTGCTCTCCAGGTCAGGCAGGAAAAGAAGTCCCCAATCTCGCGATGACGGTGGGTTTTCCCGAGCTGCGGCGCCAGTGTGGGGTTTCTCACGAGGTATGACGGGGAGCTCAGGGAGCCTCTCATGTGGCGCCAGGGAAGTCAGGTGTCCATGCGCATGGCGAGGGGGAGCGTGTCATTGCTCTCGAGTCATGGTAGGGGAATCCGTCCTCAAGACGCGTTGAAGACGGACTCTTGAGGTCTTTCTCGGGTTGCGGCAGGATACCCTGTGTTCCCTCGACTTGTGCCGGTGACCTCAGGGAGTTGCTCAGGGTGCCTCTGAGAAGACACTGATACTGTGGAGTTGGGAGGGGCCTCTAGGGACTCCACTGGGTGTGGTATAATAGAAGAGGGCCTCATCTCGTGTTGAGGAAGGAACCTCAGGGTTCCTCTCCATTTCAGACTCCGATCTCAGGATTCCTGCAGAGTTGGGACAGGAGAGTCAGGCCTCGTATTCTGTGGAGAAATGAAACTTAGCTTGCCTCTCGAGTTGTTCACGAGGTAACAGGTCACTTGTCGAGCTGTATGTGGAACCTGCAGAATTTTCCAAAAGATGCACGGGTGTTCAGGGTCCCTCCTTGTTGTGCCTTCATCCTATGGGATGCATTCCAAGAAGTGTACGGGCATCGGGTTCTTATTAATAGCTGACCGGGAAATGGGGTCTTTCCGCATGTGGCACCACCCACGAGGCTACATCTCCAATTTCCTCGTGAGACAGGCTTCATCCTGATGTGCGCTGGGAAGATCGGTAACCCCTTCCACACAAAGCAGGAGAAAAGACACTCCTGTTGCAATCAGGAGGGGAGAAGGGGCTCAAATGAGGTGGTGCGGGGAACATGGGTGTTACCCTCGAGGGAGGCCCGTAAGTTGGGGAAATTTGGGGGTGCCATCATGGGTGCCAAGTACCGTTTTGCACTTCAGTAAGAACGTGGGACTTCTTTTGAGACGCTGTGGCGGGCAAGGGCCTCATGCTGCGAAGACGATGGAACCACGTGGTTTTTCTCGAGTTGCTGCGGCATTCTCGAGTTACGACGGGGATCTCAGCCTTCCCCTTGGGTTGGCCCTGGGAAGCCCAATCTTCCCCTCGGGTTGCGAGGGAAAGCTGGGGGTTGTGCTCGAGTCACTGCAGGGCCGAAGAGACCTCACCTAGGCGTGTGTCCGGGACCTAATATTCCTCTCCAGGGAAGGCAGGGATCTCGGGGTTGCATTCCAGGCTCCACAGGGGAGTCAGGCCTCGTCTCGAGGGGAAGCCAAGGACTCCGCTCTCCTCTCGAGTCGCGACGCGGGTCTCTTGGAGCCCCCTGAGCGGCCTCAAGGGAGTCCAGCCTCCTCTTCCGTTTGGAGAGAGGACCCGGGATTGCTCTCCAGGCCATGCAGGAAAAGAAGGCCCTCAGCTCGCGAGGACGGGGGCGTCTCAGGGGTTTCCTCGAGCTGGGGCGCCCGTGGGGGTTTTCTCCCAAGGCACGACGAGGATCTCAGGGAGCCTCTCGTGCGGCGCCAGGGAAGTCAGGTCTCCATGCGCGTTTACGAGGGTGAGCGCGTCCTGGCACTCGAGTCACGGGAGGGGACTAGGGCCTCGAGACGAGTTGAAGAAGGACTCTCGAGGTCTTCTCGGTGGGCGGCGTGAAACCCTCTTTTCCCTCCCCTTCTGCCGGGGACCTTAGGGAACTTCCCAGGGTGCCTCTGAGAGGCGAGGGATCCTGTGGAGGTGGCGGGGCCCCTCGGAACTCCGCTGGGTCTGGCGCAACGGAAGAGGGCCTCACCTCGAGGGGAAGCAGGAACCTCAGGCTTCCTCTCCGTTTCGGACTCCGACCGCAGTGTCCCTGCAGAGTTGGGACAGGAGAGTCAGGCCTCGTCTTGTCTGAGGAAGGGAATCCCGCTGGCCTCTCGAGTTGCTCAGGGGGTCTCAGGCTCCTCGTCGAGCTGTGTGTGGGACCCACGGGTCTTTGCGGACGATGCACGGGGGTGGCAGTGCCCCTTCGTGTTGTGCCTTCACCCACAGCGTTGCCTTCGAAGAGGGGTCTGGGCCTCGGGTCCTTCTCAAGGGCGGACCGGGGAATCGCTGAGGTTCGGCATGTGGCCCCACCCACGTGGCTCGTCTCGAATTTCCTCCTGAGACCGGCCTCATCCTGAGGTGCGCCGGGAAGGCCGGGAACCCCTTCCAGACCACGCAGGGGAATCGCCTCTCCTGTCGCGATCAGGAGGGGAGAAGGGGCTCAGAGGAAGCGGTGCCGGGACCCTCAGTGTTCCCCTCGGGGGAACCGGGCCTGTCGGGGGACTTTTGAGGGTCGCAGGAAGGCTGTTAGGGACCGTTTCGCCCTTCAGGGCAGAACAGGGGACTTCCCTTGAGACGCCGTGGCGGGCAAGGGCCTCATCTTGCAAAGAGGTGGGAAACACGTGGTTTTTCTCGAGTTGCGGCGGGATTCTCGAGTTACGACGGGGATCTCAGCCTTCCGCTTGGGTTGGCCCTGGGAATCCCAATCTTCCCCTCGGGTTGCGAGGGAAAGCTGGGGGTGGCGCTCGAGTCACTGCAGGGCCGAAGAGACCTCACCTAGGCGTGTGTCCGGGACCTAATATTCCTCTCCAGGGAAGGCAGGGATCTCGGGGTGGCATTCCAGGCTCCCCCGGGGAGTCAGGCCTTGTCTCGAGGGGAAGCCGAGGACTCCGCTCTCCTCTCGAGTCGCGACGCGGGTCTCTTGGAGCCCCCTGAGCGGCCTCAAGGGAGTCCAGCCTCCTCTTCCGTTTGGAGAGAGGACCCGGGATTGCTCTCCAGGCCATGCAGGAAAAGAAGGCCCTCAGCTCGCGAGGACGGGGGCGTCTCAGGGGTTTCCTCGAGCTGCGGCGCCCGTGGGGGTTTTCTCCCGAGGCACGACGAGGATCTCAGGGAGCCTCTCGTGCGGCGCCAGGGAAGTCAGGTCTCCATGCGCGTGGCGAGGGGGAGCGCGTCCTGTCTCTCGAGGCACCGGAGGGGACTAGGGCCTCGAGACGCGTTGAAGAAGGACTCTCGAGGTCTTTTTCGGGGGGCGGCGGGAAACCCTCGTTTCCCTCGCCTTCTGCCGGGGACCTTAGGGAACTTGCCAGGGTGCCTCTGAGAGGCGAGGGATCCTGTGGAGGTGGCGTGGCCCCTCGGGACTCCGCTGGGTCTGGCGCAACGGAAGAGGGCCTCACCTCGAGGGGAGGCAGGAACTTCAGGCTTCCTCTCCCTTTCGGACTCCGACCGCAGGGTCCCTGCAGAGTTGGGACAGGAGAGTCAGGCCTCGTCTTGTCTGAGGAACGGAACCCCGCTGGCCTCTCGAGTTGCACAGGGTGTCTCAGGCCCCCCGTCGAGCTGTGTGTGGAACCAGCGGGTCTTTGCGGACGATGCACGGGGGTGACAGTGCCGCTTCGTGTTGTGCCTTCACCCACAGGGTTGCCTTCGAATAGGGGTCAGGGCCTCGGGTCCTTCTCAAGAGCGGACCGGGGAATCGGGGGCGTTCGGCATGTGGCACCACCCACGTGGCTCGTCTCGAATGTCCTCGTGAGACCGGCCTCATCCTGAGGTGCGCTGGGAAGGCAGGGAACCCCTTCCAGACCACGCAGGGGAATCGCCTCTCCTGCCGCGAACAGGAGGGGAGAAGGGGCTCAGAGGAAGCGGTGACAGGACCCTCGGTGTTCCCCTCGGGGAAACCCGGCGTGTCGGGGGACTCTTGGGGGTCGCAGGAAGGCTGTCAGGGACCGTTTCGCCCTTCAGGGCGGAACAGGGGACTTCCTTTGAGACGCCGTCGCGGGCAAGGGCCTCATCTTGCAAAGAGGTGGGAACTACGTGGTTTCTCTCGAGTTGCGGCGGGATTCTCGAGTTACGACGGGGATCTCAGCCTTCCCCTTGGGTTGGCCCTGGAAAGCCCAATCTTCCCCTCGGGTTGCGAGGGAAAGCTGGGGGTTGTGCTCGAGTCACTGCAGGGCCGAAGAGACCTCACCTAGGCGTGTGTCCGGGACCTAATATTCCTCTCCAGGGAAGGAAGGGATCTCGGGGTTGCATTCCAGGCTCCCCCGGGGAGTCAGGCCTCGTCTCGAGGGCAAGCCAAGGACTCCGCTCTCCTCTCAAGTCGCGACGCGGGTCTCTTGGAGCCCCCTGAGCGGCCTCAAGGGAGTCCAGCCTATTCTTCCGTTTGTTGAGAGGACCCGGGATTGCTCTCCAGGCCATTCAGGAAAAGAAGGCCCTCAGCTCGCGAGGACGGGGGCGTCTCAGGGGTTTCCTCGAGCTGCGGCGCCCGTGGGGGTTTTCTCCCGAGGCACGACGAGGATCTCAGGGAGCCTCTCGTGCGGCGCCAGGGAAGTCAGGTCTCCATGCGCGTGGCGAGGGGGAGCGCGTCCTGGCTCTCGAGTCACGGGAGGAGACTAGGGCCTCGAGACGCGTTGAAGAAGGACTCTCGAGGTCTTTCTCGGGGGGCGGCGGGAAACCCTCGTTTCCCTCGCCTTCTGCCGGGGACCTTAGGGAACTTCCCAGGGTGCCTCTGAGAGGCGAGGGATCCTGTGGAGTTGGCGGGGCCCCTCGGGAGTCCTCTTGGTCTGGCGCAACGGAAGAGGGCCTCACCTCGAGGGGAGGCAGGAACCTCAGGCTTCCTCTCCGTTTCTGACTCGGATCCCATGGTCCCTGCAGAGTAGGGACAAGACAGTCACACCTAGTCTTCTGTTGAGGAATGGACCTTCGTTTGCCTTTCGAGTTGTTTACAGGGTGACAGGCCACTTGTCGAAATGTCTGTGGGACCTGCGGGTTTTTCTGGACGATGCACGAGGGTGTCAGTGCCCCTTCGTGTTGTGCCTTCATCCACAGGTTTTCCTTCAAAGAGGTGTGCTGGCATCGGGTTCTTTTCAAGAGTGGACCGTGAAATTGGAGTCTTTTGACATGTGGCACCACCCACGAGGCTACGTCTCGAACTTCCTCATGAGACCGGCCTCATCCTGAGGTGCGCCCGGAAGGTCGGGAACCCCTTGCAGACAGAGAAGGGGAGTCGACCCTCCTGTCGCAATCAGGAGAGGAGAAGGGGCTCAGATGATGTGGTGCCGGGAACCTCGGTGTTCCCCTTGAGTGAGTCTGGCATGTCGCGGAACTTTTGGGGTCGCATCAAGGGTGCCAAGTACCGTTTCGCACTTCAGGATGGAACGTGGGACTTCTCTTGAGATGCTGTAGCGGACAAAGGGCCTCATCTTGCGATGACGAGGGAAGCACGTGGTTTTTCTCGAGTTGCGGTGGGATTCTCGAGTTACGACGGGGAATTCAGGCTTCCTCTTGTGTTGGCCCAGGAAGTCTAATCTTCCATTCGAGTTGCCAGGGAGAGCTGTGGATTGGGCTCCATTCACTGAAGGGCAAACTAGACCTCATCTAGGCTTGTATCCAGGACTTAATGTTCCTCTCCATAGGCGACAGGGATTTGGGGTTGCATTCCATACTCACCCGGGGAGTCAGGCCTCATCTCGAGGGGAAGCAAAGGACTCCAGTCTCTTCTCGAGTCGCGACAGGTATCTCTTGGAGCCCACTGAGTGGTCTTTGCTCTGTAGGAGAGCTGTAGTGTTCATAAGCCTGTACATAAGTGAACACAGACATTCTGTGTGCATGTTGCTGCGTACCCAAAATAGGGCCACAAGGAGCCTCATGCTCTCCATGCGGCGCGGAAGCTGTGCAGCCACGCAGCAGCTGAAGAATCCAACCAATTGCTCTTTTCTTACCTCTGACAGAGCTCACATTGCCGTAGCCCTTGGCAGTTTGGAAACACTGGACCCTAACCCCTCTCAAAGTAGGCCTGGGTTCTAGTTCGAATAGAAAGTCAATAGCGGAGCTGAGGACAGGAACGCGGCAGTCATTTATCACACGCTCCTGCAGCCTGATACTACAGGGACACTAACGCTAGAAGCTATGAATGTCTTTGCAAGGTGCGCAAAGGACAAGGGAGAACCTCGACCCTGACTGTAGTATTTCAGTCCCCTGAGCAAATCTGAGGTTCTCCCGCTGTAGAAGCTAACCCATTCCTTTCAAATACAGGCTTCCTAACACAGGGCCAGTTGGCTGCTTGCTCTTCCACGAAGCAGGCTTCCTTAACTTGCAAACTGCGAATTCCGCTTAACAGCCTGGAGGAAAATCGCTTCTTGGAAGATTTTTTTCAGAGGCTGTATCCCCGGAGCTGGGGCCAAGCTAGGGGACCCATACTGACAAGGGAAGGCAAAACCACATCCAATGTCTTTGCTCTGGAGGACAGCTTTGGTGAGCCTAAGTCTTTCAGGAATATTTCTGGCTCCAACAGAGTCAAATTCTGTGTGTGAAGCTGCACAGCCAAAATAGGGGAACAGAGAGCCTGATTCTCTCTGTGTAGCTTTGAAGCTGTCATTCAAACAACAGCTTGAGAATCCATACAATGCTCTCCCTGACTGCTAAGAGAATTCTCATTGCTGTCGTCCTTGACAGTTTGTAGAAATCCGCACCCTAACCCTTCTCCAAGTAGGCCTGGGTCCTAGCTCGGAACAACAGGCAACGGCGGAGCTGAGGCCAGTAAGGCAGAAGTGAGGTCTCACACACTCTTGCAGCCTGATCGTCCAGGAGCAGTAAGGCCTCTTTTTCCCTGCAGGAGGCTCGCTTGCCTTGCCTCCTGTGAACTGCATTTCCCAGCCTGGGCGCAAAGCTGTTCCTGGAGATTTTTTCTCAGGGGCTGTTTCCCTGGAGCTGGGTCGGACCTCGGGGGCCCAACTCACAGGGGAAGACAAAACCACATGCACAGGTCTATGCTCTGTAGGAGAGCTCTAGTGAACCTCATCTCTCAGGAACATTCTTGGCTTCTACAGAGACACCTCTGTGCATGAAGCTACACACCCAACATAGTGGCAAAGGGAGTCTGATTCTCTCCGTGGGTGCTGATGCTTTGTGGCAAAGCACCTGCTAAGAATCCATCCGCATAGGTTTCCCTCACCTTGACAGAGGTCTCATTGCTGTAGTCCTTTGCCGTTTGGAAAGAAGCAGACCCTTACCCTTCACCAAGTAGGCCCTTGTCCTTGTTTGAATGGAAAGGCAGTAGCTGAGCTGAGGCCAGTAAGGCGCCAGTCAAGTCTGACATATTCCCGATGCCTGCTCCTTCATGGAAAATAACGTTAGAATCTGGGAATGTCTTTGCAAGGCTGGCAAAGGGCAGTCAGGAACCTCGACCCTGCCTCTGGAATTTCTATCTTCTCAGCACATCTGGCGGTCTCGGTCAGGAGAAACTAACCCATTCCTTGCAAATATAGGCTTCCAAACACAGGCCGGTTGGCTGTCTCTTCTTGCCGAAGGAAGCTTGCTTATCCCACCTCCTGTGAACTCCACTTCCCAGCCTGGGTGATAAGAGGTTCTTGGAGATCTTTTCTCAGAGGCTGTTTCCAAGGAGCAGGGGCCGATCCCAGAGACCCACACGCACAGGGGAAGGGAAAACCGCATGGATAAGTCTTTGCTCTCTAGGAGTGCTCTAGTGAACCTCAGTCTATGGGGAATGTTCTTGGCTCCAACAGGGACATCTCTGTGTGGGAAGCTGCATTGCCAACATAGAGACACAGAGACCTGATTCTCTCTGTGCAGCTTTGACGCTGTCGTTCAAACAACAAATTGAGAATCCACACAATGCTCTCCCTTACCACTGAGAGAGTTATCATTGCTGTAGCCCTTCGCAGTTTCTGGAAATCGGCACACAAACACTTCTCCAAGTAGGCCTGGGGTCAAGTTCAGATGAACATGCAACAGCGGAGCTGAGGCCAGTAAGGCACCAGTCAGGTGTCACACACTCTGGCAGCCTGCTCCTCCAGGGACAGTAAGGCCTCTATTTCCCTTCAGGAGGCTCGCTTGCCTTACTTCCTGTGAACAGCGTTTCCCAGCCTGGGCGGAAAGCAGTTCCTGGAGATCTTTTCTCAGGGGCTGTTTCCCCGGAGTTGGGGCGGACCACGGGGACCCAACTCACAGGGGAAGGCAAAACCAAATGGACAGGTCTATGCTCTGTAGGAGATCTCTAGTGAACTGCCGGGGTCCAGCCCCAGCTGATCCAGGGTATTCGAAGCAGAGATGGCATAGGCGAGGGTCAGGGAACAACTGCTTAATTAAACGTTAATTAAGGATATAAAGAGTAATAAAATGAGGATAGCTCAGTAGGAAAATTCAGTGGAGAAAAGAGGCTGAGTAGCTTGGTTTACGCGGGGGACCAATAAAACTTCAAGACAAGAAGCTTGCACCACTTACGTAGGCCTCAGGCGTCCTTCCGTTCTCCCGAAGGAGAGGAGACACTGAGGCCTCCCCGGTCGGATCTTAGAAGCCCAGGCAAAATTAGTAAGCTTGGTGGGTTCCGCGCTCCAGATGGAGACTCAACCAGAGTTAGAGAGAGAGAGAGAGACAAGGGGAGACCAGTATTTCGAGAAACTGATCCCAATTCTTTATTTTCCATGGTCTACTTTTATACACTGAGATGTTATGCAAAAGTCACGTGGGGTCAGCAGTCCTGACTTTTATCAAAGTCAGGTGCTTCATCAAAAGTATACAGAGGTCTTAGGGGTGTTACATCATCTTCTGGCCGGGGGGCCTGCTGACAATTTACGACCCTCTCCTTGTGACAGCGGTCAGTCAACCAGGACACTTATTTCTCCAGGGGTGATTATTCTTAAAACAGACGCCACCCAAATAAAGTTATATTCCTAGAGGGTGAGGGTGTAGTGGGTTTTAGTTAAGGAAAGAATTTACTTAGCCTAAGGTCTAACGTGATTTATATCAAAGGTTAATACTTATTTCTTCTATATATTCATTAATGTGTATAAGGGCAGGGGATGTGGAGACTTAGCAGTAAACATCAGCTCAACAAATGAAAAACCCTTCACCAATATGATTTCTAATCAGCCCATTATACTTATACTAATAATTTTCTAACTTTTCTAAGAAACCTGTTTTTAGAAGGTTTAAAGCATCTCGTGCCTCTCATGGTTGGGAGGCTGTGAGCAATCACATGTGGCCGGACAAGCCTGTCAGGCAGGCTAGAGAACCTTCAGAGGAGTTTGTAGGTTAAAACACTCTTGTCACACCCAGGGGTTTTTATCAACTGGAGCTCTAGGTTAACTCCTTCTCCGAAAGAGGTGGTGGGGGACAGCCCCCCGTAAAGTCAGAGGTGTAGGTGAGAGCACAAAGTAGTAAGGTAGGCAGGCTCTGGTTATGGGGGTAGATGCTCGAGGATTTCCAGGGGGACTCCTGAGGCTCGATCCCGCCTTTGCGTATGTCGAGCCTCCTTCCTCATGACTTTTGCCATGGGCGGAGTGCCTCACTCTGGCCCCCAACAGTGAACCTCCTCTCTCAGGAACATTTTTGGCTCCTATCGAGACACCTCTGTGCGTGTAGCTACACACGCCACGTAGGGGCAAAGGGAGCCAGATTCTTTCCATGGGGTGCTGATGCTTTGTGGCAAAGCACCTGCTTGAGAATCCATCAGCTTACGCTTCCCTCGCCTTGACAGAGGTCTCATTGCTGTAGCCCTTGGCAGTTTGGAAAGAAGAGGACCCTTACCTTTCATAAAGTGGGCCCTTGTCCTAGTTTGAAAGGAAAGGCAAGAGCTGAGCTGAGGCCAATAAGGCGCCAGTCAAGTCTGACATATTCCCGAAGCCTGCTCCTTCATGGAAAATAACGCTGTAATCTAGGAATGTCTCTGCAAGGCTGGCAAAGGGCAGTCAGGAGCCTGCACCCTGCCTCTGGAATTACCGACTTCTGAACAGATCTGGAGGTCTCCCTGAGGGGAAGCTAACCCATTCTTTCAAATAGAGGGTTCCAAACGCAGGCCGCTTGGCTGCCTCTTGCTCTCTGAAGGAGGCCTGCTTTTCCCGCCTCCTATGAACCCCATATCCCAGCCTCTGGGAAAAGCGGATCTTGAAGATCTTTTCTCAGGGGTTGTTTCCACGGGGCTGGGGCCGAGCCTGGAGCCCCAAACGCACAGGGGAAGAAAAACCACATGGACAAGTCTTTGCTCTCTAGGAGAGCTCTAGTGAACTTCACTCTGTCAGGAACGTTCTTGTTTCCTATGCAGACACCCCTGTCTGTGAAGCTGTGTACCGAACATGGAGACACAGAGTCTGATTCTCTCTGTGCAGCTTTGAAGCTGTCGTTCAAACAACAGCTTGACAATCCATACAATGCTCTTCCTTACCCGTGACACAGTTCTCATTGATATACCCCTTGGCAGTATTTAGAAATCCATACCCAAACCCTTCTCCTAGTAGGCCTGGGTCCTAGTTCGGAGAAACATGCAATGGCGGAGCTGAGGCCAGTAAGGCACCAGTCAGGTCTCACACACTCTGGCAGCCTGATCGTCCAGGGAGACTAAGGCCTGTTGTGCCTTGCAGGAGGCTCGCTTGTGTTACCTCCTGTGAACTGCGTTTGCCAGCCTGGGGGAATAGCGGTCCCTGGAGATCTTTTCTCAGGGGCTCCTTCCCCTGAGCTGGGGCAGACCTCAGGGACCCAACTCACAGGGCAAGGCAAAACCATATGGACAGGTCTATGCTCTGTAGCAGACTTCTAGTGAACCTCATCTCTCAGGAACATTCTTGGCTCCTATAGAGACACTTCTGTGTGTGAAGCTGCATACCTAACATAGGGGCACAGAGAGCCTGATTCTCTCAGTTCATTTTGACCCTGTCGTTCAGAAAACAGCTTGAGAATCCATAAAATGCTCTCCCTTACCGCTGAGAGAATTCTCACTGCTGTAGCCCTTGGCACTTTGTAGAAATCCGCACCCAAACGCTTCTCCAAATAGGCCTGGGTCCTAGTTCGGAGGAACAGGCAATGGTGGAACTGAGGCCAGTAAGGCAACAGTCAGTTTTCACACACTCTGGCAGCCTGCTCCTCCAGGGACAGTAAGGCCTCTTTTTCTCTGCAGGAGATTCGCTTGCCTTACTTCCTGTGAACAGCGTTTCCCAGCCTCAGCGAAGCGGTTCCTGGAGATCTTTTCTCAGGGACAGTTTCCCTGGAGGTGTGGCGGACCTCGGGGACCCAACTCACAGGGGAAGGCAAAACCACATGGACAGGTCTATGCTCTGTAGGAGAGGTTTAGTGAACCTAATCTCTCAGGAACATTCTTGGCTCCTATAGAGACAACTCTGTGTGTGAAGCTACACCCCAACATTGGGGAACAGGGATCTTGGTTCTCTCCGTGGGGTGCTGATGCTTTGTAGTAAAGCACCTGCTTGAGAATCCATCCTCTTAGGCTTCCCTCGCCTTGACAGAGGTCTCATTGCTGTAGCCCTTGGCAGTTTCAAAGAAGAAGACCCTTACCCTTCATAAAGTAGGCCCTTGTCCTAGTTTGAATGGAAAGGCAATAGCTGAGCTGAGGTCAATAAGGAGCCAGTCCCCTCTGACACATTCCCGAAGCCTGCCCTTTCATGGAATATAACTCTAGAATGTTGGAATGTCTGTGCAAGGCTGGCAAAGGGCAGTCAGGAACCAGCACCCTGCCTCTGGAATTACCGACTTCTGAGCAGATCTGGAGGTCTCCTTTAGGAGAAGCTAACCCATTCCTTCCAAATAGAGGCTTCAAAACACAGGCAGGTTGGCTGCCTTTCGTGCCCGAAGGAGGCTTGCTTTTCTCTCCTCCTATGAACCCCAGTTCCCAGCCTCTGGGAAAAGCGTATCTTGAAGATATTTTCTCAGGGGTTCTTTCCACGGAGCTGGGGCCGAGCCCGGGGCCCAAAGGCACAGGGGAAGGCAAGACCACATGGACAGGTCTATGCTCTGTAGCAGACCTCTAGTGAACCTCATCTCTCAGGAGCATTCTTGGCTCCTACAGAGACACCTCTGTGTGTGAAGCTGCGTACCTAACATAGGGGCAGAGAGAGCCTGATTCTCTCTGTTCATTTTGACGCTGTCATTCAGAAAACAGCTTGAGAATCCATAAAATTCTCTCCCTTACCACCGAAAGAATTCTCACTGCTGTAGCCCTTGGCACTTTGTAGAAATCTGCACCCAAACGCTTTTCCAAGTAGGCCTGGGTGCTAGCTCGGATGAACAGGCAATGGTAGAGCTGAGGCCAGTAAGGCAACAGTCAGGTTTCACACATTCTGGCAGCCTGCCCCTCCAGGGACTGTAAGGCCTCTTTTACTATGCAGGAGATTCGCTTGCCTTACTTCATGTGAACAGCATTTCCCAGCCTCGGCGAAGCGGTTCCTGGAGATCTTTTCTCAGGGACAGTTTCCCCGGAGGTGTGGCGGACCTCGAGGTCCCAACTCACAGGGGAAGGCAAAACCACATGGAGAGGTCTATGCTCTGTAGGAGAGGTTTAGTGCACCTAATCTCTCAGGAACATTCTTGGCTCCTATAGAGACAACTCTGTGTGTGAAGCTACACTCCCAACATTGGTGCACAGGGAGCTTGATTCTCTCCGTGGGGTGCTGATGCTTTGTGGCAAAGCACCTGCTTGAGAATCCATCCTCTTAGGCTTCCCTCACCTTGACAGAGGTCTCATTGCTGTAGCCCTTGGCAGTTTGCAAAGAAGAAGACCCTTACCCGTCATAAAGTAGGGCCTTGTCCTAGTTTGAATGGAAAGGCAATAGCTGAGCTGAGGTCAATAAGGAGCCAGTCCCGTCTGACACATTCCCAAAGCCTGCTCCTTCATGGAAAATAACTCTAGAATCTAGGAATATCTTTGCAAGGCTAGCAAAGGGCAGTCAGGAACCAGTACCCTGCCTCTGGAATTACCGACTTCTGAGCAGATCTGGAGGTCTCTTTAGGAGAAGCTAACCCATTCCTTCCAAATAGAGGCTTCAAAACACAGGCAGGTGGGCTGCCTTTTCGTTCCCTATGGAGGCGTGCTTTTCTCTCCTCCTACGAACCCCGGTTCCCAGACACTGGGAAAAGTGGATCTTGAAGATATTTTCTCAGGGGTTGTTTCCACGGAGCTGGGGCCGAGCCTGGAGACCCAAAGGCACAGGGGAAGGCAATACCACATGGACAAGCCTTTGCTCTTTAGTATAGCTCTAATGAACCTCACTCTGTCAGGATCTTTCTTGATTCCTACGGAGACACACCTGTGTGTGAAGCTGCGGGCACAGAGAGCCTGATTACCCCTGTGCAGCGCTGAGTCTGGGCGGCTAAACAACAGCTTGGGAATGCAGCCTGGGGCGCTTCCCTTCCCTCGGACAGAGCTCTCCTTGCGGTAGGCCTTGGTAGTTTGCATACAATGGGGCCCTAAGCCCTCTGCAAGTTGGCCTGGCTCCTAGGTCCAAAGGGCAGGCCAGAGCGGAGCTGAGGCTGTCAGGCTCCAGACACATCTCCCATACTCCTACATCCTGCTCCTACCCGGGCGTGAACGCTAGAAGCTGGGAAGGTACCTGGACCGTGCAGGGGCGGGGCGAACGCGGGCGGCGTGGGGCGGGGGTCGGCTTCTGGCGGGGGTGGGGGCGGGCTTCCCAGTTGTGCTCTCGGAGGTGGACACTGAGGCTGAAAACGCCCCGGGAGCGCACCCGGGACTGGGTAAACCCGGGCTGCGCGGGTCGAGATTCCGATGGCTTTGGGTGGGGGTCGGTCCCAGTTGTGCTCCCGGGGGTCGCCACTGCGGCTGGGAACGCGCGGGAGCGCGGCAGGGGCGGGGCTAACCCTGGGGCCGCGGGGCGGGGGTCGGCTCATGGGGGGGATGGGGAGGGGTTCCCAGTTGCGCTCTCGGGGGTTGCAACTGCGGCTGGGAACGCCCATTTCGTCCGCTCCTGGGTACCCAAGGATCGCCATCCCGTGGGTGCAGTGGAGGGCTGCGGACCACAGGTAAGGGAACTGGGACTGCGTGGAGCAGGGAACCAAGTATTCCGCCGTCTGTTGGCACATTCTCGGAGCTCCCCAACCTGGCGGTCGCAGAAAGGCCTTGCCTTTGTGGTCAAGGCCTTTACCGCTCCACCCCTCTGCTGAAAAATCTCAGAGTCTGCGCGGTTCTTCCAAGCAGCCTAGTGTCCGCTGGAAGTCCAAGGGACAGAACCCTGAACTCTGGCCGGCTGGCCCAGCCCTGCTTCTGGCACTTTGTAAGCCAGCGGGCCCTTGAGCACCTGCTGGGATGGGAAAGGGAAGGGTCCACGGATTGCACCCTAGAAACTTAGTAGGGTGCATGGATTTCAAACCCTGGTGGCCGCCCAGGCAGCAAAGAAGGGGGTGGGCACCTTGCTGCCCTTTCATGGCAAAATCTGTGGTTGTCCACCTGCGTGGGCCTTTTCATGAGGACCCTGTGCAATAAAAGTTTGGTGTTTTGGAACTGAATAATTAGAACGTGTAAAAGCTTTAAATTATGTGGTGGTGTAACTAAAAAACAAAACAAAGCAAAACCAAGCTCCAAGTGTTTTGCAAATGGAGGTTTAAATATTGAAGGACTGTATTCCTTGCACTGTGGCATTCTATCAAGAAGTGTGCAGGATTTTTTTTTTTTTAAGAAAAGTGTTCGAAGTGAGGGAAACAGGAAACCCAGAGGTGCCCCTGTATTTTGGGGAAGGCCTTAGGAGGTCACTTGGAAATGCTGCTGGCTGTGCGGGAGGGCGGCAGATGGGCTGTGCAGGCTTGTCCTTTGCATGGATGTTCTTGTGTGTGGAAACCCAGCTCGGAGCCATCTACTGATGTGTAAGAATTTCGCAGACAAACCTTGAGCTAAGCAATGCATTTTTTCCTAAGAAAATGTTTGTCTTAAGCGATGTAAATATCCTATGTATTTCCGCTAGACTCTGGCTTCAGGTCGGTTCCCCCAAAAGGCTCAGAAGCGATTTGAACAAAACAGCATGTTTTCTTCCTAGCTTGTTCTCCTTATCTATGTTAAGGAAATGATATATTTGCGTGCAATACTGCCTTTCTTCAAGATTCATGTCAATCAAGTTTTGGCCCAGGATGACTCACCTGCTGCCAATATTATCTCAATGCATGTCGTGGGGGAAGGGCCTGGTGCCATTCCCTGAAACAGTTCCTTTCTTTCCTTAGCTGACTGCTAGTGCCTGTAGAATATCTGGCTAAAGACCAGCAGGGGGTACTCTTACTACCCCCCCCACCCCGCCTCAAGTCTAAGTCAGCAGCTTTCTCTATCTCTTTAATACTTTAATAACACTTGATGACACAAAAGCTCTGAGCGATCAAATCATATCAAATCTTCATTTCAGATTGAAGATGCATTCCATGGTATTGCCATCTTAAGTCTTTCCATCGTTATGGAATATCTGTCCATGTATTCAGGATAGTTTTCAGCCAGGGTGTGTAATTTCCAGTGTGCCAGTCTTGTCATCCTCGTTACATCCATGGCAAAGTGTTTTATTCATGTTGATATTATTGAAAGGGAATTTTTTAAAATTCCTTTTCAGATTATTATCTGCTAATGTATACAGATAAAACTGTGTAATCATTCATTTTTATCAGTTTGGACAGCTTGATAGTTGTCTTTAATTTCTTTACTTTCTGACACTTTAAGATTATCCTGGGACACATATGTAATGCCTCACCCCTAAATTCAGACATGTGTTCAAAGAACTTCTGTCCTTTTATTTATTTATTTATTTATTTATTCTTTAACATTGAAATCGTTTTGACTATGCTGGGTGTTTGTTGCTAAATGGAAGTAGCTAGGACCTCTGGACTGCAGTCTCTCATCTCTTGCTGACCTCTTGTTGACCTCTGCAGATTCCTGGTAGGTGGGAGCTTGTTAGTTCCTTGTTCCTTATCAGAACCTCCTGTGGTAAGTGTTTTTCTCTTCTCTGTTGCCTGGTAAGGGTGGGTGGTCATGGGCATCCCAAAGTTGGCTAGAAGTCAATTATTTAGGCAGGCTTGTGCATAGATATGGGAGAAGGCAATGGCACCCCACTCCTGGAAAATCCCAAGGACGGAGGAGCCTGGTAGGCTGCAGTCCATGGGGTGGCTAAGAGTCGGACACCACTGAGCGACTTCATTTTCACTTTTCACTTTCATGCATAGGAGGAGGAAATGGCAACCCACTCCAGTGTTCTTGCCTAGAGAACCCCAGGGACTGCGGGGCCTGGTGGGCTGCCATCTATGGCGTGGCACAGGGTCGGCCTCAACTGAACCACTTAGCAGCTGCAGCAGCAGCAGCAGCAGTGCATAGATATCAAAGGGGATGAGAACAGTCAGGTAGGATCACATATGTCACCGTGAAACAATACTTCTCCTCTTAGCCAAAGCTAACAAAAGATTTCTGTTCTAGGTCAACCTAGAAGAGATCACTTAAGAGGTAAAGAAACTTAAACTCCATTAGCAAAGGCAGTTCAACATCTCAAGAAAACTTGTGCTAGGCACAAAACTCTTTTCTGGGGGCCTACTTTCCCTACAACCTCCTTATCCCATTCTGTACCCATTCCTTTGCTTCTCCCGTCCTGAAAATGCCACCGCTAAGACAGAACTACTTTGTTTTCCTTCTTAAAGTGTGATTGCATTCCATACATTCTTGCAATAACAAGTCATACATTTCCCTTCAGCAACCAAGAACTGACTCTTATATTGGCATTTGATAGATTGGTGAGCATACCTATCAGTGATAATAGCGCCCACCCCACTTCCTGCAAGAACAGAACAAAACAAAACAAAACAAAAAAATTGCTTTCTTACATTTAATATGTTCGGATGGTGCCAGTCACTATTCATGCAGAGTCAAAAAATCTCTTTTGTTTCTGTGTAAAAGGGAGGTCCTTTCAAGTCGTGAATGTTTCAGAAGTTTCATTTATTTGGAAGTGACCTAGCTATTCAATACACTGTCGTCACTTAGTTTAGCACCAGGATAGAAACTCAGGTAACCAAAACACCTGGAGGAACGATTGTAAGTTCAGTTCAGTTCAGTTGCTCAGTCGAGTCTGACTCTTTGGGACCCCGTGGCCTGCAGGACGCCAGGCTTCCGTGTCCATCACCAACTCCAGGGGCTTGCTCAAACTCATGTCCATCGAGTCAGTGATGCCATCCAACCATCTTATCCTCTGTCATCCCCTTCTCCTCTGCCTTCAATCAAGACTATGAGAGGCAGATATTTTAGAGTATAATTATTGTTAAGAGTTTATCTAAAAGCTCATATCACATTTACATTTTTTACATTGGTTGTTGCTGTTTCCAGGTACTTTCTTGCTGACAAGCTTGTGACACATATAACAATAGAGCAATTTTTACCTCAAAAGAAACCTAGGCACTATGAACATGTTGTGCTTAATGTTGTTGACTCTTAGACATGTCTATAGTGGAGGAGCAAAACCAAAAATACTAGATATTTAATATTGACTAGTTCCCAGTTCACGGGACTCTGACATTCATTTAGGTCAATGTTTTCTTGTATTTCCAGCAGTTTGATTTGGAAGGGCTGCCTTGTCTTGAGACCATTGAAATCAGAACTCAGAACTTGAGCAATATTATCAAAAAACACAAGGCTCACACTGACATATACCTTAATCCAGACAGACAGACAAGACATCTTCCAGTTTTCCGCCTGAGATTTAAAATATTTCTTTGAGCCGTTTTCCTGGGAAGTGGGGGGGGGGGAGTGGGGGTGGCAGCGAGGCAGGCTTGGGTAACAAGCTAATTGTTGGTCATTGCATATGCAAAGAACCAGCTTTCCGGGTTCCAAGGAAAAAAGTTTCCTTGGTACCCAATTTTGTTTGGATCTATAGACTCTCATGGCCCTCCTAGGTCAGGACATCTTTCCTTTCTGTAGTCCTCGTTTTATCCCTAAATCATAGACAGCTTGGATTGTCTCTGTGGGGTGGATGTATTGTCCTCGTGTTTGACCTGGCGGCAGTAGCGAGGTCCGAGAGCCTCTGCTGCAACCGGGCGTGGGGACGGGGCTCACCAGGAGCCCCTGGTGGAAGTGGGCAACTCCCCGGGAGCGCGCCAGGCGCGGGGCGATCCCGGGCGGCGCGGGTCGGGGTTCTGGTCGGGAGGGGGTGGGGGGCGGTAACAGTTGTGCTCTCGGGGGTCCCCACTGCAGCTGGAAACGCGCTGGGAGTGCGGCAGGGGCGGGGTGAACCCGGGTGGCGCGGGGCGGGGTTCGGCTCCTGGCGGGGGTGGGGGAGGGCTTCCCAGTTGTGCTCTCGGTGGTGGCCACTGAGGCTGGAAACGCGCTGGGAGCGCACCCGGCGCGGGGTAAACCTGGGCTGCGCGGGTCGAGATTTAGATGGCTGTGGGTGGGGGTTCGGTCTCAGTTGTGCTCTCGGGGGTCGCCACTGCAGCTAGGAACGCCCATTTCCTACGCTCCTGTGTCCCCAAGGATCCACATCTAGTGGGTGCAGCGGAGGGCTGCGGGCCACAGGTCAGGGAACTGGGACTGCTTGGAGCAGGGAACGAGGTATTCCACCCTCTGTTGGCACATTCTCGGAGCTCCCCAACCTGGCGGTTGCAGAAAGGCCTCGCCCTTGGTGTCAAGGCCTTTACCGCTCCACCCCTTTGCTGAAAAATCTCAGTCTGCACGGTTTTCCCAAGCAGCCTAGTGTCCCCTGGAAGTCCAAGGGACAGAACACTGAACTCTGGCCGGCTGGCCCAGCCCTGCTTCTGGCACTTTGTAAGCCAGCGGGCCCTTGAGCACCTGCTGGGATGGGAAAGGGAAGGGTCCACGGATTGCACCCTAGAAACTTAGTTGGGTGCATGGATTTCAAACCCTGGTGGCCGCCCAGGCAGCAAAGAAGGGGGAGGGCACCTTGCTGCCCTTTCATGGCAGAATCTGTGGCTGTCCTGATGCGTGGGCCTTTTCATGGGGACCTTGTGCAATAAAAGTTTGGTGTTTTGGTACTGAATAATTAGAAATTGTAAAAAATTTAAATTATGTGGTGGTGTAATTAAAAAACAAAACAAAACAAAACCAAGCCCCAAGTGTTTGGCACAGGGAGGTTTAAGTATTGAAGGCCTGTTTTCCTTGCACTGTGGCATTCTATCAAGAAGTGTGCAGGATTTTTTTTTTTTTAAGAAAAGTGTTCGAAGTGAGGGAAACAGGAAACCCAGAGGTGCCCCTGTATTTTGGGGAAGGCCTTAGGAGGTCACTTGGAAATGCTGCTGGCTGTGGGGGAGGGGGGCAGATGGGCTGTGCAGGCTTGTCCTTTGCATTCATGTTCTTGTGCGTAGAAACCCAGCTCGGAGCCATCTCCTGATGTGTAAGAATTTCGCAGACAAACCTTGAGCTAAGCAATGCATTTGTTCCTGAGGAAATGTTTGTCTTAAGCGATGTAAATATCCTATGTATATCTGCTGGACTCTGGCTTCAGGTCGGTTCCCCCAATAGGCTCAGAAGCGACTTGAACAAAACAGTATGTTTTCCTCGTACCTTGTTCTCCTAATCTATGTTAAGGAAATGATATATTTGCCTGGAATACTGCCTTTCTTCAAGATTCATGTCAATCAGTTTTTGGCCCAGGATGACTCACCTGCTGCCAATGTGACCTCAAGGCATGTCGTGGGGGAGGGGCCTGGTGCCATTCCCTGAGACAGTGCCTTTATTTCCTTAGCTGACTGCTAGTGCCTGTAGAATATCTGGCTAGAGACCAGCAGGGCGCACACCCCGCCTCAAGTCTAAGTCAGCAGCTTTCTCTATCTCATTTATACTTTAATAACAATTGATGACACAAAAGCTCTGAGCGATCAAATCATATCAAATCTTCATTTCAGACTGAAGATGTATTCCATGGTATTGCCATCTTAAGTCTTTCCATTGTTATGGAATACCTGTCCATGTATTCAGGATAGTTTTCAGCCAGGGTGTATAAGTTCCAGTGTGCCAGTCTTGTTATCCTCGTTACATCCATGGCAAAGTGTTGTATTCATGTTGACATTATTGAAAGGGAATTTTTTTTAATTCCTTTTCAGATTATTATCTGGTAATATATACAGAAAAAACTGTGTAATCTTTCGTTTTTATCAGGTTGGACAGCTTGATAGTTGTCTTTAATTTCTTTCCTTTCTCATACTTTAAGATTTTCCGGGCACCGTACATGTACTGCCTCACCCCTAATCTCAGTCATGTGTTCAAAGAACTTCTGTCCTTTATTTGTTTACTTATTTTTTGCAACATTGAATTCGTTTTGACTATGCTGGGTCTCTGCTGCAAGATGGAAGTTGCTAGGACCTCTGGACTGCAGTCTTCCATCTCTTACTGACCTCTTGTTGACCTCTGCAGAATCCTGGTTGGCGGGAGCTTTTTAGTTCCTCGTTCCTTACCAGGACCTCCTGTGGTAAGTGTTTTTCTCTTCTCTGTTGCCTTGTAAGGGTGGATGGTCATTGGCATCCCAAAGCTAGCTAGAAGTCAATTATTTAGGCAGGCTTGTGCATAGATATGGGAGAAGGCAATGGCACCCCACTCCAGTACTCTTGCGTGGAAAATCCCATGGATGGAGGAGCCTGGTAGGCTGCAGTCCATGGGGTCGCTAAGAGTCGGACACCACTGAGCGACTTCACGTTCACTTTTCACTTTCATGCATGGGAGGAGGAAATGGCAACCCACTCCAGTGTTCTTGCCTAGAGAACCCCAGGGACTGCGGGGCCTCGTGGCCTGCCGTCTATGGGGTCGCACAGAGTCGGACACGACTGAAACGACTTAGCAGCAGCAGCGGCGGCAGCAGCAGCAGAAGCAGTGCATCGATATCAAAAGGGCTGCAAACAGTCAGGAAGGATCACATATGTCACCGTGAAACACTACTTCTCCACTTAGCCAAAGCTAACCAAAGATTTCTGTTCTAGGTCAACCTAGAAGAGATCACTTAAGAGGTAAAGAAACTTAAACTCCATTAGCAAAGGCAGTTCGACATCTCAAGAAAACTTGTGCTAGGCACAGAACTCTTTTCTGGGGGTCCACTTTCCCTACAACCTCCTTATCCCATTCTGTACCCATTCCTTTGCTTCTCCCATCCTGAAACTGCCACCTGTAAGACAGAACTACTTTGTTTTCCTTCCTCAAGTGCCATTGCATTCCACATACTTTCTTGTAATAACAAGTCATACATTTCCCTTCAGCAACCAAGAACTGACTTTTAAATTGGCATTCGCTATATCCCGCCCCCCTCCCCCCACCCCCAAGAACAGAACAGAACAAAACAAAACAATTGCTTTCTTACATTTAACATGTCAGGATGGTGCCAGACACTATTCATGGAGAGTCAAAAATCTCTTTTGTTTCTGTGTAAAAGGGAGGTCCTTTCAAGTCGTGAATGTTTCAGAACTTTCATTTATTTGGAAATGACCTAGCTATTCAATACACTGTTGTCACAAGGATAGAAACGCGGGTAACCAAAACACCTGGAGAAACGTTTGTTAGTTCAGTTCAGTTCAGTTGCTCAGTCGTGTCGGACTCTTTGGGACCCCGTGGCCTGAAGGACTCCAGGCTTCCGTGTCCGTCACCAGCTCCAGGGGCTTGCTCAAACTCATGTCCATCGAGTCAGTGATGCCATCCAACCATCTTATCCTCTGTCATCCCCTTCTCCTCTGCCTTCAATCAAGACTATGAGAGGCAGATATTTTAGAGTATAATTATTGTAAAGAGTTTGTCTAAAAGCTCATATCATATTTACATTTTTTACTTTTGTTGTTGTCGTTTCCAGGTCGTTTCTTGCTGACAAGCTTGTGACAGATATAACAATAGAGCAATTTTTACCTCAAAAGAAACCTAGGCACTATGAACATGTTGTGCTTAATGTTGTTGACTCTTAGACATGTCTATAATGGAGGAGCAAAACCAAAAATACTAGATATTTAATATTGACTAGTTCCCAGTTCACGGGACTCTGACATTCATTTAGGTCAATGTTTTCTTGTATTTCCAGCAGTTTGATTTGGAAGCGCTGCCTTGTCTTGAGACCATTGAAATCAGAACACAGAACTTGAGCAATATTATCAAAAAACACAGGGCTCACACTGACACATACCTTAATCCAAACAGACAGACAAGACATCTTCCAGGTTTCCGCCTGAGATTTAAAATATTTCTTTGAGCCAGTCTTCTGGGGAGTGGGGTGGTGGGGGTGGCAGTAAGGCAGGCTTGGGTAACAAGCTAATTGTTGGTCATTGCATATGCAAAGAACCAGCTTTCCGGGTTCCAAGGAAAAAGGTTTACTTGGTAACCAACTTTGTCTGGTTCTATAGAATATCATGGCCCTCCTAGGTCAGGTCATCTTGCCTTTCTGTAGTCCTCGTTTTATCCCTAAATCATAGACAGCTTGGATTGTCTCTGTGGGGTGTATGTATTGTCCTCATGTTTGAGCTGGTGGCAGCAGCTAAGTCCGAGAGCCTCTCCTGGAACCGGGCGTGGGGACGGGGCTCAGCGAGAGCCACTGGTGAAGGTGGGCAGCGCCCCTGGAGCGCGGCAGGGGCGGGGCGAACCCGGGCGGCGCAGGGCGGGTGTCGGCTCCTGGCGGGGATAGGGGAGGGCTTCCCAGTTGTGCTCTCGGAGATGGCCACTGCAGCTGGAAACGCGCTGGGAGCGCAGCCAGGGTGGGGTAAACCTGGGCTGCACAGGTCGAGATTCCGCTCCCTGTGGGTGGGGGGCCGGTCCCTGTTGTGCTCCCGGGGGTCGCCAATATGGCTGGGAACCCGCCGGGAGCCCGGCAGGGCCGGGGCGAAACCTGGCGGTGCGGGGCGGGGTGGGGTTCCGTTCGCAGTGGGGGTCGGCTCCTGGCGGGGGTGGGGGAGGGCTTTCCAGATGTGCTGTTGGGGGTCGCCATTGCGGCTGGGAATGCCCATTTCGTGAACTCCTGGATCCCCAAGGATCGGCATCCATTGGCCCCAGCGGAGGGGTGCGGAACACAGGTAAGGGAACGGGGACTGCGTGGAGCAGGGAACCATGTATTCCGCCCTGTGTTGGCACAGTCTCAGAGCTCCCCAACCTGGCGGTCGCAGAAAGGCCTCGTCTTTGGGGTCAAGGCCTTTACCGCTCCACCCCTCTGCTGAAAAACCTCAGAGTCTGCGCGGTTTTCCCAAGCAGCCTAGTGTCCGCTGGAAGTCCAAGGGACAGAACCCTGAATTCTGGCCGGCTGGCCCAGCCCTGCTTGTGGCACTTTGTAGGCCAGCGGGCCCTGGAGCACCTGCTAGGATGGGAAAGGGAAGGGTACGCGAATTGCATCCTGGTGGCCGCCGAGGCAGCAAAGAAGGGGGGAGGGCACCTTACTGCCCTTTAATGGCAGACAGAATCTGTGGCTGTCCTGCTGCGTTGGCCTTTTCATGGGGACCTTGTGCAATAAAAGTTTACCGGTGACCTTAGGGAACTTCCCAGTGTGCTTCTGACAGATGAGGGATGCTGTGGAGTTGGCGGGGCCTCTCAGGACTCCGCTGGGTTTGGCGCAATGGAAGAGGGCCTCATCTCCAGGGAAGGCAGGAACCTCAGGCTTCCTCTCCGTTTCGGACTCCGACCGCAGGGTCCCTGCAGAGTTGGGACAGGAGAGTCAGGAATCGTCTTGTCTGAGGAAGGGAACTCCGCTTGCCTCTCGAGGTGCTCAGGGGGTCTCAGGCCCCTTGTTGAGCTGTGTGTGGAACCTGCGGGTGTTTCCGGAAATGCACGACGGTGACAGTGCCCCTTCGTGTTGTGCCTTCACCCACTGGGTTGCCTTCGAAGAGGTGTCCGGGCCTCGGGTTCTTTTCAAGAGCGGACAGGGAAATCGGGGTCTTTCGGCATGTGGGACCACCCACGGGGCTAGTCTCAAATTTCCTAGTGAGGCCGGCTTCATCCTGAGTTGTGCTGGGAAGGCCGGGGACCCTTCCAGACAACGCAGGGGGATCGACTCTCCTGTCGCCATCAGGAGGGGAGAAGGGGCTCAGATGAAGTGGGGACGGAACGCTCGGTGTTACCCTCGAGGGAAACCGGCGTGTGGGGGACTTTTGGGGGTTGCATGAAAGGAGTCAGGTACCGTTTCGCACTTCAGGACAGAACCTGGGACTTCCCTTGAGACGCCGTAGCGGGCAAGGGCCTCATCTTGCGAAGACGTTGGGACCATGTGGATTTTCTCGAGTTGTGGCGGGATTCTAGAGTTACGACGGGGATTTCAGGCTTCCTCTTGTGTTGGCCCCGGGAAGCCTAATCTTCCATTCGAGTTGCGAGGGAAAGCTGAGGGTTGCACTCGAGTCACTGAAGGGCCAAAGAGACCTCATCTAGGCCTGTGTCCGGGACTTAACGTTCCTCTCAAGGGAAGACAGGGATCTCAGGGTGGCGTTCCAGACTCCCCCGGGGAGTCAGGCCTCGCCTCGAGGGCAAGCCAAGGATGCCGCTCTCCTCTCAAGTCGCGACGCAGATCTCTTGGAGCCCACTGAGTGGCCTCAAGGGAGTCAGGCCTTCTCTTCAGTTTGGAGAGAGGACTCGGGATTGTGCTCTGGGTCAGGCAGGAAAAGAAGGCCCTCACCTCGCAAGGATGGGGGCTTCTCAGGGGTTTCCTCGAGCTGCGGCGCCCGTGGGGGTTTTCTCACGAGGCAAGACGAGGATCTCAGGGAGCCTCTCGTGCGGTGCCAGGGAAGTCAGTTCTCTGTGCGCGTGGTGAGGGGGAGCGCGTCATGGCTCTCCAGTCATGGGAGAGGACTAGGGCCTCCAGATGCGTTGAAGAAGGACACTCGAGGTCTTTCTGTGGTTGCGGCGAAAAAGTCTCGTTTCCCTCGACTTCTGCCGGGGACCTGAGGGAACTTCCCATGGTGCCTCTGATAGGTGAGGGATGCTGTGGAGTTGGCGGGGCCTCTCGGGACTCCGCTGGGCTTGGCGCAATGGAAGAGGGCCTCATCTCGAGGGGAGACAGGAAACTTAGGCTTCCTCTCCTTTTCGGACTCCAACCACAGGGTCCCTGCAGAGTTGGGACAGGAGAGTCAGGCCTCGTCTTGTCTGGAGGATGGGACTCCTCTTGCCTCTCGAGTTGTTCTCGAGGTGACAGGCCACTTGTCGAGCTGTGTGTGTAACCTGCCCGTTTTTCCGGATGATGCACAGGTGTGTTAGTGCCCCTTCGTGTTGTACCTTCATACTCAAGGCTGCCTTCCAAGAGGTGTCCGAGCATCGGATTCTTATCAAGAGCGGACCGGGAAATTGGAGTCTTTCAGCAAGTGGCACCACCCACAAAGCTACGTATCGAATTTCCCCATGAGACCGGCCTCATCCTGAGTTGTGCAGGGAAGGTCGGGCCCCCTTGCAGACAAAGCAGGGGAATCGACCCACCGGTCACGATCAGGAGGGGAGAAGGGGCTTAAATGAAGTGGGGCCGGGAACCTCGGTGTTCCCCTTGAGTGAGACCGGCGTGTTGGGGGACTTTTGGGGTCGCATCAAGGGTGCCAAGTACCGTTTCGCATTTCAAGACGGAACCTGGGACATCTTTTGAAACGCTGTAGCGGGCAAGGGCCTCATCTTGCGATGACGGGAGAACCACGTGGTTTTGCTCGAGTTGCGGTGGGATTCTCGAGTTATGACCGGGAATTTAGGCTTCCTCTTGTTGGCCTTGAAATCCAATCTTCCATTCGCGTTGCGAGGGGGAGCTGGGGATTGCGCTAGAGTCACTGCAGGGCAAAAGAGACCTAATCTAGGCTTGTGTCCAGGATCTAACGTTGCTCTCCAGGGGCGACAGGGATCTCGGGTTTGCATTCCAGACTCATCCAGGGAGTCAGTTCTCACCTCGAGGGTAAGCAAAGAATTCCGCTCTCGTCTCGAGTCGCGATGGGTATCTCTTGGAGCCCAATGTGTGTACTAAAGGGAGTCAAGCCTCCTGTGGAGTTTGGAGAGAGGACTCGGGATTGGACTCCAGGCCATGCAGGAAAAGAAGGCCCTCATCTCGAGATGACGGTGGCGTCTCGTGGGTTTTCTCGAGCTGCAGCGCCAGTGTGGGGTGTCTCATGAAGTACCACAGGGATTTCAGGGAGCCTCTTGTGTGGCGTCAGGAAAATCCAGTATTCCATTCGAGTTGCAAGTTAGAACTGGGGATTGCTCTCCAGTCACTGCAGGGCAAAATAGACCTCATCTACGCTTGTGTCCAGGACCTAGTGTTCCACTACTGGGCCGACAGGGACCTCAGGGTTGCATTCTCGACTCACCCGGAGAGTCAGGCCTCGTCTTGAGGGGAAAAAAAGGACTCCGCTCTCCTGTCGAGTCGCGACGGGTATCTCTTGGAGCCCACTGCGTGGCGAAAAGGTAGTGAAGCCTCCTATGGAGTTTGGAGAGATGACTCGGGATTGTTTTCCTGGCCATGCAGAAAAAAAGGCCCTCATCTCGCGATGACGGGGGCGTCTCGTGGGTTTTCTCCAGCTGTGGCGCCAGTATCAGATTTCTCAAGAGGTATGACGGGGAGCTCAGAGAGCCTCTCGTGTGGTGCTAGGGACGTCAGGTCTCCGTGCGTGTGGTGAAGGGGAGTGCGTGATTGCTCTCGAGTCATAGTAGGCGAATCTGGCCTCAAGACGCATTGAAGAAGGACTCTCGAGTTCTTTCTCGGGTTGCGGCAGGGAACCCTGGGATCCCTCGACTTGTGTCGGTGACCTCAGGCAACTTCTCAGGGTGCCTCTGAGAAGTCAGGGACACTGTGGATTTGGGAGGGGCCTTTCGTTACTCAACTGGGTTTGGTGCAATCGAAGAGGGCCTCATCTCGAATGGAGGCAGGAACCTCAGGCTTCCTCTCCATTTCTGACTCCGACCGCAGGGTCCCTGCAGGGTTGGGACAGGAGAGTCAGGCCTCGTCTTGTCTGAGTAATGGAACTCTGCTTGCCTCTCGAGTCGTTCAGTGGGTCTCAGGCCCCTTGTCGAGCTGTGTGTGGAACCTGCGGGTGTTTCCAGAAGATGCACGGGGGTGTCATTGCGCCTTCATTTGGTGCCTTCCCCCACAGGGTTGCCTTCAAAGAGGTGTCCGGGCATCAGGTTCATTTCAAGAGCGGACCAGGAAATCGGGGTTGTTCGACATGTGGCACCACCCACGTGGCTCGTCTCGAATTTCCTCGTGAGACCGGCCTCATCCTGAGGTGCGCCGGGAAGGCCGGGAACCCCTTCCACACAAAGTAGGGGAATCGATTCTCCTGTCGCGATCAGGAGGGGAGATGGGGCTCAGATGAAGTGGTGCCGGGACCCTCGGTCTTCCACTCGAGGGAACCCGGCGTTTCAGGGAACTTTAGGGGTCGCATCAAGGGAGCCAAGTACCGTTTCCCACTTCAGGACGGAACATGGGACTTCACTGGAGACGCTGTAGCGGGCAAGGGCCTTATCCTGTGAAGACGTTGGAACCACGTCGTTTTTCTTGAGTTGCATCGGGATTCTCGAAAATGACAGGAATTTCAGGTCTCTCTTGGGTTGGCCCTGGGAAGCCCAATCTTCAATTCGAGTTGCGATGGAAAGCTGGGGGTTCTGCTCGAGTCACTACAGGGCCAAAGAGACCTCATCGAGGCGTGTGTCCAGGACCTAATATTCCTCTCAAGGGAAGACAGGGATCCCGGGCTTCCATTCCAGACTCCCCCGGGGAGTCAGGACTGGCCTGGAGGGGAAGCAAAGGACTCCGCTTTTCTCTCAAGTCGCGACACGGATCTCTTGGAGCCCACTGAGTGGACTCAAGGGTGTCGAGCCTCCTCTTCAGTTTGGAGAGAGGACTCGGGATTGCTCTCCAGGCCAGGCAGGAAAAGAAGGCCCTCATCTCGCGATGACGGGGGCATCTCATGGGTTTCCTCAGGCTCCTGCGCCCATGGGGGTTTTCTCACGAGGCACGACGAGGACCTCAGGGAGCCTCTCGTGCGGCGCCAGGGAAGTCAGGTCTCCATGCGCATGGCGAGGGGGAGCTGGTCATCACTCTCGAGTCATGGGAAGCGGCTAGGTCCTCAAGAGGCGTTGAAGAAGGACTCTCGAGGTCTTTCTCGGGTTGCGGCGGGAAACCCTCGTTTCCCTCGACTTCTGCAGGGGACCTTAGGGAACTTTCCATGGTGCCTCTGAGAGGTGAGGGATGCTGTGTAATTTGCAGGGCCTCTCGGGACACTGCTGGGTTCGGCGCAATGGAAGAGGGCCTCATCTCGAGGGGAGGCAGGAACCTCAGGCTTCCTCTCGGTTTCAGACTCCGACTGCACAGTCCCTGCAGTGTTGGGACAGGAGAGTCATGCCTCGTCTTGTCTGAGGAATGGAATTCTGGTTGCCTCTCGAGTTGTTCCGGGAGTTTCATGCCCCTTGTCAAGCTGTGTGTAGACCCTGCGGGTTTTTCCCGATGATGCACGGGGGTGTCAGTGCCCCTTCGTGTTGTGCCTTCACCCACAGGGTTGCCTTCGAAGAGGTGTCCGGGCATCGGGTTCTTATCAAGAGCGGACTGGAAAATCAGGGTCGTTCGGCACGTGGCACCTCACACGTGGCTAGTCTCGAATTTCCTCCTGAGACCGGCCTCATCCTGAGGTGCGCCAGGAAGGCCGGGAACCCCTTCCAGACCACGCAGGGGAATCGACTCTCCTGTCGCGATCATGAAGGCAGAAGGGGTTCAGATGAAGTGGTGCCGGGACCCTCGGTGTTCCCCTCGAGGGAACCCAGCGTGTCGGGGAACTTTTGCGGTCGCATCAAGGGTGTCAAGTACCGTGTCGCCCTTCAGGGCAGAACATGGGACTTCCCTGGAGACACCGGGAACTTCGGTGTTCCCCTGGAGTGAGTCCGGTATGTTGGGGAACTTTGGGGTCGCATCAAGGGTGCCAAGTAGCATTTCGAACTTTAAGATGGAACGTGGGACTTCTCTTGAGACTCTAGCTGGCAAGGGCCTCATATTGCGATGAAGGGGGAACCACATGGTTTTTAAGACTTGAGGCTGAATTCTCGAATTACGATGGGAAATTTAGACTTCCTCTTGTGTTGACCGTGGGAAGCCCAATCTTCCATTCAAATTGTGAGGGAGAGATGGAGGTTGCTCTCGAGTCACTGTAGGGCAAAATAGACCTCATCTAGGCTTGTGTCTAGGACATAATGTTCCACTCCAGGGGCGACAAGGATCTCGGGGTTGCATTCCAAACTCACCCGGGGAGTCAGGCCTCGTCTCCAGGGAAGCAAAGGACTCCGCTCTCCTCTGGAGTCGCACTGGGTATTTCTTGGACCCAACTGAGTGGCCTAAAGGGAGTCAATACTCCTGTGAAGTTTGGAGAGAGGACCAGGAATTGCTCTCCAGGTCAGGCAGGAAAAGAAGGCCCCCATCTCTCCTTGACGGGGGCATCTTGTGGTTTTTCTCGAACTGCGGCGCCAGTGTGGGTTTTCTCATGAGGTACGATGGGGTACTCAGGGAGCCTCTTGTGTGGTACTAGGGAAGTCAGTTTTCCTGCTTGTGGCGAGGGGAGCGCGTCCTTGCTCTGGAGTAATGGTAGGGGAATCGGGCATCAAGAGACGTTGAAAGAGGACTCTCCAAGTCTTTCTCGGGTTACTTCAGGAAACTCTGGGTTCCCTCGACTTGTGCCAGTGACCTCAGGTAGCTTCTCAGGGAGCCTCTGAGAATTCAGGGATACTGTGGTGTTGGGAGGGGCCTCTCGGGACACCACTGAGTTTGGTTCAATGGAAGAGGGCCTCTTCTCTAGTTGAGGCAGGAACCTCAGGGTTCCTCTCCATTTCTGACTCCAATTGCAGGGTCCCTGAAGAGTTGGGACAGGAGAGTAAGGCCTCGTCTTGTGTGAAGGAATGCAACTTCACTTGCCTCTCGAGTTGTTCACGAGGTGACAGTCCACATTTGGAGCTGTGAGTGGAATCTGCGGGTTTTTCCCGACGATTCATGGGGATGTCAGTGTCCCTTCGTGTTGTGCCTTCATCCACAGGGTTGCCTTCGAAGAGATGTCCGGGCGTCAGGTTCTTATCTAGAGTGGACCGGGAATTCGGGATCTTTCAGCATTTGGCACCAACCATGAGGCTACTTTTCGAATTTCCTCATGAGACCGGCCTCATCCGGAGGTTCGCAGGGAACGTCGGGAACCCCTTGCAGACAAAACATGGGAATCGACCCTTCTGTCGCGATCAGGAGGGGTGAAGGGGCTCACAGGAAGTGGTGCCGTGAACTTTGGTGTTTCCCTCGAGTGAGACCGGTATGTCAGGGAACTTTGGGGGTCGCATCAAGGGTGCCAAGTACCGTTTTGTACTTCAGGATGGAACGTGGGACTTCCCTTGATACGCTGTAGCGGCCAAGGGCCTCATCTTGCGATGACGGGGGAGCCACGTGGTTTTTCTCGAGTTGCGGCGGGATTCTCGAGTTACGACGGGGATTTCAGGCTTCCTCTTGTGTTGGGCCAGGGAAGTCCAATCATCCATTTGAGTTGCGAGGGAGAGCTGGGGGTTGCGCTCGAGTCACTGCAGGGCAAAGGAGACCTCATCTAGGCTTGTGTCCAGGACCTAATGTTCCTCTCCAAGGGCCACAGGGATCTCAGGTTTGCATTCCAGACTCACCCAGGTAGTCAGGCCTCATGTCGAAGGGAAGCAAAGGACTCCGCTCTCCTTTCGAGTCGCGACGGGCACCTCTTGGAGCCCACTTTGTGGCCTAAAGGGAGTCAAGCCTCCTGTGAAGTTTGGAGAGAGGACTTGGGACTGCTCTCCAGGCCATGCAGGAAAAGATGGCCCTCATCTCGCGATGGCGGAGGGATCTTGTGGGTTTTCTCGAGCTGCGGCACCAGTGTGGGGTTTCACACGTGGTACGACGGGAGCTCAGGGAGCCTCTCGTGTGGCGCCAGGGAAGTCAGGTCTCCATGTGCGTGGCGAGGGGGAGCGCATTATTGCTCTCGAGCTATGGTAGCGGAATCTGACCTCAAGACACATTGAAGAAGGACTCTCGAGGTCTTTCTTCGGTTGTGGCAGGAAACCCTTATTTCCCTCGACTTTTGCCGATGGCCTCAAGGAGCTTCTCAGAATGCCTAGGAGAAGTCAGGGATACTGTGGAGATGGGAGGGGCCTCTCGGGACTCCACTGGGTTTGTTTTAATGGAAGAGGGCCTCATCTCAGGTTGAGGCAGGAACCTCAGGTTTCCTCTCCATTTCTGACTCAGATCGAAGCGTGCCTGCAGAGTTGGGATTGGATACTCAGGCCTCGTCTTGTCTGAGGAAGGGAACTCCGCTTTCCTCTCTCATTGTTTAAGGGGTGACAGGCCAGTTGTGGAGCTGTATGTGGATCCTGCAGGGTTTTCCGGACGATGAACAGGGTTGCCAGTGCCCCCTCGTGTAGTGCCTTCATCCACAGGGTTGCCTTAGAAGAGGTGTCCGGGCATCGGGTTCTTATCAAGAGCAAGACCGAGAAATCGGGGTCTTTTGGCACGTGGCACCAACATGAGGCTACGTCTCGAATTTCTTCGTGAGACTGGCCTCATCCTGAGGTGCGCCATGAAGGTCGGGAACGCCTTCTAGACAAAGCAGGGGGATCGACCTTCCTGCCGTGATCAGGAGCGGAGAAGGGGCTCAAATGAAGTGGTGCCAGGAACTTCGGTGTTCCCTTGGAGTGAGACCGGTATATTGGGGAACTTTTGGGGTCGCATCAAGGGTGCCAAGTAGCATTTCGAACTTTATGACGAAACATGGGACTTCTCTTGAGACTCTGTAGCGGGCAAAGGCCTCATATTGCGATGAATGGGGAACCACGTAGTTTTTAAGAGTTGCGGTGGGATTCTCGAGTTACAACGGGAAATTCAGACTTCCTCTTGTGTTGGCCCAATGAAGACCAATCTTCCATTCGAATTGCGAGGGAGAGATGGGTGTTGCTCTCGAGTCACTGTAGGGCAAAATAGACCTCATCTAGGCTTTTGTCCAGGACATAATGTTCCTCTCCAGGGGCAACAGGGATCTCGGGGTTGCATTCCAGACTCACCCGAGGTAAGGCCTCGTCTCGAGGGGAAACAAAGTACTCTGCTCTCCTCTCAAGTCGCGACAGGTATCTCTTGGAGCCCATTGAGTGGCCTAAAGGGAGTAAAGCCTCCTGTGAAGTTTGGAGAAAAGACCAGGGATTGCTCTCCAGGTCAGGCAGGAAAAGAAGTCCCCAATCTCGCGATGACGGTGGGTTTTCCTGAGCTGCGGCGCCAGTGTGGGGTTTCTCACGAGGTATGACGGGGAGCTCAGGGAGCCTCTCATGTGGCGCCAGGGAAGTCAGGTGTCCATGCGCATGGCGAGGGGGAGCGTGTCATTGCTCTCGAGTCATGGTAGGGGAATCCGTCCTCAAGACGCGTTGAAGACGGACTCTTGAGGTCTTTCTCGGGTTGCGGCAGGATACCCTGTGTTCCCTCGACTTGTGCCGGTGACCTCAGGGAGTTGCTCAGGGTGCCTCTGAGAAGACACTGATACTGTGGAGTTGGGAGGGGCCTCTCGGGACTCCACTGGGTGTGGTATAATACAAGAGGGCCTCATCTCGTGTTGAGGAGGGAACCTCAGGGTTCCTCTCCATTTCAGACTCCGATCTCAGGATTCCTGCAGAGTTGGGACAGGAGAGTCAGGCCTCGTATTCTGTGGAGAAATGAAACTTAGCTTGCCTCTCGAGTTGTTCACGAGGTAACAGGTCACTTGTCGAGCTGTATGTGGAACCTGCAGAATTTTCCAAAAGATGCACGGGTGTTCAGGGTCCCTCCTTGTTGTGCCTTCATCCTACGGGATGCATTCCAAGACGTGTACGGGCATCGGGTTCTTAATAGCTGACCGGGAAATGGGGTCTTTCCGCATGTGGCACCACCCACGAGGCTACATCTCCAATTTCCTCGTGAGACAGGCCTCATCCTGATGTGCGCTGGGAAGATCGGTAACCCCTTCCACACAAAGCAGGAGAAAAGACACTCCTGTTGCAATCAGGAGGGGAGAAGGGGCTCAAATGATGTGGTGCGGGGAACATGGGTGTTACCCTCGAGTGAGGCCTGTATGTTGGGGAACTTTGGGGGTGCCATCATGGGTGCCAAGTACCATTTTGCACTTCAGTAGTAACCTGGGACTTCTTTTGAGACGCTGTGGCGGGCAAGGGCCTCATGCTGCGAAGACGATGCAACCACGTGGTTTTTTTCGAGTTGCGGCGGGATTCTCGAGTTACGACGTGGATTTCAGGCTTCCCCTTGTGTTAGCCCTGGGAAGCCCAAACTTCCCTTCGAGTTGCGAGGGAAAGCTGGATGTTGTGCTCAAATCACTGCAAGGCCAAAGAGACCTCATCTAGGCGTGTGTCCAGGACCTAATAGTCCTCTCAAGGGAAGACAAGGATCTCGGGATTGCACTCCAGACTCCCCGTGGGAGTCAGGCCTCGCCTCGAGGGGAAGCAAAGGACTGCGCTCTCCTCTCGAGCCGCGACGCAGATCTCTTGGAGCCCACTGAGTCGCCTCAAGGGAATCCATCCTACTCTTCAGTTTGGAGAGAGGACTCGGGATTGCTCTCCAGGCCAGGCAGGAAAAGAAGTCCCTCAGCTCGCGAGGACGGGGGCGTCTCAGGGGTTTCCTCGAGCTGCGGCGCCCATGGGGGTTTTCTCCCGAGGCACGACGAGGACCTCAGGGAGCCTCTCGTGCGGCGCCAGGGAAGCCAGGTCTGCATGCGCGAGGCGAGGGGGAGCGCATCATTGCTCTCTAGTCCAGAGAGGGGACAAGGGCCTCAAGACACTTGGAAGAAGGACTATCGAGGTCTTTCTCGAGTGGTGGCAGGAAACCCTCATTTCCCTCGACTTCTGCAGGGGACCTGAGGGAACTTCCCAGGGTGCCCCTGAGAGGTGAGGGATGCTGTGGAGTTAGCGGGGCCTCTCGGGACTCCGCTGTGGTTGGCGCAATGGAAGAGGGCCTCATCTCGAGGGGAGGCAGGAACCTCAGGCTTCCTCTCTGTTTCTGACTCCGACCCTCCGACCTCAGGGTCCCTGCAGAGTTGGGAGCGGAGAGTTAGGCCCCGTCTTGTCTGAGGAAGGGAACTCCGCTTGCCTCTCGAGTTGCTCGGGGGGTCTCAGGCCCCTCTTCGAGCTGTGTGTGGAACCCACGGGTGTTTCTGGACGATGCACGGGAGTGTCAGTGCCCCTTCGTGTTGTGCCTTCACCCACAGGGTTGCCTTCGAAGAGGTGTCCGTGCAACGGGTTCTTCTCAAGAGTGGACCGGGAAATCGAGGTCGATAGGCATGTGGCACCACCCCCGTGGCTCATCTCGAATTTCCTCGTGCGGACGGACTCATCCTGAGATGCGCCGGGAAGGCCGGGAACCCCTTCCAGACCACGCAGGGGAATCGACACTCCTGTCGCCATCAGGAGGGGAGAAGGGGCTCAGATGAAGTGGTGTCGGGACCATCAGTGTTTCCCTCGAGGGAACCCGGTATGTCGGGGAACTTCTGGGGGTCACATGAAAGGTGTCAGGTACTGTTTCGCACTTCAGGACGGAAACTGGGACATCCCTTGAGACGCCATAGCGGGCAAGAGGCTCATCTTGCAAAGACGTTGGAACCACGTATTTTTCCTAGAGTTGCGGCGGGATTCTCGAGTTACGACGGGGATCTCAGGCTTCCTCTTGGGTTGGCCCTAGGAAGCCCAATCTTCCCCTCGGGTTGCGAGGGAAAGCTGGGGGTTGCGCTCGAGTCACTTCAGGGCCGAAGAGACCTCACCTAGGCGTGTGTCCGGGACCTAATATTCCTCTCCAGGGAAGGCAGGGATCTCGGGGTTGCATTCCAGGCTCCCCCGGGGAGTCAGGCCTCGTCTCGAGGGGAAGCCAAGGAGTCCGCTCTCCTCTCGAGTCGCGACGCGGGTCTCTTGGAGCCCCCTGAGTGGCCTCAAGGGAGTCCAGCCTCCTCTTCCGTATGGAGAGAGGACCCGGGATTGCTCTCCAGGCCACGCAGGAAAAGAAGGCCCTCAGCTCGCGAGGACAGGGGCGTCTCAGGGGTTTCCTCGAGCTGCGGCGCCCGTGGGGGTTTTCTCCCGAGGCACGACGAGGATCTCAGGGAGCCTCTCGTGAGGCGCCAGGGAAGTCAGGTCTCCATGCGCGTGGCGAGGGGGAGCGCGTCCTGGCTCTCGAGTCATGGGAGGGGACTAGGGCCTCGAGACGCGTTGAAGAAGGACTCTCGAGGTCTTTCTCGGGGGGCGGCAGGAAACCCTCGTTTCCCTCGCCTTCTGCTGGGTACCTTAGGGAACTTCCCAGGGTGCCTCTGAGAGGCGAGGAATCCTGTGGAGTTGGCGGGGCCCCTCGGGACTCCGCTGGGTCTGGCGCAACGGAAGAGGGCCTCACCGCGAGGGGAGGAAGGAAGCCCAGGCTTCCTCTCCGTTTCGGACTCCGACCGCAGAGTCCCTGCAGAGTTGGGACGGGAGAGTCAGGCCTCGTCTTGTCTGAGGAAGGGAACCCCGCTGGCCTCTCGAGTTGCTCAGGGGGTCTCAGGCCCCTCGTCGAGCTGTGTGTGGAACCCGCGGGTCTTTGCGGACGATGCACGGGGATGGCAGTGCCCCTTCGTGTTGTGCCTTCACCCACAGGGTTGCCTTCGAAGAGGGGTCCGGGCCTCGGGTCCTTCTCAAGGGCGGACCGGGGAATCGGGGGCGTTCGGCATGTGGCCCCACCCACGTGGCTCGTCTCGAATTTCCTCGTGAGACCGGCCTCATCCTGAGGTGCGCCGGGAAGGCCGGGAACCCCATCCAGACCACGCAGGGGAATCGCCTCTCCTGTCGCGATCAGGAGGGGAGAAGGGGCTCAGAGGAAGCGGTGCCGGGACCCTCGGTGTTCCCCTCGGGGGAACCCGGCGTTTCGGGGGACTTTTGTGTTTCGCAGGAAGGCTGTCAGTGACCGTTTCGCCCTTCAGGGCGGTACAGGGGACTTCCCTTGAGACGCCGTCGCGGGCAAGGGCCTCATCTTGCCAAGAGGTGGGAACCACGTGGTTTTTCTCGAGTTGCGGCGGGATTCTCGAGTTACGACGGGGATCTCAGCCTTCCCCTTGGGTTGGCCCTGGGAAGCCCAATCTTCCCCTCGGGTTGCGAGGGAAAGCTGGGGGTTGCGCTCGAGTCACTGCAGGGCCGAAGAGACCTCACCTAAGCGTGTGTCCGGGACCTAATTTTCCTCTCCAGGGAAGGCAGGGATCTCGGGGTTGCATTCCAGGCTCCCACGGGGAGTCAGGCCTCGTCTCGAGGGGAAGCCAAGGACTCCGCTCTCCTCTCGAGTCGTGACTCTGGTCTCTTGGAGCACCCTGAGCGGCCTCAAAGGAGTCCAGCCTCCTCTTCCGTTTGGAGAGAGGACCCGGGATTGCTCTCCAGGCCATGCAGGAAAAGAAGGCCCTCAGCTTGCGAGGACGGGGGCCTCTCAGGGGTTTCCTTGAGCTGCGGCGCCCGTGGGGGTTTTCTCCCGAGGCACGACGAGGATCTCAGGGAGCCTCTCGTGCGGCGCCAGGTAAGTCAGGTCTCCATGCGCGTGCCGAGGGGGAGCGCGTCATTGCTCTCGAGTCACGGGAGGGGACTAGGGCCTCGAGACGCGTTGAAGAAGGACTCTCGAGGTCTTTCTCGGGGGGCGGCAGGAAACCCTCGTTTCCCTCGCCTTCTGCCGGGGACCTTAGGGAACTTCCCAGGGTGCCTCTGAGAGGCGAGGGATCCTGTGGAGGTGGCGGGGCCCCTCGGGACTCCGCTGGGTCTGGCGCAACGGAAGAGGGCCTCACCTCGAGGGGAGGCAGGAACCTCAGGTTTCCTCTCCGTTTCGGACTCTGACCGCAGGGTCCCTGCAGAGTTGGGACGGGAGAGTCAGGCCTCGTCTTGTCTGAGGAAGGGAACCCCGCTGGCCTCTCGAGTTGCTCAGGGGGTCTCAGGCCCCTCGTCGAGCTGTGTGTGGAACCCGCGGGTCTTTGCGGACGATGCACGGGGGTGGCAGTGCCCCTTCGTGTTGTGCCTTCACACACAGGGTTGCCTTCGAAGAGGGGTCCGGGCCTCGGGTCCTTCTCAAGGGCGGACCGGGGAATCGGGGGCGTTCGGCATGTGGCCCCACCCACGTGGCTCGTCTCGAATTCCCTCGTGAGACCGGCCTCATCCTGAGGTGCGCCGGGAAGGCCGGGAACCCCTTCCAGACCACGCAGGGGAATCGCCTCTCCTGTCGCGATCAGGAGGGGAGAAGGGGCTCAGAGGAAGCGGTGCCGGGACCCTCGGTGTTCCCCTCGGGGGACCCCGGCGTGTCGGGGGACTTCGGGGGTCGCACGAAGGCTGTCAGGGACCGTTTCGCCCTTCAGGGCGGTACAGGGGACTTCCCTTGAGACGCTGTCGCGGGCAAGGGCCTCATCTTGCCAAGAGGTGGGAACCACATGGTTTTTCTCGAGTTGCGGCGGCATTCTCGAGGTACGACGGGGATCTCAGCCTTCCCCTTGGGTTGGCCCTGGGAATCCCCATCTTCCCCTCGGGTGGCGAGGGAAAGCTGGGGATTGCGCTCGAGTCACTGCAGGGCCGAAGAGGCCTCACCTAAGCGTGTGTCCGGGACATAATATTCCTCTCCAGTTAAGGCAGGGATCTCGGGGTTGCATTCCAGGCTCCCCCGGGGAGTCAGGCCTCGTCTCAAGGGGAAGCAAGGACTCCGCTCTCCTCTCGAGTCGCGACGCGGGTCTCTTGGAGCCCCCTGAGCGGCCTCAAGGGAGTCCAGCCTTCTCTTCCGTTTGGAGAGAGGACCCGGCATTGCTCTCCAGGCCAGCAGGAAAAGAAGGCCCTCAGCTCACGAGGACAGGGGCGTCTCAGGGGTTTCCTCGAGCTGCGGCGCCCGTGGGGGTTTTCTCCCGAGGCACGAGGAGGATGTCAGGGAGCCTCTCGTGAGCGCCAGGGAAGTCAGGTCTCCATGTGCGTGGCGAGGGGGAGCGCGTCATGGCTCTCGAGACACGGGAGGGGACTAGGGCCTCGAGACGCATTGAAGAAGGACTCTCGAGGTCTTTCTCGGGTGGTGGAGGGAAACCCTCGTTTCCCTCGCCTTCTGCCGGGGACCTTAGGGAACTTCCCAGGGTGCCTCTGAGAGGGGAGGGATCCTGTGGAGGTGGCGGGGCCCCTCAGGACTCCGCTGGATCTGGCGCAACGAAAGAGGGCCTCACCTCGAGGGGAGGCAGGATCCTCAGGCTTCCTCTCCGTTTCGGACTCCGACCGCAGGGTCCCTGCAGAGTTGGGACAGGAGAGTCAGGCCTCGTCTTGTCTGAGGAAGGGAACCCCGCTGGCCTCTCGAGTTGCTCAGGGTGTCTCAGGCCCCTCGTCGAGCTGTGTGTGGAACCCGCGGGTCTTTGCGGACGTTGCCCGGGGGTGGCAGTGCCCCTTCGTGTTGTGCCTTCACCCACAGGGTTGCCTTCGAAGAGGGGTCTGGGCCTCGGGTCCTTCTCAAGAGCGGACCGGGGAATCGGGGGCGTTTGGCATGTGTCACCACCCACGTGGCTGGTCTCGAATTTCCTCGTGAGACCAGCCTCATCCTGAGGTGTGCGGGGAAGGCCAGGAACCCCTTCCAGACCACGCAGGGGAATCGACTCTCCTGTCGCGTTCCGGAGGGGAGAAGGGTCTCAGATGAAGCAGTGCCGGGACACTCGGTGTTCCCCTCGAGGGAACACGGCGTGTCGAGGAACTTTGGGTGTCGCAGGTAGGCTGTCAAGGACCGTTTCACCCTTCAGGGCGGAACAGGGGACTTCCCTTGAGACGCCGTCCCGGGCAAGGGCCTCATCTTGCCAAGAGGTGGGAACCACGTGGTTTTTCTCGAGTTGCGGCGGGATTCTCGAGTTACGACGGGGATCTCAGCCTTCCCCTTGGGTTGGCCCTGGGAAGCCCAATCTTCCCCTCGAGTTGCGAGGGAAAGCTGGGGGTTGCGCTCGAGTCATTGCAGGGGCCAAGAGACCTCACCTAGGCGTGTTTCCGGGACCTAATATTCCTCTCCAGGGAAGGCGTGGATCTAGGGGTTGCATTCCAGGCTCCCCCGGGGAGTCAGGCCTCGTCTCGAGGGGAAGCCAAGGACTCCGCTCTCCTCTCGAGTCGCGACGCGGATCTCTTGGAGCCCCCTGAGCGGCTTCAAGGGAGTCCAGCCTCCTCTTCAGTTTGGAGAGAGGACTCGTGATTTGTCTCCAGGCCATGCAGGAAAATAAAGCCCTCATCTCGCGATGACCGGGGTGTCTCATGTGTTTCCTCGAGCTGCCGCGCCAGTTTGGGTTTCCTCACGAGGTACGATGAGGAACTCATGGAGCCTCTCGTGCAGTGCCAGGTTAGTCAGGTCTCCATGCGCGTGGCGAGGGGGATTGTGTCATGGTTCTCGAGTCATGGTAGGGGAATCGCGACTCAACACATTTTGAAGCACTCTCGAGGTCTTTCTCGAGTCACGGCAGAAAACCCAGGGGTCCCTCGACTTGTGCCTGTGACCTCAGGGAGCTTCTTTTTGTGCCTCTGAGAACTCAGGGATACTGTGGAATTGGTAGGGGCCTCTCGGGACTCCACTGGTTGTGGTGCAATGGAAGAGGGCTTCATCTCGAGTGGACGCAGGAACCTCAGGCTTCCTCTCCGTTTCTGACTCGGATCCCATGGTCCCTGCAGAATAAGGACAAGAGAGTCACATCTAGTCTTCTGTTGAGGAATGGACCTTCGTTTGCCTTTCGAGTTGTTTACAGGGTGACCGGCCACTTGTCGAAATGTCTGTGGGACCTGCGGGTTTTTCTGGACGATGCACGCGGGTGTCAGTGCCCCTTCGTGTTGTGCCTTCATCCACAGGTTTTCCTTCAAAGAGGTGTGCTGGCATCGGGTTCTTTTCAAGAGTGGACCGTGAAATTGGGGTCTTTCGACATGTGGCACCACCCACGAGGCTACGTCTCGAACTTCCTCATGAGACCGGCCTCATCCTGAGGTGCTCCCGGAAGGTCGGGAACACCTTGCAGTCAGAGAAGGGGAGTCGACCCTCCTGTCACAATCAGGAGAGGAGAAGGGGCTCAGATGATGTGGTGCCGGGAACCTCGGTGTTCCCCTTGAGTGAGTCTGGTATGTCGCGGAACTTTTGGGGTCGCATCAAGGGTGCCAAGTACCGTTTCGCACTTCAGGATGGAACGTGGGACTTCTCTTGAGATGCTGTAGCGGACAAAGGGCCTCATCTTGCGATGACGAGGGAAGCACGTGGTTTTTCTCGAGTTGCGGTGGGATTCTCGAGTTACGACGGGGAATTCAGGCTTCCTCTTGTGTTGGCCCAGGAAGTCTAATCTTCCATTCGAGTTGCCAGGGAGAGCTGTGGATTGGGCTCCATTCACTGAAGGGCAAACTAGACCTCATCTAGGCTTGTATCCAGGACTTAATGTTCCACTCCATAGGCGACAGGGATTTGGGGTTGCATTCCATACTCACCCGGGGAGTCAGGCCTCATCTCGAGGGGAAGCAAAGGACTCCACTCTCTTCTCGAGTCGCGACAGGTATCTCTTGGAGCCCACTGAGTGGTCTTTGCTCTGTAGGAGAGCTCTAGCGTTCATAAGCCTGTACATAAGTGAACACAGACATTCTGTGTGCATGTTGCTGCATACCCAAAATAGGGCCACAAGGAACCTCATGCTCTCCATGTGGCGCGGAAGCTGTGCAGCCACGCAGCAGCTGAAGAATCCAACCAATTGCTCTTTTCTTACCTCTGACAGAGCACGCATTGCCGTAGCCCTTGGCAGTTTGGAAACACTGGACCCTAACCCCTCTCAAAGTAGGCCTGGGTTCTAGTTCGAATAGAAAGTCAATAGCGGAGCTGAGGACAGGAACGCGGCAGTCATTTATCACACGCTCCTGCAGCCTGCTACTACAGGGACACTAACGCTAGAAGCTAGGAATGTCTTTGCAAGGTGCGCAAAGGACAAGGGAGAACCTCGACCCTGACTCTAGTATTTCAGTCCCCTGAGCAGATCTGAGGTTCTCCCGCTGTAGAAGCTAACCCATTCCTTTCAAATACAGGCTTCCTAACACAGGGCCAGTTGGCTGCTTGCTCTTCCACGAAGCAGGCTTCCTTAACTTGCAAACTGCGAATTCCGCTTAACAGCCTGGAGGAAAATCGCTTCTTGGAAGATTTTTTTCAGAGGCTGTATCCCCGGAGCTGGGGCCAAGCTAGGGGACCCATACTGACAAGGGAAGGCAAAACCACATCCAATGTCTTTGCTCTGGAGGACAGCTTTGGTGAGCCTAAGTCTTTCAGGAATATTTCTGGCTCCAACAGAGTCAAATTCTGTGTGTGAAGCTGCACAGCCAAAATAGGGGAACAGAGAGCCTGATTCTCTCTGTGTAGCTTTGAAGCTGTCATTCAAACAACAGCTTGAGAATCCATACAATGCTCTCCCTTACTGCTAAGAGAATTCTCATTGCTGTAGTCCTTGACAGTTTGTAGAAATCCGCACCCTAACCCTTCTCCAAGTAGGCCTGGGTCCTAGCTCGGAATAACAGGCAACGGCGGAGCTGAGGCCAGTAAGGCACAAGTGAGGTCTCACACACTCTTGCAGCCTGATCGTCCAGGAGCAGTAAGGCCTCTTTTTCCCTGTAGGAGGCTCGCTTGCCTTGCCTCCTGTGAACTGCATTTCCCAGCCTGGGCGCAAAGCTGTTCCTGGAGATTTTTTCTCAGGGGCTGTTTCCCTGGAGCTGGGTCGGACCTCGGGGGCCCAACTCACAGGGGAAGACAAAACCACATGGACAGGTCTATGCTCTGTAGGAGAGCTCTAGTGAACCTCATCTCTCAGGAACATTCTTGGCTTCTACAGAGACACCTCTGTGCATGAAGCTACACACCCAACATAGTGGCAAAGGGAGTCTGATTCTCTCCGTGGGTGCTGATGCTTTGTGGCAAAGCACCTGCTAAGAATCCATCCGCATAGGCCTCCCTCACCTTGACACAGGTCTCATTGCTGTAGTCCTTGGCAGTTTGGAAAGAAGCAGACCCTTACCCTTCACCAAGTAGGCCCTTGTCCTTGTTTGAATGGAAAGGCAGTAGCTGAGCTGAGGCCAGTAAGGTGCCAGTCAAGTCTGACATATTCCCGATGCCTGCTCCTTCATGGAAAATAACGTTAGAATCTGGGAATGTCTTTGCAAGGCTGGCAAAGCGCAGTCAGGAACCTCGACCCTGCCTCTGGAATTTCTATCTTCTCAGCACATCTGGCGGTCTCGGTCAGGAGAAACTAACCCATTCCTTGCAAATATAGGCTTCCAAACACAGGCCGGTTGGCTGTCTCTTCTTGCCGAAGGAAGCTTGCTTATCCCACCTCCTGTGAACTCCACTTCCCAGCCTGGGTGATAAGAGGTTCTTGGAGATCTTTTCTCAGAGGCTGTTTCCAAGGAGCAGGGGCTGATCCCAGAGACCCACACGCACAGGGGAAGGGAAAACCGCATGGATAAGTCTTTGCTCTCTAGAAGTGCTCTAGTGAACCTCAGTCTATGGGGAATGTTCTTGGCTCCAACGGGGACATCTCTGTGTGGGAAGCTGCATTGCCAACATAGAGACACAGAGACCTGATTCTCTCTGTGCAGCTTTGACGCTGTCGTTCAAACAACGAATTGAGAATCCACACAATGCTCTCCCTTACCACTGAGAGAGTTATCATTGCTGTAGCCCTTCGCAGTTTCTGGAAATCGGCACACAAACACTTCTCCAAGTAGGCCTGGGTTCAAGTTCAGATGAACATGCAATAGCGGAGCTGAGGCCAGTAAGGCACCAGTCAGGTGTCACACACTCTGGCAGCCTGCTCCTCCAGGGACAGTAAGGCCTCTATTTCCCTTCAGGAGGCTCGCTTGCCTTACTTCCTGTGAACAGCGTTTCCCAGCCTGGGCGGAAAGCAGTTCCTGGAGATCTTTTCTCAGGGGCTGTTTCCCCGGAGTTGGGGCGGACCTCGGGGACCCAACTCACAGGGGAAGGCAAAACCAAATGGACAGGTCTATGCTCTGTAGGAGATCTCTAGTGAACTGCCAGGGTCCAGCCCCAGCTGATCCAGGGTATTTGAAGCAGAGACGGCGTAGGCGAGGGTCAGGGAACAACTGCTTAATTAAACGTTAATTAAGGATATAAAGAGTAATAAAATGAGGATAGCTCAGTAGGAAAATTCAGTGGAGAAAAGAGGCTGAGTAGCTTGGTTTACGCGGGGGACCAATAAAACTTCAAGACAAGAAGCTTGCACCACTTACATAGGCCGCAGGCGTCCTTCCGTTCTCCCGAAGGAGAGGAGACACTGAGGCCTCCCCGGTCGGATCTTAGAAGCCCAGGCAAAATTAGTAAGCTTGGTGGGTTCCACGCTCCAGATGGAGACTCAACCAGAGTGAGAGAGAGAGAGAGACATGGGGAGACCAGTATTTCGAGAAACTGATCCCAATTCTTTATTTTCCATGGTCTACTTTTATACACTGAGATGTTATGCAAAAGTCACGTGGGGTCAGCAGTCCTGACTTTTATCAAAGTCAGGTGCTTCATACAAAAGTATACAGAGGTCTTAGGGGTGTTACATCATCTTCTGGCCGGGGGGCCTGCTGACAATTTACGACCCTCTCCTTGTGACAGCGGTCAGTCAACCAGGACACTTATTTCTCCAGGGGTGATTATTCTTAAAACAGACGCCACCCAAATAAAGTTACATTCCTATAGGGTGAGGGTGTAGTGGGTTTTAGTTAAGGAAAGAATTTACTTAGCCTAAGGTCTAACGTGATTTATATCAAAGGTTAATACTTATTTCTTCTATATATTCATTAATGTGTATAAGGGCAGGGGATGTGGAGACTTAGCAGTAAACATCAGCTCAACAAATGAAAAACCCTTCACCAATATGATTTCTAATCAGCCCATTATACTTATACTAATAATTTTCTAACTTTTCTAAGGAACCTGTTTTTAGAAGGTTTAAAGCATCTCGTGCCTCTCATGGTTGGGAGGCTGTGAGCAATCACATGTGGCCGGACAAGCCTGTCAGGCAGGCTAGAGAACCTTCAGAGGAGTTTGTAGGTTAAAACACTCTTGTCACACCCAGGGGTTTTTATCAACTGGAGCTCTAGGTTAACTCCTTCTCCGAAAGAGGTGGTGGGGGACAGCCCCCCGTAAAGTCAGAGGTGTAGGTGAGAGCACAAAGTAGTAAGGTAGGCAGGCTCTGGTTATGGGGGTAGATGCTCGAGGATTTCCAGGGGGACTCCTGAGGCTCGATCCCGCCTTTGCGTATGTCGAGCCTCCTTCCTCATGACCTTTGCCATGGGCGGAGTGCCTCACTCTGGCCCCCAACAGTGAACCTCCTCTCTCAGGAACATTCTTGGCTCCTATCGAGACACCTCTGTGCGTGTAGCTACACACACAACGTAGGGGCAAAGGGAGCCAGATTCTTTCCGTGGGGTGCTGATGCTTTGTGGCAAAGCACCTGCTTGAGAATCCATCAGCTTACGCTTCCCTCGCCTTGACAGAGGTCTCATTGCTGTAGCCCTTGGCAGTTTGGAAAGAAGAGGACCCTTACCTTTCATATAGTGGGCCCTTGTCCTAGTTTGAAAGGAAAGGCAAGAGCTGAGCTGAGGCCAATAAGGCGCCAGCCAAGTCTGACATATTCCCGAAGCCTGCTCCTTCATGGAAAATAACGCTGGAATCTAGGAATGTCTCTGCAAGGCTGGCAAAGGGCAGTCAGGAGCCTGCACCCTGCCTCTGGAATTACCGACTTCTGAAGAGATCTGGAGGTCTCCCTGAGGGGAAGCTAACCCATTCTTCCAAATAGAGGCTTCCAAACGCAGGCCGCTTGGCTGCCTCTTGCTCTCTGAAGGAGGCCTGCTTTTCCCGCCTCCTATGAACCCCACATCCCAGCCTCTGGGAAAAGCGGATCTTGAAGATCTTTTCTCAGGGGTTGTTTCCACGGAGCTGGGGCCGAGCCTGGAGCCCCAAACGCACAGGGGAAGAAAAACCACATGGACAAGTCTTTGCTCTCTAGGAGAGCTCTAGTGAACTTCACTCTGTCAGGAACGTTCTTGTTTCCTATGGAGACACCCCTGTCTGTGAAGCTGTGTACCGAACATGGAGACACAGAGTCTGATTCTCTCTGTGCAGCTTTGAAGCTTTCGTTCAAACAACAGCTTGAAAATCCATACAATGCTTTTCCTTACCCGTGACACAGTTCTCATTGCTATACCCCTTGGCAGTATTTAGAAATCCATACCCAAACCCTTCTCCTAGTAGGCCTGGGTCCTAGTTCGGAGAAACACGCAATGGCGGAGCTGAGGCCAGTTAGGCACCAGTCAGGTCTCACACACTCTGGCAGCCTGATCGTCCAGGGAGACTAAGGCCTGTTGTGCCTTGCAGGAGGCTCGCTTGTGTTACCTCCTGTGAACTGCGTTTGCCAGCCTGGGGGAATAGCGGTCCCTGGAGATCTTTTCTCAGGGGCTCCTTCCCCTGAGCTGGGGCGGACCTCGGGGACCCAACTCACAGGGCAAGGCAAAACCATATGGACAGGTCTATGCTCTGTAGCAGACTTCTAGTGAACCTCATCTCTCAGGAACATTCTTGGCTCCTATAGAGACAATTCTGTGTGTGAAGCTGCGTACCTAACATAGGGGCACAGAGAGCCTGATTCTCTCAGTTCATTTTGACCCTGTCGTTCAGAAAACAGCTTGAGAATCCATAAAATGCTCTCCCTTACCGCTGAGAGAATTCTCACTGTTGTAGCCCTTGGCACTTTGTAGAAATCCGCACCCAAACGCTTCTCCAAATAGGCCTGGGTCCTAGTTCGGAGGAACAGGCAATGGTGGAACTGAGGCCAGTAAGGCAACAGTCAGGTTTCGCACACTCTGGCAGCCTGCTCCTCCAGGGACAGTAAGGCCTCTTTTTCTCTGCAGGAGATTCGCTTGCCTTACTTCCTGTGAACAGCGTTTCCCAGCCTCAGCGAAGCGGTTCCTGGAGATCTTTTCTCAGGGACAGTTTCCCCGGAGGTGTGGCGGACCTCCGGGACCCAACTCACAGGGGAAGGAAAAACCACATGGACAGGTCTATGCTCTGTAGGAGAGGTTTAGTGAACCTAATATCTCAGGAACATTCTTGGCTCCTATAGAGACAACTCCGTGTGTGAAGCTACACTCCCAACATTGGGGAACAGGGATCTTGGTTCTCTCCGTGGGGTGCTGATGCTTTGTAGTAAAGCACCTGCTTGAGAATCCATTCTCTTAGGCTTCCCTCGCTTTGACAGAGGTCTCATTGCTGTAGCCCTTGGCAGTTTCAAAGAAGAAGACCCTTACCCTTCATAAAGTAGGCCCTTGTCCTAGTTTGAATGGAAAGGCAATAGCTGAGCTGAGGCCAATAAGGAGCCAGTCCCCTCTGACACATTCCCGAAGCCTGCTCCTTCATGGAATATAACTCTAGAATGTTGGAATGTCTTTGCAAGGCTTGCAAATGGCAGTCAGGAACCAGCACCCTGCCTCTGGAATTACTGACTTCTGAGCAGATCTGGAGGTCTCCTTTAGGAGAAGCTAACCCATTCCTTCCAAATAGAGGCTTCAAAACACAGGCAGGTTGGCTGCCTTTCGTGCCCGAAGGAGGCTTGCTTTTCTCTCCTCCTATGAACCCCAGTTCCCAGCCTCTGGGAAAAGCGTATCTTGAAGATATTTTCTCAGGGGTTCTTTCCACGGAGCTGGGGCCGAGCCCGGGGCCCAAAGGCACAGGGGAAGGCAAGACCACATGGACAGGTCTATGCTCTGTAGCAGACCTCTAGTGAACCTCATCTCTCAGGAGCATTCTTGGCTCCTACAGAGACACCTCTGTGTGTGAAGCTGCGTACCTAACATAGGGGCAGAGAGAGCCTGATTCTCTCTGTTCATTTTGACGCTGTCATTCAGAAAACAGCTTGAGAATCCATAAAATGCTCTCCCTTACCACTGAGAGAATTCTCACTGCTGTAGCCCTTGGCACTTTGTAGAAATCTGCACCCAAACGCTTTTCCAAGTAGGCCTGGGTGCTAGCTCGGATGAACAGGCAATGGTGGAACTGAGGCCAGTAAGGCAACAGTCAGGTTTCACACATTCTGGCAGCCTGCTCCTCCAGGGACTGTAAGGCCTCTTTTACTCTGCAGGAGATTCGCTTGCCTTACTTCATGTGAACAGCATTTCCCAGCCTCTGCGAAGCGGTTCCTGGAGATCTTTTCTCAGGGACAGTTTCCCCGGAGGTGTGGCGGACCTCGAGGACCCAACTCACAGGGGAAGGCAAAACCACATGGACAGGTCTATGCTCTGTAGGAGAGGTTTAGTGAACCTAATCTCTCAGGAACATTCTTGGCTCCTATAGAGACAACTCTGTGTGTGAAGCTACACTCCCAACATTGGTGCACAGGGAGCTTGATTCTCTCCGTGGGGTGCTGATGCTTTGTGGCAAAGCACCTGCTTGAGAATCCATCCTCTTAGGCTTCCCACACCTTGACAGAGGTCTCATTGCTGTAGCCCTTGGCAGTTTGCAAAGAAGAAGACCCTTACCCGTCATAAAGTAGGGCCTTGTCCTAGTTTGAATGGAAAGGCAATAGCTGAGCTGAGGTCAATAAGGAGCCAGTCCCGTCTGACACATTCCCGAAGCCTGCTCCTTCATGGAAAATAACTCTAGAATCTAGGAATATCTTTGCAAGGCTAGCAAAGGGCAGTCAGGAACCAGTACCCTGCCTCTGGAATTACCGACTTCTGAGCAGATCTGGAGGTCTCCTTTAGGAGAAGCTAACCCATTCCTTCCAAATAGAGGCTTCAAAACACAGGCAGGTGGGCTGCCTTTTCGTTCCCTATGGAGGCGTGCTTTTCTCTCCTCCTACGAACCCCGGTTCCCAGACACTGGGAAAAGTGGATCTTGAAGATATTTTCTCAGGGGTTGTTTCCACGGAGCTGGGGCCGAGCCTGGAGACCCAAAGGCACAGGGGAAGGCAATACCACATGGACAAGCCTTTGCTCTTTAGTATAGCTCTAATGAACCTCACTCTGTCAGGATCTTTCTTGATTCCTACGGAGACACACTTGTGTGTGAAGCTGCGGGCACAGAGAGCCTGATTACCCCTGTGCAGCGCTGAGTCTGGGCGGCTAAACAACAGCTTGGGAATGCAGCCTGGGGCGCTTCCCTTCCCTCGGACAGAGCTCTCCTTGCGGTAGGCCTTGGTAGTTTGCATACAATGGGGCCCTAAGCCCTCTGCAAGTTGGCCTGGCTCCTAGGTCCAAAGGGCAGGCCAGAGCGGAGCTGAGGCTGTCAGGCTCCAGACACATCTCCCATACTCCTACATCCTGCTCCTACCCGGGCGTGAACGCTAGAAGCTGGGAAGGTACCTGGACCGTGCAGGGGCGGGGCGAACGCGGGCGGCGTGGGGCGGGGGTCGGCTTCTGGCGGGGGTGGGGGCGGGCTTCCCAGTTGTGCTCTCGGAGGTGGACACTGAGGCTGAAAACACGCCGGGAGCGCACCCGGGACTGGGTAAACCCGGGCTGCGCGGGTCGAGATTCCGATGGCTTTGGGTGGGGGTCGGTCCCAGTTGTGCTCCCGGGGGTCGCCACTGCGGCTGGGAACGCGCCGGGAGCGCGGCAGGGGCGGGGCTAACCCTGGGGGCGCGGGGCGGGGGTCGGCTCATGGGGGGGATGGGGAGGGGTTCCCAGTTGCGCTCTCGGGGGTTGCAACTGCGGCTGGGAACGCCCATTTCGTCCGCTCCTGGGTCCCCAAGGATCGCCATCCCATGGGTGCAGTGGAGGGCTGTGGACCACAGGTAAGGGAACTGGGACTGCGTGGAGCAGGGAACCAAGTATTCCGCCGTCTGTTGGCACATTCTCGGAGCTCCCCAACCTGGCGGTCGCAGAAAGGCCTTGCCTTTGGAGTCAAGGCCTTTACCGCTCCACCCCTTTGCTGAAAAATCTCCGAGTCTGCGCGGTTCTTCCAAGCAGCCTAGTGTCCACTGGAAGTCCAAGGGACAGAACACTGAACTCTGGCCGGCTGGCCCAGCCCTGCTTCTGGCACTTTGTAAGCCAGCGGGCCCTTGAGCACCTGCTGGGATGGGAAAGGGAAGGGTCCACGGATTGCACCCTAGAAACTTAGTAGGGTGCATGGATTTCAAACCCTGGTGGCCGCCCAGGCAGCAAAGAAGGGGGGAGGGCACCTTGCTGCCCTTTCATGGCAGAATCTGTGGTTGTCCAGCTGCGTGGGCCTTTTCATGAGGACCCTGTGCAATAAAAGTTTGGTGTTTTGGAACTGAATAATTAGAACGTGTAAAAGCTTTAAATTATGTGGTGGTGTAATTAAAAAACAAAACAAAACAAAACCAAGCTCCAAGTGTTTTGCAAATGGAGGTTTAAATATTGAAGGACTGTATTCCTTGCACTGTGGCATTCTATCAAGAAGTGTGCAGGATTTTTTTTTTTTAAGAAAAGTGTTCGAAGTGAGGGAAACAGGAAACCCAGAGGTGCCCCTGTATTTTGGGGAAGGCCTTAGGAGGTCACTTGGAAATGCTGCTGGATGTGCGGGAGGGCGGCAGATGGGCTGTGCAGGCTTGTCCTTTGCATGGATGTTCCTGTGTGTGGAAACCCAGCTCGGAGCCATCTCCTGATGTGTAAGAATTTCGCAGACAAACCTTGAGTAAGCAATGCATTTTTTCCTAAGAAAATGTTTGTCTTAAGCGATGTAAATATCCTATGTATTTCCGCTAGACTCTGGCTTCAGGTCGGTTCCCCCAAAAGGCTCAGAAGCGATTTCAACAAAACAGCATGTTTTCCTCCTAGCTTGTTCTCCTTATCTATGTTAAGGAAATGATATATTTGCGTGCAATACTGCCTTTCTTCAAGATTCATGTCAATCAAGTTTTGGCCCAGGATGACTCACCTGCTGCCAATATTATCTCAATGCATGTCGTGGGGGAAGGGCCTGGTGCCATTCCCTGAAACAGTTCCTTTCTTTCCTTAGCTGACTGCTAGTGCCTGTAGAATATCTGGCTAAAGACCAGCAGGGGGTACTCTTACTACCCCCCCCCACCCCGCCTCAAGTCTAAGTCAGCAGCTTTCTCTATCTCTTTAATACTTTAATAACACTTGATGACACAAAAGCTCTGAGCGATCAAATCATATCAAATCTTCATTTCAGATTGAAGATGCATTCCATGGTATTGCCATCTTAAGTCTTTCCATCGTTATGGAATATCTGTCCATGAATTCAGGATAGTTTTCAGCCAGGGTGTATAATTTCCAGTGTGCCAGTCTTGTCATCCTCGTTACATCCATGGCAAAGTGTTGTATTCATGTTGACATTATTGAAAGGGAATTTTTTAAAATTCCTTTTCAGATTATTATCTGCTAATGTATACAGATAAAACTGTGTAATCATTCATTTTTATCAGTTTGGACAGCTTGATAGTTGTCTTTAATTTCTTTACTTTCTGACACTTTAAGATTATCCTGGGACACATATGTAATGCCTCACCCCTAAATTCAGACATGTGTTCAAAGAACTTCTGTCCTTTTATTTATTTATTTATTTATTTATTCTTTAACATTGAAATCGTTTTGACTATGCTGGGTGTTTGTTGCTAAATGGAAGTAGCTAGGACCTCTGGACTGCAGTCTCTCATCTCTTGCTGACCTCTTGTTGACCTCTGCAGATTCCTGGTAGGTGGGAGCTTGTTAGTTCCTTGTTCCTTATCAGAACCTCCTGTGGTAAGTGTTTTTCTCTTCTCTGTTGCCTGGTAAGGGTGGGTGGTCATGGGCATCCCAAAGTTGGCTAGAAGTCAATTATTTAGGCAGGCTTGTGCATAGATATGGGAGAAGGCAATGGCACCCCACTCCTGGAAAATCCCAAGGACGGAGGAGCCTGGTAGGCTGCAGTCCATGGGGTGGCTAAGAGTCGGACACCACTGAGCGACTTCATTTTCACTTTTCACTTTCATGCATAGGAGGAGGAAATGGCAACCCACTCCAGTGTTCTTGCCTAGAGAACCCCAGGGACTGCGGGGCCTGGTGGGCTGCCATCTATGGCGTGGCACAGGGTCGGCCTCAACTGAACCACTTAGCAGCTGCAGCAGCAGCAGCAGCAGTGCATAGATATCAAAGGGGATGAGAACAGTCAGGTAGGATCACATATGTCACCGTGAAACAATACTTCTCCTCTTAGCCAAAGCTAACAAAAGATTTCTGTTCTAGGTCAACCTAGAAGAGATCACTTAAGAGGTAAAGAAACTTAAACTCCATTAGCAAAGGCAGTTCAACATCTCAAGAAAACTTGTGCTAGGCACAAAACTCTTTTCTGGGGGCCTACTTTCCCTACAACCTCCTTATCCCATTCTGTACCCATTCCTTTGCTTCTCCCGTCCTGAAAATGCCACCTCTAAGACAGAACTACTTCGTTTTCCTTCTTAAAGTGTGATTGCATTCCATACATTCTTGTAATAACAAGTCATACATTTCCCTTCAGCAACCAAGAACTGACTCTTATATTGGCATTTGATAGATTGGTGAGCATACCTATCAGTGATAATAGCGCCCACCCCGCTTCCTGCAAGAACAGAACAAAACAAAACAAAACAAAAAAATTGCTTTCTTACATTTAATATGTTCGGATGGTGCCAGTCACTATTCATGCAGAGTCAAAAATCTCTTTTGTTTCTGTGTAAAAGGGAGGTCCTTTCAAGTCGTGAATGTTTAAGAAGTTTCATTTATTTGGAAGTGACCTAGCTATTCAATACACTGTCGTCACTTAGTTTAGCACCAGGATAGAAACTCAGGTAACCAAAACACCTGGAGGAACGATTGTAAGTTCAGTTCAGTTCAGTTGCTCAGTCGAGTCTGACTCTTTGGGACCCCGTGGCCTGCAGGACGCCAGGCTTCCGTGTCCATCACCAACTCCAGGGGCTTGCTCAAACTCATGTCCATCGAGTCAGTGATGCCATCCAACCATCTTATCCTCTGTCATCCCCTTCTCCTCTGCCTTCAATCACGACTATGAGAGGCAGATATTTTAGAGTATAATTATTGTTAAGAGTTTATCTAAAAGCTCATATCACATTTACATTTTTTACATTGGTTGTTGCTGTTTCCAGGTACTTTCTTGCTGACAAGCTTGTGACACATATAACAACAGAGCAATTTTTACCTCAAAAGAAACCTAGGCACTATGAACATGTTGTGCTTAATGTTGTTGACTCTTAGACATGTCTATAGTGGAGGAGCAAAACCAAAAATACTAGATATTTAATATTGACTAGTTCCCAGTTCACGGGACTCTGACATTCATTTAGGTCAATGTTTTCTTGTATTTCCAGCAGTTTGATTTGGAAGGGCTGCCTTGTCTTGAGACCATTGAAATCAGAACTCAGAACTTGAGCAATATTATCAAAAAACACAGGGCTCACACTGACACATACCTTAATCCAGACAGACAGACAAGACATCTTCCAGTTTTCCGCCTGAGATTTAAAATATTTCTTTGAGCCGTTTTCCTGGGGAGTGGGGGGGGGGAGTGGGGGTGGCAGCGAGGCAGGCTTGGGTAACAAGCTAATTGTTGGTCATTGCATATGCAAAGAACCAGCTTTCCGGGTTCCAAGGAAAAAAGTTTCCTTGGTACCCAATTTTGTTTGGATCTATAGACTCTCATGGCCCTCCTAGGTCAGGACATCTTTCCTTTCTGTAGTCCTCATTTTATCCCTAAATCATAGACAGCTTGGATTGTCTCTGTGGGGTGGATGTATTGTCCTCGTGTTTGACCTGGCGGCAGTAGCGAGGTCCGAGATCCTCTCCTGGAACCGGGCGTGGGGACGGGGCTCACCAGGAGCCCCTGGTGGAAGTGGGCAACGCCCCGGGAGCACGCCAGGGGCGGGGCGATCCCGGGCGGCGCGGGTCGGGGTTCTGTTCGGGAGGGGGTGGGGGGCGGTAACAGTTGTGCTCTCGGGGGTCCCCACTGCAGCTGGAAACGCGCTGGGAGTGCGGCAGGGGCGGGGTGAACCCGGGTGGCGCGGGGCGGGGTTAGGCTCCTGGCGGGGGTGGGGGAGGGCTTCCCAGTTGTGCTCTCGGTGGTGGCCACTGCGGCTGGAAACGCGCCGGGAGCGCACCCGGGGCGGGGTAAACCTGGGCTGCGCGGGTCGAGATTTAGATGGCTGTGGGTGGGGGTTCGGTCTCAGTTGTGCTCTCGGGGGTCGCCACTGCGGCTAGGAACGCCCATTTCCTACGCTCCTGTGTCCCCAAGGATCCACATCTAGTGAGTGCAGCGGAGGGCTGCGGGCCACAGGTCAGGGAACTGGGACTGCTTGGAGCAGGGAACCAAGTATTCCGCCCTCTGTTGGCACATTCTCGGAGCTCCCCAACCTGGCGGTCGCAGAAAGGCCTCGCCCTTGGTGTCAAGGCCTTTACCGCTCCACCCCTTTGCTGAAAAATCTCAGTCTGCACGGTTTTCCCAAGCAGCCTAGTGTCCCCTGGAAGTCCAAGGGACAGAACACTGAACTCTGGCCGGCTGGCCCAGCCCTGCTTCTGGCACTTTGTAAGCCAGCGGGCCCTTGAGCACCTGCTGGGATGGGAAAGGGAAGGGTCCACGGATTGCACCCTAGAAACTTAGTAGGGTGCATGGATTTCAAACCCTGGTGGCCGCCCAGGCAGCAAAGAAGGGGGGAGGGCACCTTGCTGCCCTTTCATGGCAGAATCTGTGGCTGTCCTGATGCGTGGGCCTTTTCATGGGGACCTTGTGCAATAAAAGTTTGGTGTTTTGGTACTGAATAATTAGAAATTGTAAAAAGTTTAAATTATGTGGTGGTGTAATTAAAAAACAAAACAAAACAAAACCAAGCCCCAAGTGTTTGGCACAGGGAGGTTTAAGTATTGAAGGCCTGTTTTCCTTCCACTGTGGCATTCTATCAAGAAGTGTGCAGGATTTTTTTTTTTTTTTTTAAGAAAAGTGTTCGAAGTGAGGGAAACAGGAAACCCAGAGGTGCCCCTGTATTTTGGGGAAGGCCTTAGGAGGTCACTTGGAAATGCTGCTGGATGTGCGGGAGGGCGGCAGATGGGCTGTGCAGGCTTGTCCTTTGCATTCATGTTCTTGTGTGTAGAAACCCAGCTCGGAGCCATCTCCTGATGTGTAAGAATTTCGCAGACAAACCTTGAGCTAAGCAATGCATTTGTTCCTGAGGAAATGTTTGTCTTAAGCGATGTAAATATCCTATGTATATCTGCTGGACTCTGGCTTCAGGTCGGTTCCCCCAATAGGCTCAGAAGCGACTTGAACAAAACAGTATGTTTTCCTCGTACCTTGTTCTCCTAATCTATGTTAAGGAAATGATATATTTGCCTGGAATACTGCCTTTCTTCAAGATTCATGTCAATCAGTTTTTGGCCCAGGATGACTCACCTGCTGCCAATGTGACCTCAAGGCATGTCGTGGGGGAGGGGCCTGGTGCCATTCCCTGAGACAGTGCCTTTCTTTCCTTAGCTGACTGCTAGTGCCTGTAGAATATCTGGCTAGAGACCAGCAGGGCGTACACCCCGCCTCAAGTCTAAGTCAGCAGTTTTCTCTATCTCATTTATACTTTAATAACAATTGATGACACAAAAGCTCTGAGCGATCAAATCATATCAAATCTTCATTTCAGATTGAAGATGCATTCCATGGTATTGCCATCTTAAGTCTTTCCATTGTTATGGAATACCTGTCCATGTATTCAGGATAGTTTTCAGCCAGGGTGTATAAGTTCCAGTGTGCCAGTCTTGTCATCCTCGTTACATCCATGGCAAAGTGTTGTATTCATGTTGACATTATTGAAAGGGAATTTTTTTTAATTCCTTTTCAGATTATTATCTGGTAATATATACAGAAAAAACTGTGTAATCTTTCGTTTTTATCAGTTTGGACAGCTTGATAGTTGTCTTTAATTTCTTTCCTTTCTCATACTTTAAGATTTTCCGGGCACCGTACATGTACTGCCTCACCCCTAATCTCAGTCATGTGTTCAAAGAACTTCTGTCCTTTATTTGTTTACTTATTTTTTGCAACATTGAATTCGTTTTGACTATGCTGGGTCTCTGCTGCAAGATGGAAGTTGCTAGGACCTCTGGACTGCAGTCTTCCATCTCTTACTGACCTCTTGTTGACCTCTGCAGAATCCTGGTTGGCGGGAGCTTGTTAGTTCCTCGTTCCTTACCAGGACCTCCTGTGGTAAGTGTTTTTCTCTTCTCTGTTGCCTTGTAAGGGTGGATGGTCATTGGCATCCCAAAGCTAGCTAGAAGTCAATTATTTAGGCAGGCTTGTGCATAGATATGGGAGAAGGCAATGGCACCCCACTCCAGTACTCTTGCGTGGAAAATCCCATGGATGGAGGAGCCTGGTAGGCTGCAGTCCATGGGGTCGCTAAGAGTCGGACACCACTGAGCGACTTCACGTTCACTTTTCACTTTCATGCATGGGAGGAGGAAATGGCAACCCACTCCAGTGTTCTTGCCTAGAGAACCCCAGGGACTGCGGGGCCTCGTGGCCTGCCGTCTATGGGGTCGCACAGAGTCGGACACGACTGAAACGACTTAGCAGCAGCAGCGGCGGCAGCAGCAGCAGAAGCAGTGCATCGATATCAAAAGGGCTGCAAACAGTCAGGAAGGATCACATATGTCACCGTGAAACACTACTTCTCCACTTAGCCAAAGCTAACAAAAGATTTCTGTTCTAGGTCAACCTAGAAGAGATCACTTAAGAGGTAAAGAAACTTAAACTCCATTAGCAAAGGCAGTTCGACATCTCAAGAAAACTTGTGCTAGGCACAGAACTCTTTTCTGGGGGTCCACTTTCCCTACAACCTCCTTATCCCATTCTGTACCCATTCCTTTGCTTCTCCCATCCTGAAACGGCCACCTGTAAGACAGAACTACTTTGTTTTCCTTCCTCAAGTGCCATTGCATTCCACATACTTTCTTGTAATAATAAGTCATACATTTCCCTTCAGCAACCAAGAACTGACTTTTATATTGGCATTCGCTATAGCCCGCCCCCCTCCCCCCACCCCCAAGAACAGAACAAAACAAAACAAAACAATTGCTTTCTTACATTTAACATGTCAGGATGGTGCCAGACACTATTCATGGAGAGTCAAAAATCTCTTTTGTTTCTGTGTAAAAGGGAGGTCCTTTCAAGTCGTGAATGTTTCAGAACTTTCATTTATTTGGAAATGACCTAGCTATTCAATACACTGTCGTCACAAGGATAGAAACTCGGGTAACCAAAACACCTGGAGAAACGTTTGTTAGTTCAGTTCAGTTCAGTTGCTCAGTCGTGTCTGACTCTTTGGGACCCCGTGGCCTGAAGGACGCCAGGCTTCCGTGTCCGTCACCAGCTCCAGGGGCTTGCTCAAACTCATGTCCATCGAGTCAGTGATGCCATCCAACCATCTTATCCTCTGTCATCCCCTTCTCCTCTGCCTTCAATCAAGACTATGAGAGGCAGATATTTTAGAGTATAATTATTGTAAAGAGTTTGTCTAAAAGCTCATATCACATTTACATTTTTTACTTTTGTTGTTGTCGTTTCCAGGTCGTTTCTTGCTGACAAGCTTGTGACAGATATAACAATAGAGCAATTTTTACCTCAAAAGAAACCTAGGCACTATGAACATGTTGTGCTTAATGTTGTTGACTCTTAGACATGTCTATAATGGAGGAGCAAAACCAAAAATACTGGATATTTAATATTGACTAGTTCCCAGTTCACGGGACTCTGACATTCATTTAGGTCAATGTTTTCTTGTATTTCCAGCAGTTTGATTTGGAAGGGCTGCCTTGTCTTGAGTCCATTGAAATCAGAACTCAGAACTTGAGCAATATTATCAAAAAACACAGGGCTCACACTGACACATACCTTAATCCAAACAGACAGACAAGACATCTTCCAGGTTTCCGCCTGAGATTTAAAATATTTCTTTGAGCCAGTCTTCTGGGGAGTGGGGGGATGGGGGTGGCAGTAAGGCAGGCTTGGGTAACAAGCTAATTGTTGGTCATTGCATATGCAAAGAACCAGCTTTCCGGGTTCCAAGGAAAAAAGTTTCCTTGGTAACCAACTTTGTCTGGTTATATAGAATATCATGGCCCTCCTAGGTCAGGTCATCTTGCCTTTCTGTGGTCCTCGTTTTATCCCTAAATCATAGACAGCTTGGATTGTCTCTGTGGAGTGTATGTATTGTCTTCATGTTTGACCTGGCGGCAGCAGCGAGGTCCGAGAGCCTCTCCTGGAACCGGGCGTGGGGACGGGGCTCACCGAGAGCCACTGGTGAAGGTGGGCAGCGCCCCTGGAGCGCGGCAGGGGCGGGGCGAACCCGGGCGGCGCAGGGCGGGTGTCGGCTCCTGGCGGGGGTAGGGGAGGGCTTCCCAGTTGTGCTCTCGGAGATGGCCACTGCAGCTGGAAATGCGCCGGGAGCGCAGCCAGGGTGGGGTAAACCTGGGCTGCACAGGTCGAGATTCCGCTCACTGTGGGTGGGGGGTCGGTCCCTGTTGTGCTCCCGGGGGTCGCCAATATTGCTGGGAACCCACCGGGAGCCCGGCAGGGCCGGGGCGAAACCTGGCGGTGCGGGGCGGGGTGGGGTTCCGTTCGCAGTGGGGGTCGGCTCCTGGCGGGTGTGGGGGAGGGCTTTCCAGATGTGCTGTTGGGGGTCGCCATTGCGGCTGGGAATGCCCATTTCGTGAACTCCTGGATCCCCAAGGATCGGCATCCATTGGCCACAGCGGAGGGGTGCGGAACACAGGTAAGGGAACGGGGACTGCGTGGAGCAGGGAACCATGTATTCCGCCCTGTGTTGGCACAGTCTCAGAGCTCCCCAACCTGGCGGTCGCAGAAAGGCCTCGTCTTTGGGGTCAAGGCCTTTACCGCTCCACCCCTCTGCTGAAAAACCTCAGAGTCTGCGCGGTTTTCCCAAGCAGCCTAGTGTCCGCTGGAAGTCCAAGGGACAGAACCCTGAATTCTGGCCGGCTGGCCCAGCCCTGCTTGTGGCACTTTGTAGGCCAGCGGGCCCTGGAGCACCTGCTAGGATGGGAAAGGGAAGGGTACGCGAATTGCATCCTGGTGGCCGCCGAGGCAGCAAAGAAGGGGGGAGGGCACCTTACTGCCCTTTAATGGCAGACAGAATCTGTGGCTGTCCTGCTGCGTGGGCCTTTTCATGGGGACCTTGTGCAATAAAAGTTTACCGGTGACCTTAGGGAACTTCCCAGTGTGCTTCTGACAGATGAGGGATGCTGTGGAGTTGGTGGGGCCTCTCAGGACTCCGCTGGGTTTGGCGCAATGGAAGAGGGCCTCATCTCCAGGGAAGGCAGGAACCTCAGGCTTCCTTTCCGTTTCAGACTCCGACCGCAGGGTCCCTGCAGAGTTGGGACAGGAGAGTCAGGAATCGTCTTGTCTGAGGAAGGGAACTCCGCTTGCCTCTCGAGGTGCTCAGGGGGTCTCAGGCCCCTTGTTGAGCTGTGTGTGGAACCTGCGGGTGTTTCCGGAAATGCACGACGGTGACAGTGCCCCTTCGTGTTGTGCCTTCACCCACTGGGTTGCCTTCGAAGAGGTGTCCGGGCCTCGGGTTCTTTTCAAGTGCGGACAGGGAAATCGGGGTCTTTCGGCATGAGGGACCACCCACGGGGCTAGTCTCAAATTTCCTAGTGAGGCCGGCTTCATCCTTAGGTGTGCTGGGAAGGCCGGGGACCCTTCCAGACAATACAGGGGGATCGACTCTCCTGTCGCCATCAGGAGGGGAGAAGGGGCTCAGATGAAGTGGGGATGGAACCCTCGGTGTTACCCTCGAGGGAAACCGGCGTGTGGGGGACTTTTCGGGGTTGCATGAAAGGAGTCAGGTACCGTTTCGCACTTCAGGACAGAACCTGGGACTTCCCTTGAGACGCCGTAGCGGGCAAGGGCCTCATCTTGCGAAGACGTTGGGACCATGTGGATTTTCTCGAGTTGCGGCGGGATTCTAGAGTTACGAAGTGGATTTCAGGCTTCCTCTTGCGTTGGCCCCGGGAAGCCTAATCTTCCATTCGAGTTGCGAGGGAAAGCTGAGGGTTGCACTAGAGTCACTGCAGGGCCAAAGAGACCTCATCTAGGCCTGTGTCCGGGACTTAACGTTCCTCTCAAGGGAAGACAGGGATCTCAGGGTGGCGTTCCAGACTCCCCCGGGGAGTCAGGCCTCGCCTCGAGGGCAAGCCAAGGATGCCGCTCTCCTCTCAAGTCGCGACGCAGATCTCTTGGAGCCCACTGAGTGGCCTCAAGGGAGTCAGGCCTTCTCTTCAGTTTGGAGAGAGGACTCGGGATTGTGCTCTGGGTCAGGCAGGAAAAGAAGGCCCTCACCTCGCGAGGATGGGGGCTTCTCAGGGGTTTCCTCGAGCTGCGGTGCCCGTGGGGGTTTTCTCACGAGGCAAGACGAGGATCTCAGGGAGCCTCTCGTGCGGTGCCAGGGAAGTCAGGTCTCTGTGCACGTGGCGAGGGGGAGCGCGTCATGGTTCTCCAGTCATGGGAGAGGACTAGGGCCTCCAGAGGCGTTGAAGAAGGACACTCGAGGTCTTTCTGTGGTTGCGGCGGGAAAGCCTCGTTTCCCTCGACTTCTGCCGGGGACCTGAGGGAACTTCCCATGGTGCCTCTGATAGGTGAGGGATGCTGTGGAGTTGGCGGGGCCTCTCGGGACTCCGCTGGGCTTGGCGCAATGGAAGAGGGCCTCATCTCGAGGGGAGACAGGAAACTTAGGCTTCCTCTCCTTTTCAGACTCCAACCACAGGGTCCCTGCAGAGTTGGGACAGGAGAGTCAGGCCTCGTCTTGTCTGAGGAAGGGAACTCCGCTTGCCTCTCGAATTGCTCAGGGTGTCTCACGCACCTCGTCAAGCTGTGTGTGGAAACCGCGGGTTTTTCCGGACGACGCACGGGGGTGTCAGTGCCCCTTCGAATGGTAACTTCACCCACAGGGTTGCCTTCGAAGAGGTGTCCGGGCATCGGGTTCTTATCCAGAGCGGACTGGGAAATCGGGGTCGTTCGGCATGTGGCACAACCCACGGGGCTCGTCTCGAATTTCCTCGGGAGGCCGGCCTCATCCTGAGGTGTGCCGGGAAAGCCGGGAACCCCTTCCAGAATATGCAGGGGAATCGACTCTCCTGTCGTGATGAGGAGGGGAGAAGGGGCTCAGATGAAGGGGTGCCAGGACCCTCGGTGTTCCCCTCGAGGGAACCCGGCGTGTCTGGGAAATTTTGGAGGTCGCATGAAGGGTGTCAGGTACCGTTTCACAACTCAGGACGGAACGTGAGACTTCCCTTGAGACGCCGTAGCGGGCAAGGGCCCCATCTTGCGAAGACGTTGGGACCACGTGGTTTTTCTCGAGTTGTGGCGGGATTCTCGAGTTACGACGGGGATTTCAGGCTTCCTCTTGGGTTGACCCTGGGAAGCCCCATCTTCCATTCGAGTTGCTAGGGAAAGCTGGGTGTTGCGCTCGAGTCACTGCAGGGCCCAAGAGACCTCATCTAGGCGTGTGTCCAGGACCTAGTAGTACTCTCAAGGGAAGACAGGGATCCCGGTGTTTCACTCCAGAGTCCCCCGTGGAGTCAGGCCTCGCCTCGAGGGGAAGCAAAGGACTCCGCTCTTCTCTTGAGCCACGACGCGGATCTCTTGGAGCCCTCTGAGTGGCCTCAAGGGAGTCAAGCCTAATCTTCAGTTTGGAGAGAGGAATCGGGAATGCTCTCCAGGAAAGGCAGGAAAAGAAGGCCCTCACCTCGCGAGGACGGGGGCTTCTTAGGGGTTTCCTCGAGCTGCGGCATCCATGGGGCTTTTCTCACGAGGCACGACGAGGTTCTCAGGGAGCCTCTTGTGCGGCGCCATGGAAGTCAGGTCACCATGAGCGTGGCGAGGGGGAGCGCGTCATTGTTCTCGAGTCCTGGGAGGGGACTAGGGCATCAAGGCATGTAGAACAAGGTCTCTCGAGGTCTTTCTCGGCTTGCAGCGGGAAACCCTCGTTTCCCTCGACTTCTCCCGGTGACCTGAGGGAACTTCCCAGGGTTCCTCTTAGAGGTGAGGGATGCTGTGGAGTTGGTGGGCCATCACGGGACTCCTCTGGGTTTGGCGCAATCGAAGAGGGCCTCATCTCGAGGGGAGACAGGACCGCAGGCTTCCTCTCCGTTTCGTACTCCGACAGCAGTGTCCCTGCAGCGTTGGGGCAGGAGAGTCAGGCCTCGTCTTGTCTGAGGAAGGGAACTCCGCTTGCCTCTCGAGTTGCTCAGGGAGTCTCAGTCCCCTCGTGGAGCTGTGTGTGGAAACCGCGGGTGTTTCCGGACGATGCACGGGAGTGTCAGTGCCCCTTCGTGTTGTTCCTTCACTCACAGGGTGGCCTTCGAAGAGGTGTCCGGGCATCGGGTTCTCCTCAACTGCGGACCGGGAAATCAGGGTCGTTCAACATGGGGCACCAGCCACGGGGCTTGTCTCGAATTTCCTCGCGAGGCCGGCCTCATCCTGAGGGGCGCCGTGCAGGCCGGGAACCCCTTCCAGACCACGCAGGGGAATCGACTCTCCTGTCATGATCAGGAGGGGAGAACGGGCTCAGATGAAGCTGTGCCGGGACTCTCGGTGTTCCCTCGAGGGTACCCGGCGTGTCGGGGAGCTTTTGGGGGTCGCACGAAGGGTGTCAGGTACTGTTTCGCACTTCAGGGCGGAACATGGGACTTCCCCTGAGACGCTGTAGTGGGCAAGGGCCTCATCTTGCGAAGACGTTGGAACCACGTGTTTTTTCTCGAGTTGCGGCTGGATTCTCGAGTGACGATGGGGATTACAGGCTTCCTCCTCTGTTGGCCCTGGGAAGCCCAGTCTTCCATTCGATTGGCGAGGGAAAGCTGAGGGTTGCGCTCGAGTCACTGCAGGGCCAAAGAGACCTCATCTAGGCTTGTGTCCGGGACCTAATGTTCCTCTCCAGGGAAGGCAGGGATCTCGGGGTTGCATTCCAGGATCCCCCTGGGTGTCAGGCCTCGTCTCGAGGGGAAGCAAAGGACTCCGCTGTCCTCCCGAATCGCGACGCGGATATCTTGGAGCCCCCTAGTGGCGTCAGTGGAGTCAATCCTCCTCTTCATTTTGGAGAGAGGGCTCGGGATTGTTCTCCAGGCCATGCAGGAAAAGAAGTCCCTTCACATCGCGAGGACGGGGGCGTCTCAGGGGTTTCCTCAAGCTGTGGCGCCCGTGGGGGTTTTCTCGCGAGGCACGGCGAGGATCTCATGGAGCCTCTCGTGCGGCGCCAGGGAAGTCAGGTCTCCCTGCGCGTAGCGAGGAGGAGCGCGTTGTGGCTCTCGAGTAATGGGAGGGGACTAGGGCCTCAAGACGCGTTGAAGAGGGACTCTTGAGGTCTTTCCCGGGTTGTGGCGGGAAAAAGTCGTTTCCCTCGACTTCTGCCGGGGACCTTAGGGAACTTCCCAGGGTGTCTCTGAGAGTTGAGGGATACTGTGGAGTTGGCGGTGCCTCTCGGGACTCCGCTGGGTTTGTTGCAATGGAAGAGGGGCTCATCTCGAGGGGAGACAGGAACCTCAGACTTCCTCTTTTTTTCGGACTCCGACATCAGGGTCCCTGCAGAGTTGGGACAGGAGAGACAGGCTACGTCTTTTCTGAGGAATGGAACTCTGCTTGCCTCTCGAGTTGTTCATGGGGTTTCAGGCCCCTTGTCAAACTGTGTGTGGAATCTGCAGGTTTTTCCAGACGATGCACGGGGGTGTCAGTGACCCTTCGTTTTGTGTCTTCATCCACAGGGTTGCCTTCGAAGAGGTGTCCGGGCATCGGGTTCTTATGAAGAGCGGACCGGGATATCGGGGTCGTTCAGCATTTGGCACCACCCACGTGGGTTGTCTCGAATTTCCTCATGAAACCGGCCTCATCCTGAAATGTGCTGCAAAGTTCATGAAACTCTTCCAGACAAAGCAGAGGAATCGACCCTCCTGTGGCGATCAGGAGGGGAGAAGTGGCTCAGATGAAGTGCTGCTGGGAACCTCGGTGTTTCCCTCAAGTGAGACAGGTATGTCGGGTAACTTTTGGGGTCGCATAAAGCGTTCCAAGTACCGTTTTGCTCTTCACAATGGAACGTTGGACTTCTCTTGGGGTGCTCCAGCGGGCATGGGCCTCATCTTGGAATGACGGCGGAACCACTTGGTTTTTCTCGAGTTGCGGTGGGATATTTGAGTTACCGCAGGGAATTCATGCTTCCTCTTGTGTTGGCCCACAAAAGTCTTATCTTCCATTCGAGATTCGAGGAAGAGCTGGAGGTGCGCTCTAGTCACTGAAGGCAAAAGAGACCCCACCAAGCCTTGTGTGCAGGACCTAATGTTCATGTCAAGGCTCGACAGAAATCTCGGGGTTGCATTCCAGACTCACCTTGGAGTCAGCCCTCATCTCGAGGGGAAGCAAAGGACTCTGATCTCCTCTCGAGTCGGACGGGTATGTCTTGGAGCCCACTGAGTGGCTTAAAGGGAGTCAAACCTCCTTTGGTGTTTGGAGGGAGGACACGGGATTGCTCTCCAGGGAATGCATGAAATGAAGGCCCTCATCTCCCAGTGACTGGGGCGTCTCGTAGGTTTTCTCGAGGTGTGGCGCTAGTGTGGGGTTTCTCACGAAGTAAGACTGGGAGCTCAGTGAGCCTCTCACGTGGTGCCAGGGCAGTCAGGTCTCTATGCACGTGGTGAGAGGGAGCCCGTCATTGTTCTCGAGTCATGGTAGGGGAATTGGGCCTGAAGAGGTGTTAAAGAAGGACTCTCGAGGTCTTTCCTGGGTTGCAGCAGGAAACCCTGGGTTCCATCGACTTGTGCCAGTGACTTCAGGAAGCTTCTCTGCGTGCCTCTGAGAAGTCAGGGTCACTGTGGAGTTGGGAGGGGCCTCTCTGAACTCCACTGGGTTTGGTGCAATGGAAGAGGGCCTCATGACAAGTTGAGGCAGGAACCTCAGGGTTCCTCTCCTGGCTTCGAATGCGCCGGATCTGACTCGGATCGCAGAGTCCCTGCAGAGTTGGGCCAGGAGAGTCAGGCCTCGTCTTGTGTGGAGGACTGGAACTCCGCTTGACTCTCGCGTTGTTAATGGGGTGACAGGCCACTTGTCGATTTGTATGTGGAACTTGTGGGTTTTTCTGGACGATGCACCGGGGTGTCACTGCCCCTTCGTGTTGTGCCTTGTTCCACAGGATTGCCTTCGAGTTGGGTTCTGCCATCGGGTTCTTATCAAGAGCGGACCAGGGAACTGGGGTCTTTTGGCATGCCGCACCACCCACGAGGCTATGTCTCAAATTTCCTCGTGAGACTGGCCTCATCTTGATGTGCGCCAGGAAGGTCGGGAACGCCTTCCAGACAAAGCAGGGGAATCGAACCTCCTGTCGCGATCAAGAGGGGAGAAGAGTCTCAGATGAAGTGGTACCGGGAACCTCGGTGTTCTCCTCAAGTGAGACTGGTATGTCGGGGAACTTTTGGGGTCGCATCAAGGGTTCCAAGTAACTTTTCGCTCTTCAATACGGAACGTGGGACTTCTCTTGAGACGCTGTAGCGGGCAAGGGCCTCATCTTTCGATGACGGGGGAACCACGTGGTTTTTCTTGAGTTGCGGCGGGATTCTCGAGTTACGACGGCGAATTCAGGCTTCCTGTTCAACTGGCCCAGGGAAGTCCAGTTTTCATTCGAATTGCGAGTTAGAACTGGGGATTGCTCTCGAGACACTGCAGGGCCAAATAGACCTCATCTAGGCTTGTGTCCAGGACCTAATGTTCCTCTGCTGGGGTGACAGCGATCTCGGCATTGCATTCTCGACTCACCCGGGGAGTCAGGCCTCATCTCGAGGGGAAGCCAAGGACACCGCTCTCCTGTCAAGTCGCAACGGGTATATCTTGGAGCTCACTGTGTGGCCTAAAATGAGTCAAGCCTCCTGTGGAGTTTGGAGAGAGGACTCAGGATTGCTCTCCAGGCCATACAGCAAAAGAAGGCCCTCATCTCGTGATGACGGCGGCCTCTTGTGGGTTTTCTAGACTGCCGCGCTAGTGCCGGGTTTCTGACGAGGTACGAGAGGGAGCTCAGGGAGCCTCTCGTGTGGCGCCAGGGAAGTCAGGTCCCCATGAGATGGCTAGGGGGAGCTCGTCATTGCTCTCGAGTCATGGTAGGGTAATCGGGCCTCAAGACGGGTTGAAGAAGGACTCTCGAGGTCTTTCTCGGGTCACTGCATAAAACCCAGGGTTCCCTTGACTTGTGCCTGCGACCTCAGGGAGCGTCTCAGAGTGCCTCTGAGAAGTCAGGGATACTGTGCAGTTTGGAGGGGCCTCTCGAGACTCCTCTGCATTTGGTGGAATGTAAGAGGGACTCATCTCGAGTTGAAGCAGGAACCTCAGTGTTCCTCTCCATTTCTGACTCAGATCGCAAGGTCCCTGCATGTTGGTACAGGAGAGTCAGGCCTCGTCTTTTCTGGAGGATGGGACTCCTCTTGCCTCTCGAGTTGTTCTCGAGGTGACAGGCCACTTGTCGAGCTGTGTATGTAACCTGCCCTTTTTTCCGGATGATGCACAGGTGTGTTAGTGCCCCTTCGTGTTGTACCTTCATACTCAAGGCTGCCTTCCAAGAGGTGTCCGAGCATCGGATTCTTATCAAGAGCGGACCGGGAAATTGGAGTCTTTCAGCAAGTGGCACCACCCACAAAGCTACGTATCGAATTTCCCCATGAGACCGGCCTCATCCTGAGTTGTGCAGGGAAGGTCGGGCCCCCTTGCAGACAAAGCAGGGGAATCGACCCACCGGTCACGATCAGGAGGGGAGAAGGGGCTTAAATGAAGTGGTGCCGGGAACCTCGGTGTTCCCCTTGAGTGAGACCGGCGTGTTGGGGGACTTTTGGGGTCGCATCAAGGGTGCCAAGTACCGTTTCGCATTTCAAGACGGAACCTGGGACATCTTTTGAAACGCTGTAGCGGGCAAGGGCCTCATCTTGCGATGACGGGAGAACCACGTGGTTTTGCTCGAGTTGCGGCGGGATTCTCGAGTTATGACCGGGAATTTAGGCTTCCTCTTGTTGGCCTTGAAATCCAATCTTCCATTCGCGTTGCGAGGGGGAGCTGGGGATTGCGCTAGAGTCACTGCAGGGCAAAAGAGACCTAATCTAGGCTTGTGTCCAGGATCTAACGTTGCTCTCCAGGGGCGACAGGGATCTCGGGTTTGCATTCCAGACTCATCCGGGGAGTCAGTTCTCACCTCGAGGGTAAGCAAAGAATTCCGCTCTCGTCTCGAGTCACGATGGGTGTCTCTTGGAGCCCAATGTGTGTACTAAAGGGAGTCAAGCCTCCTGTGGAGTTTGGAGAGAGGACTCGGGATTGGACTCCAGGCCATGCAGGAAAAGAAGGCCCTCATCTCGAGATGACGGTGGCGTCTCGTGGGTTTTCTCGAGCTGCGGCGCCAGTGTGGGGTGTCTCATGAAGTACCACAGGGATTTCAGGGAGGCTCTTGTGTGGCGCCAGGAAAATCCAGTATTCCATTCGAGTTGCAAGTTAGAACTGGGGATTGCTCTCCAGTCACTGCAGGGCAAAATAGACCTCATCTACGCTTGTGTCCAGGACCTAGTGTTCCACTACTGGGCCGACAGGGATCTCAGGGTTGCATTCTCGACTCACCCGGAGAGTCAGGCCTTGTCTTGAGGGGAAAAAAAGGACTCTGCTCTCCTGTCGAGTCGCGACGGGTATCTCTTGGAGCCCACTGCGTGGCGTAAAGGGAGTGAAGCCTCCTATGGAGTTTGGAGAGATGACTCGGGATTGTTTTCCTGGCCATGCAGGAAAAAAGGCCCTCATCTCGCGATGCCGGGGGCGTCTCGTGGGTTTTCTCCAGCTGCGGCGCAGTATCAGATTTCTCACGAGGTACAACGGGGAGCTCAGAGAGCCTCTCGTGTGGTGCTAGGGACGTCAGGTCTCCGTGCGTGTGGTGAAGGGGAGTGCGTGATTGCTCTCGAGTCATAGTAGGCGAATCGGGCCTCAAGACGCATTGAAGAAGGACTCTCAAGGTCTTTCTCGGGTTGCGGCAGGGAACCCTGGGTTCCCTCGACTTGTGTCGGTGACCTCAGGCAACTTCTCAGGGTGCCTCTGAGAAGTCAGGGACACTGTGGATTTGGGAGGGGCCTTTCGTTACTCAACTGGGTTTGGTGCAATCGAAGAGGGCCTCATCTCGAATGGAGGCAGGAACCTCAGGGGTCCTCTCCATTACTGACTCGGGTCGCAGAGTACCTGCCGAGTACGGACAAGAGAGTCACGCCTCGTCTTCCGTGGAGGAATGGATCTCCGCTTGCCTTTCGAGTTGTTCACGGAGTGACAGGCCACTTGTTGAGCTGTGTGTGGAACCTGCGGGTTTTTCCGGACGATGCACAGGGGTATCAGTGCCCCTTCGTGTTGTGCCTTCATCCACAGGGTTGCCTTCAAAGAGGTGTCCGGGCATCGGGTTCTTTTCAAGAGCGTACCAGAAAATTGGGGTCTTTCAGCATGTGGTACCACCCACGAGGCTACGTCTCGAATTTCCTCGGGAGACCGGCCTCATCCTGAGGTTCGCCGGGAAGGTAGGGAACCCTTGCAGACAAAGCAGGGGAATCGACACACCGGTCGCGATCAGAAGGGGAGAAGGGGCTCAGATGAAGTGGTGCCGGGAACCTCGGTGGTCCCCTCGAGTGAGACCGGTATGTCACGGCACTTTTGAGGTCGCATCAAGGGTGCCAAGTACAGTTTCGCACTTCAAGACGGAACGTAGGAATTCTCTGGAGATGCTCTAGCGGGCAAGGGCCTCATATTGCGATGACGAGGGAAACACGTGGTTTTTCTCGAGTTGCGGCGGGATTCTCGAGTTACGACGGGGAATTCAGGCTTCCTCTTGTGTTGGCCCAGGAAGTCCAATCTTCCATTCAACTTGTCAGAGAGAGCTGTGGGATGCTCTCGAGTCACTTCAGGGCAAAGAGTCCTCATCTAGGCTTGGGTCCAGGACGTAGTGTTCCTCTCCAGGGGCAACAGGGATATCGGGGTCGCATTCCAGTCTCACCCGGTGGGTCACGCCTCGTCTCGAGTGGAAGCAAAGGACTCCACTATCCTCTCGAGTCGCGACGTGTAACTCTTGGAGCCCAATGAGTGGCCTAAAGGGAGTCAAGCGTCCTGTGTAGCTTGGACAGAAGGTTCACGCTTGATCTGCATACCATTCAGTTAAAGATGGCCCTCCTCTCGTGATGACGGGAGCGTCTCATGGGTTTTCTCGAGCTGCGGCGCCAGTGTGGGGTTTCTCACGAGATATGATGGGGAGCTCAGGCAGCCTCTCGTGCGGCGCCAGAGAAGTCAGGCCTCCATGCGTGTGGCCAGGCAGATCGCGTCATTGCTCTGGAGTCATGAGAGGGACTAGGGCCTCCAGACGCATTTAAGAAGGACTCTCGAGGTCTTTCTTGGGTTGGGGCGGGAAACACTCGTTTCCCTCGACCTCTACCGGGGACCTTAGGGAACTTCCCAGGTGCCTCTGAGAGGTGAGGGATACTGAGGAGTTAGAGGGGCCTCTCGGGACTCCACTAGGTTTGACGAAATGAAAGAGGGCCTCATCTCGATTGGAGGCAGGAACCTCAGGCTTCCTCTCCATTTCTGACTCCGACCGCAGGGTCCCTGCAGGGTTGGGACAGGAGAGTCAGGCCTCGTCTTGTCTGAGTAATGGAACTCTGCTTGCCTCTCGAGTCGTTCAGTGGGTCACGCACCTTGTCGAGCTGTGTGTGGAACCTGCGGGTGTTTCCAGAAGATGCACGGGGGTGTCATTGCCCCTTCATTTGGTGCCTTCCCCCACAGGGTTGCCTTCAAAGAGGTGTCCAGCATCAGGTTCATTTCAAGAGCGGACCGGGAAATCGGAGTCATTCGGCATGTGGCACCACCCACGTGGCTCATCTCGAATTTCCTCGTGAGACCAGCATCATCCTGAGGTGCGCCGGGAAGGCCAGGAACACCTTCCACACAAAGAAGGGGAATCGACTCTCCTGTCGCGATCAGGAGGGGAGATGGGGCTCAGATGAAGTGGGGCCGGGACTCTAGGTGTTCCACTCGAGGGAACCCGGCGTTTCAGGGAACTTTAGGGGTCGCATCAAGGGAGCCAAGTACCGTTTCCCACTTCAGGACGGAACATGGGACTTCCCTGGAGACGCTGTAGCGGGCAAGGGCCTCATCCTGTGAAGACGTTGGAACCACGTCTTTTTTCTCGAGTTGCGTCTGGATTCTTGAAAACGACGGGGATTTCAGGCTTCCTCTTGGGTTGGCCCTGGGAAGCCCAATCTTCCCCTGGAGTTGCGAGGGAAAGCTGGGGGTTCTGCTCGAGTCACTACAGGGCCAAAGAGACCTCATCGAGGCGTGTGTCCAGGACCTAATATTCCTCTCAAGGGAAGACAGAGATTTCGGGTTTCCTTTCCAGACTCCCCCGGGGAGTCAGGCCTCACCTCGAGGGGAAGCAGAGGACTCCACTTTCCTCTCAAGCCGCGACACGGATCTCTAGGAGCCCACTGAGTGGACTCAAGGGTGTCGAGCCTCCTCTTCAGTTTGGAGAGAGGACTCGGGATTGCTCTCCAGGTCAGGCAGGAAAAGAAGGCCCTCATCTCGCGATGACGGGGGCATCTCATGGGTTTCCTCAGGCTGTGGCGCCCGTGGGGGTTTTCTCACGAGTCACGACGAGGACCTCAGGGAGCCTCTCGTGCGGTGCCAGGGAACTCATGTCTCCATGCGCATGGCGAGGGGGAGCTGGTCATCACTCTCGAGTCATGGGAAGTGACTAGGGCCTCAAGACGCGTTGAAGAAGGACTCTCGAGGTCTTTCTCGGGTGGCGGCGGGAAACCCTCGTTTCCCTCGACTTCTGCAGGGGACTATAGGGAGCTTACCAGGGTGCCTCTGAGAGGTGAGGAATGCTGTGGAGTTGGCAGGGCCTCTCGGGACTCTGCTGGGTTCGGCAAAATGGAAGAGGGCCTCATCTCGAGGGGAGGCAGGAACCTCAGGCTTCCTCTCCAATTCTGACTCCGACTGCACGGTCCCTGCAGTGTTGGGACAGGAGAGTCATGCCTCGTCTTGTCTGAGGAATGGAATTCTGGTTGCCTCTCGAGTTGTTCCGGGAGTCTCAGGCCCCTTGTCGAGCTGTGGGTAGACCCTGCGGGTTTTTCCGGATGATGCACGGGGGTGTCAGTGCCCCTTCGTGTTGTGCCTTAACTCACAGGGTTGCCTTCGAAGAGGTGTCCGGGCATCAGGTTCTTATCAAGAGCGGACCGGAAAATCGGTGTCGTTCGGCACGTGGCACCTCACACATGGCTGGTCTCGAATTTCCTCCTGAGACCGGCCTCATCCTGAGGTGCACCAGGAAGGCCGGGAACCCCTTCCAGAGAAAGCAGGGGAATTGACTCTCCTGTCGCGATCAGGAGGGGAGAAGGGGCTCAGATGAAGTGGTGCCGGGACCCTTGGTGTTCCCCTCGAGGGAACCCAGCGTGTCGGGAACTTTTGCGGTCGCATCAAGGGTGTCAAGTACCGTTTCGCACTTAAGGACAGAACATGGGACTTCCCTGGAGACGCCGGGAATTTCGGTGTTCCCCTGGAGTGGGACCGGTATGTTGGGGAACTTTGGGGTCGCATCAAGCGTGCCAAGTAGCATTTCGAACTTTAAGATGGAACGTGGGACTTCCCTTGAGACTCTAGCTGGCAAGGGCCTCATATTGCGATGAAGGGGGAACCACATGGTTTTTAAGACTTGAGGCTGAATTCTCGAATTACGATGGGAAATTCAGACTTCCTCATGTGTTGACCGTGGGAAGCCCAATCTTCCATTCAATGTGAGGGAGAGATGGAGGTTGCTCTCGATTCCCGGAAGGGCAAAATAGACCTCATCTAGGCTTGTGTCTAGGACATAATGTTCCACTCCAGGGGCGACAGGGATCTCGGGGTTGCATTCCAAACTCACCCGGGGAGTCAGGCCTCGTCTTGAGGGAAGCAAAGGACTCCGCTCTCCTCTCGAGTCGCACCAGGTATTTCTTGGACCCAACTGAGTGGCCTAAAGGGAGTCAATCCTCCTGTGAAGTTTGGAGAGAGGAACAGGGATTGCTCTCCAGGTCAGGCAGGAAAAGAAGGCCCCCATCTCTCCTTGACGGGGGCATCTTGTGGTTTTTCTCGAACTGCGGCGCCACTGTGGGTTTTCTCACGAGGTATGATGGGGTACTCAGGGAGCCTCTTATGTGGTACTAGGGAAGTCAGTTTTCCTGCTTGTGGCGAGGGGAGCGCGTCCTTGCTCTAGAGTCATGGTAGGGGAATCGGGCATCAAGAGACGTTGAAAAAGGACTCTCCAAGTCTTTCTCGGGTTACTTCAGGAAACTCTGGGTTCCCTCGACTTGTGCCAGTGACCTCAGGTAGCTTCTCAGGGAGCCTCTGAGAATTCAGGGATACTGTGGTGTTGGGAGGGGCCTCTCGGGACACCACTGAGTTTGGTTCAATGGAAGAGGGCCTCTTCTCTAGTTGAGGTAGGAACCTCAGGGTTCCTCTCCATTTCTGACTCCGATTGCAGGGTCCCTGAAGAGTTGGGCCAGGAGGGTAAGGCCTCGTCTTGTGTGAAGGAATGCAACTTCACTTGCCTCTCGAGTTGTTCACGGGGTGACAGTCCACATTTGGAGCTGTGAGTGGAATCGGCGGGTTTTTCCAGACGATGCATGTGGATGTCATTGTCCCTTCGTGTTGTGCCTTCATCCACAGGGTTGCCTTCGAAGAGATGTCCGGGTGTCAGGTTCTTATCTAGAGTGGACCAGGAATTCGGGATCTTTCAACATGTGGCACCAACCATGAGGCTACTTTTCGAATTTCCTCATGAGACCGGCCTCATCCGGAGGTTTGCGGGGAACGTCGGGAACCCCTTGCAGACAAAGCATGGGAGTCGACCCTCCTGTCGCGATCAGGAGGGGTGAAGGGGCTCACAGGAAGTGGTGCCATGAACTTTGGTGTTTCCCTCGAGTGAGACCGGTATGTCAGGGAACTTTGGGGGTCGCATCAAGGGTGCCAAGTACCGTTTTGTACTTCAGGATGGAACGTGGGACTTCTCTTGATATGCTGTAGCGGCCAAGGGCCTCATCTTGCGATGACGGGGGAGCCACGTGGTTTTTCTCGAGTTGCGGCGGGATTCTCGAGTTACGACGGGGATTTCAGGCTTCCTCTTGTGTTGGGCCAGGGAAGTCCAATCATCCATTCGAGTTGCGAGGGAGAGCTGGGGGTTGCGCTCGAGTCACTGCAGGGCAAAGGAGACCTCATCTAGGCTTGTGTCCAGGACCTAATGTTCCTCTCCAAGGGCCACAGGGATCTCAGGTTTGCATTCCAGACTCACCCAGGGAGTCAGGCGTCGTGTCGAAGGGAAGCAAAGGACTCTGCTCTCCTTTCGAGTTGCGACGGGCACCTCTTGGAGCCCACTTTGTGGCCTAAAGGGAGTCAAGCCTCCTGTGAAGTTTGGAGAGAGGACTTGGGACTGCTCTCCAGGCCATGCAGGAAAAGATGGCCCTCATCTCGCGATGACGGAGGGGTCTTGTGTGTTTTCTCAAGCTGTGGCGCCAGTGTGGGGTTTCACACGAGGTACGACAGGGAGCTCAGGGAGCCTCTCATGTGGCGCCAGGGAAATCAGGTCTCCATGTGCGTGGCGAGGGGGAGTGCGTTATTGCTCTCGAGCCATGGTAGGGGAATCTGACCTCAAGACGCATTGAAGAAGGACTCTCGAGGTCTTTCTTTGGTTGTGGCAGGAAACCCTTATTTCCCTCGACGTTTGCCGGTGGCCTCAAGGAGCTTCTCAGAATGCCTATGAGAAGTCAGGGATACTGTGGAGATGGGAGTGGCCTCTCGGGTCTCCACTGGGTTTGTTTTAATGGAAGAGGGCCTCATCTCGGGTTGAGGCAGGAACCTCAGGTTTCCTCTCCATTTCTGACTCAGATCGAAGCGTGCCTGCAGAGTTGGGATTGGATACTCAGGCCTCGTCTTATCTGAGGAAGGGAACTCCGCTTGCCTCTCTCGTTGTTTAAGGGGTGACAGGCCAGTTGTGGAGCTGTATGTGGATCCTGTGGGATTTTCCGGATGATGAACAGGGTTGCCAGTGCCCCCTCGTGTAGTGCCTTCATCCACAGGGTTGCCTTAGAAGAGGTCCGGGCATCGGGTTCTTATCAAGAGCAAGACCGAGAAATCGGGGTCTTTCGGCACGTGGCACCAACACGAGGCTACGTCTCGAATTTCTTTGTGAGACTGGCCTCATCCTGAGGTGCGCCATGAAGGTCGGGAACCCCTTCTAGACAAAGCAGGGGAATCGACCTTCCTGCCGTGATCAGGAGGGGAGAAGGGGCTCAAATTAAGTGGTGCCAGGAACTTCGGTGTTCCCTTGGAGTGAGACCGGTATATTGGGGAACTTTTGGGGTCGCATCAAGGGTGCCAAGTAGCATTTCGAACTTTATGACGAAACATGGGACTTCTCTTGAGACTCTGTAGCGGGCAAAGGCCTCATATTGTGATGAATGGGGTACCACGTGGTTTTTAAGAGTTGCGGCGGGATTCTCGAGTCACAACGGGAAATTCAGACTTCCTCTTGTGTTGGCCCAGTGAAGACCAATCTTCCATTCGAATTGCGAGGGAGAGATGGGTGTTGCTCTCGAGTCACTGTAGGGCAAAATAGACCTCATCTAGGCTTTTGTCCAGGACATAATGTTCCTCTCCAGGGGCAACAGGGATCTCGGGGTTGCATTCCAGACTCACCCAAGGTAAGGCCTCATCTCGAGGGGAAACAAAGTACTCTGCTCTCCTCTCAAGTCGCGACAGGTATCTCTTGGAGCCCATTGAGTGGCCTAAAGGGAGTAAAGCCTCCTGTGAAGTTTGGAGAAAGGACCAGGGATTGCTCTCCAGGTCAGGCAGGAAAAGATGTCCCCAATCTCGCGATGACGGTGGCGTCTCGTGGGTTTTCCCGAGCTGTGGCGCCAGTGTGGGGTTTCTCACGAGGTATGACGGGGAGCTCAGGGAGCCTCTCATGTGGCGCCAGGGAAGTCAGGTGTCCATGCGCATGGCGAGGGGGAGCGTGTCATTGCTCTCGAGTCATGGTAGGGGAATCCGGCCTCAAGACGCGTTGAAGACGGACTCTTGAGGTCTTTCTCGGGTTGCGGCAGGATACCCTGTGTTCCCTCGACTTGTGCCGGTGAACTCAGGGAGTTGCTCAGGGTGCCTCTGAGAAGACACTGATACTGTGATGTTGGGAGGGGCCTCACGGGACTCCACTGCGTTTGGTGCAATGGAAGATTGCCGGGAGCCAGCGAGAGATATTCCACTCGTGACAAATGTCATGAGGAAAGAGTCTCGGCATACGCAAAGGCGGGATCGAGCCTCCGGGAGTTCCCCCGTATATTCTTCAGCATCTACCCCCAAAAACCAAAGTCTGCCTTCTTTATTGCTTTGTTCTCTCACCTCTGACATTACTGGGGATGTCCCCCACCACCATCTCACTCTCTCTGTCAAAGAGCTAACTTACAGCTCCAACTAATAATGTTCCTGGGCAATTAGGAGTGTTTAAATCCAAACCCCTCAGATGGTTTTCTAACTCGCCTGACAAGTTTACCCGGTCTCCTACAGCTATGCATACGATTGTGTACAGTCTCCCAGCCTCGAGACGCACGGGAAGTTTAAGATATTCAAATAGCTTAGAGCCTCTCAGAGAGTTAGAAACTGTCAGAATAAAACTAGTAAAAGATTTCATTGATGAACCAATGCTTTTTGCCAAGTTTCCACATCCCCTGAATTGTATCCTTGAATGTGTGCTAATTAATATAGTTGGTATGTAGAAAAAATAAGTAGTGGCCTTGATGTTGGTAACTTTAGACCCTTAAGGTAATAAATTCTTTTCTTTGTTGTAAACCCATTACACATCCTCCCTATAGGAATGCAATTTTATCTTCGAAAGATGGCGCCAAACCTTAAACAATTACTCTTAGAGAAAATAACTCTTATGGTTGATAAGTCTTTGTCAAGAGTCATAAAATGTTAATAGGTCTTCTGGCCAGAAGATGATGTAAATCATCTAAACCATTTTTATACGATAAATCTGCAGAAAAGAAACCCTGGTTTTTGATAAGGATTAAAGACTGCTGACTTTGCATCCCCTATTATCCTCTATGTGTAACTTAGGGTATTAAAACCTGTGTTGAAAATAAAGCTACGGGCCTTGCTCGCCAACGCTTGGTCTCCCCATGTCATTCTTCCCCTCAATTTTCAGATGAGTGTCCATCTGGAGCGCGGATATCCTCTGCGACCATTTATTTGCCTGGGGTTCGAAGACCCACTCGATAAGGTGTCTAAGGTGGGGCACCTTCCTCTATTCTAGAGGGCACTTGCAGCCTCCGTGGTCAGAGCTAACCTGGTGTCACGGGTTATATTGATTTTCCGCGTAAACCAAGCTACTCAGCTGCTTTTCTCCACTGAATTTTCCTACTGAGCTATCCTCATTCTATTACTCTTTATATCTTTGATGAATAAATAAATATATAAATAGGTCGCCTACTCCATCTTCCCTTCGAATACCCTGGATCAGCTGGGGCTGGACCTCTGCAGGTGGCGCCCGAGACAGGCATTTCGAAGGTAAATCCCCAACCCCATTCCCCCAGTGTTCAGTTTTGGGGACAGATAGGATCCCACTTAGGGGGCTGCAGATCCCCCTGTAGAATAGACAGGGCGAGAGGAGTGGGAAGTGTTGAAGAGTTAGAGAGAAAAAACGGTTTCTAAAAAGGCTGACAAAAAAGGCCTAATCTTTAGATAGCTAAAAGCAAAATCTTTTACTATCCTTAAGTTTCTGACATGGGCAACACTGAATCAAATGAAAGACAGCTCTTTATAGGAGTAATTTTACAGTTATTAAGTAAAAGAAGAATCAAGGTTAAAAAATCTTCCATTCAATCATTTTTTACATTTGTACAAGACCACTGCCCTTGGTTTCTACAACAAGGCACTGTTAACCTCGATATCTTGAAAAAACTAGGAAAACAGCTAAGAGCTTATTGTGCTCAGCAAGGTTTGGAAAAAATCCCTACTTACACCTTTCCTCTGTGGAATATGACTAGAGATGTTTTAGATCCAGCTCATGAATTTGAAAAGGTACCTGTTAAAGAGGAAAGTAAAGTTGGAAAAGTACCTGTTAAACAAAAAAGCAAATCTGAAAAGGTACCTGTTATAAAGAAAATGAAAATGAAGTGGCTATACCTAGCTATCGACAGCTAAATGAATGGCTGGCCGCTATGACTGCCAATGAGCATGTAAAAGATAGGGATGAAAAGAAAGATCAGCTCTCCCCTCAATTTGAAAAAGGTTTAGAGGAAACAGCAGCTCGATGCCATTCTGATGAGGATTTTTTATTTTTTAAGCTAAAGATGCTCCTAAAAGTTTAAGAAAACATCCCTAATCAGACCATCCGCTCCTAGGAGGTTGAGGGAAACATCCCCGATCAGACAGTTCGTAAGATTTAGTTACCAAACAGTTAAAGGATCTCCGGAACAGAAGAGGAAAACTTCGGGACGCTCCCATCCCCCTATGCCTCCTCCTCCATGTCGGGGTAAAGGGCCACCGCTAGGAGTTTCCCGGAGAAGGATTTTCTCTAGTCCCAAGGATGAACTTGATCCTCACCTTGAGGCTTCTTTTCTAGTCCCCTCTGCAGTTTAGCCAGGGTAAAGAGGTTACAAAATAAATAAAAATATTCTCTAAAATTAAAAAAAAAATTAAAAATGGATTTCTCTGCATCTAAGAATAGACAAATATTTATTGACTGTGGAATATGATTAGAAATGTCCTGGACCTCCGTCACGAGGCTGTTAAATAGACTATGGGGGAGGCTATAGAGGTGGATGGTGGTGAGTCTCCATTTACTGCACAGATCATATTTTCTGCCATTGAAGAAAAAAAAAAGGAGGGAGAAAGTGGTCTACCTCCCGAGGAAGGAGAGGGCTTACAGGACGCTGTGGCCGAGAGCCCTGGCGAGCTCCCTCCCCCTCTGCGCAAACCTTTAAAAAACTTATCCACCACTTTCTGATTTAAGGCGACTGCCACCGCCTTCGATTGTGCCTCCCAGGACCCAGGAGTTCCCCACTTTGCCCCCAAAGCCTCCCAAAGTGTTGCCTAAGACTGAGGAAGATAAAAAGTTTTTTAAACAATGGAGCTTTTAGTACACAATATGCAGAGCGTGCTCCTTGGAGAAAACTCCCTCAGGGGGGTCTCACCCAGGCTAGGAGAAAAGCGAAAAGGCAAGGAGATTTAATAACAATATTAACCCCTGATGTGCCGCTTACTCCAATTCCAACCGGAGTGGCTGGCCCCCTATCTGAGGACATTGTAAGATTTGTCCTGGGGCGTAGCTCGCTTTCTTTTAAAAAAAAAAATTAAATAAAAAAAAAAGAAAGAAAAGAAATTTCGCTGGTGCATGTTGTAGTAGATTCTGATGATATTGAGAAATTAAAGTCTTGATCTCACTGCCTATCAAAACTGTACAAATTAATAAAGGTCAAAGAGTAACACAGCTTTTACTTTTACCTTACTATCAGACAAGGAAAAACTTGACTTCTCAATCTAAGAGCCACAAAACATTTGGATCTAGTGATCTAGCCTTTTGGGTGCAGGAAATTACAGTTCCAAGGCCTTTAAAAGATCTTTTAATTCAAGAGAATAAAACGCCAGGGCTATTAGACACAGGAACAGACGTCTCTTAACATTGCTGGGAAAGACTGGCCCAGCTCCTGGCCAACACATAATACTGAAAATGAGTTGGTGGGATTAGAGAAAGTGGTATGTGGGGTGGAGATGCTGTACAGGTGGTACATTTAACAATACTTTATATATTGTTATAAATACATAATATAAATGTATTTGCCTAATTACAGTTTGCCTAATTAGGTATGGGTATAAATAAAATATAATAAAGGTATACCTAATTCTATTTATAGATCTATACTTAATTAATTTGTATATAAATTAATATGTATACTATACACACACACACATATATATACTGTATAATTAAATATATATGGCAGTAATATAATGTGTGTGTGGCTGATATTAATTGGTATGGATTGATGTGCTGTGATGATATATGTTCTATATACTGTATAATTATAAATGTGTGACATGTATTATTACAGTATATTGGTTTGTGTTGGTTGGTATTAGCTGTGTATGTGTTGTATTGTTGTAATATATATTAATTAATATATTGATTATAAAGATTAATTCAAGTATATTGATTTATATATATTATATGTCAATAACTTTATACTTGTTGCCATATATAAATACATATATAAATGCATTTTGCATTTAGGTATATCTGTATACCTGTATACCAAAATGAGATAAGGAGGTTATACATTTATTACTTAAATTTATACAGAGACCTAAACTAAACATTAGACCTAAATTAACATATCCATAGGGAAACAGCTAGACAAATAGTGAAGTTATGTTCCAATTGTAATTAATCACTTAAACGTAAACACACAGGGGCAGACTACAATGATGAGACACTAGATGCCTGAATTACAGGCTATGACTCGGCCCCTGGTCAAGTAAAAAGGCCTCCTTACGGGAGAGTGAAAAAGGCCAGATGTGTTGGTAACTTGTGGGAGAGGGTATGCTTGTATATTTCTACAGAATGCAGATTCTCCGGTTTGGATCTCAGACAAATTCGTCATGTCACATTCCCCAAAGACCAGGTTCGCGGCGCGCGCACTCGCTCGCTCCCCCTCCCCCAGCCAGCTCTCGCCTCCGCGCCACCAGCAGCGCCTCGCACCCACCTCTCTGCACCCCGTGACCTAGAGCAAAGAAGTCTGTGCAGCGAGTGAGGGCCAGAGAGGAAAGCGCGCCCGCGGAGTGCCGTCCAGACCAGCGTGGCCCCACCGGCGAGAGGGGACCGCCCTGAGCCCAAGCGGTGGCGGCTAGCCCTAAACCACGAACCCTGCCCCTCCGCCCACCATAGGCGCCTTGGCCCACAGCCTGCCGCTCGCGTTCTGCCTCCTGATGCTGGGGACACTGCTCCCCCGGGCTGACGCCTACAGCTGCTCCCTGGTTCATCTTGTTTAAACCCTCAATATAATGTTTGCTCCTTTGTAATGCTACAACATCCACCTTATCTTATGATGTAACCACTTATTGAATTATGGTCTTGCTGTATTACAACAACTACAGGATTTAATGCAAACACGACGGTTTGTGGGCTTACTTATCTTGGGAACAGCAGCTTTGATAAGTGCAATCACTTCTGTTACTGTGGCAGCAATATCATTGGCTCAACAAGTACATACTGCTCAATATGTTGATTCTATGTCCAAAAATGTTTCTTTAACATTGGCAACACAGGAAGCTATAGAGAGAAAATTAGAAATGAGGGTAGACGCCCTAGAGGAAGCAGTAATACATATTGGGACTGAATTGCAGGCTTTAAAGGTGAAAATGGCATTGTCTTGTCATGCTGACTATCGGTGGATATGTGGAACACCCCTGAAAGTAAATGAGACAGATTTTGAATGGGGAAAGATTAAAAACCATATTTCAGGTATCTGGAACAGCTCTGACATTGGTTGAGACGTAGGGAAACTTCACTATCAAATAGCAACCATGGAGCACTCCCGATTAGATTTTACTGCTGCTGGAACAGCAAATGATTTCTTCCATACTTTCCCTAACTACATCTCAGGAAAGAATATTCTGTCTAATGTCTTTAGCTATGCTGCGGTGGCTGCTTTAATTCTGCTTCTCATAATCATTCTTCCTTGTATTGTCAGGATTCTTCGGCAGAGTATTCAGAGGCTCGCGACTGAGCTACATCTGGCTGTTTTAAGAAATAAAAAACGGGGAGAGGCCGGGAGCCGGCGAGAGACATTCCACTCGTGACAAAGGTCATGAGGAAGGAGGCTGGGCATACACAAAGGCGGGATCGAGCCTCGGGAGTCCTCCCGGATATTCTTGAGCATCTACCCCCCAAAACCAGAGTCTGCCTACTTTATTGCTTTGTGCTCTCCCCTCTGACTTTACTGGGGGCTGTCCCCCACCACCATCTCACTCTCTCTGTCAAAGAGCTAACTTACAGCTCCAATTAATAAAGTTCCTGGGCAATTAGGAGTGTTTAAATCCAAACACGTCAGATGGCTCTCTAACTCGCCTGACAAGTTTACCCGGTCTCCTACAGCAATGCATACAATTGTTTACAGTCTCCGAGCCTCGAGAGGCACGGGAAGCTTAAGATATTCAAATAGCTTAGAGCCTCTCAGAGAGTTAGAAACTGTCAGAATAAAACTAGTAAAAGATTTCATTGATGAACCAATGCTTGTTGCCAACTTTCCACATCCCCTGAATTGTATCCTTGAATGTGTATTAATTAATATAGTTGGTATGTAGAAGAAATAAGTAGTGGCCTTGGTGTTACTAACTTTAGACCCTTAAGGTAATAAATTCTTTCCTTTGTTGTAAGCCCATTACACATCTGCCCTATAGGAATGCAATTTTATCTTCGAAAGATGGGGCCAAACCTTAAAATAATTACTCTTAGAGAAAATAAGTCTTACGGTTGATAAGTCTTTGTCAAGAGTCATAAAATGTTAATAGGTCTTCTGGCTAGAAGATGATGTAAATCACCTAAACCATTTGTATACGATACATTTGCAGGACAGAAACTCTGGTTTTTGATAAGGATCAAAGGCTGCTGTCTTTGCATCCCCATTATCCTCTATGTGTAACTTAGGGTATAAAAACCCCTGTTGAAAATAAAGCTACGGGCCTTGATTGCCAACTCTTAGTCTCCTAATGTCATTCTTCCCCTCAATTTTCAGATGAGTGTCCATCTGGAGCGCGGATATCCTCTGCGACCATTTATTTGCCTGGGCTTCGAAGACCACTTGAGAAGGTGTCTAAGGTGGGGCACTTTTCGCTATTCGAGAGGGAGCCTGCGGCCTCCGTGGTCAGAGCTAACCTGGTGTCACGGGTTATACTGATTTTCCGCATAAACCAAGCTACTCAGCTTCTTTTCTCCACTAAATTTTCCTACTGAGCTATCCTCATTCTATTACTCTTTATATCTTCGATAAATAAATCAATAGGTCGCCTACTCTGTCTCCCCTTCGAAAACCCTGGACCAGCCGAGGCTGGACCTTGTCAGAAGAGGGCCTCATCTCGATTTGAAGCAGGAACCTCAGGGTTGCTCTCCATTTCTGACTCTGAACAGAGTCCCTACAGAGTTAGGACAGGAGAGTCAGGCCTCGTCTTGTGTGGAGGAATGGAACTCCACTGGACTCTCGAGTTGTTCACTGGATAACAGGCCACTTGTCGAGCTGTGTGTGGAACCTGCGGTTTTATCCGGACGATGCATGGGGGTGTCAGTTACCCTTCGTTTTTTGCCTTCATACACAGGGTTGCCTTCGAAGAGGTATCCAGCCTTCAGATTCTTATCAAGAGCAGACCAGGAAATCAGTGTCTTTCGGCATGTGGCACCACCCACAAGCCTACGTCTCGAATTTCTTCTTGAGACGGACCTCAACCTGAGGTGCACCAGGAAGGTTGGTAACCCTTTCAGACAAAGCAAGTGAATCGACCCTCTTGTCCCGATCAGGAGAGGAGAAGGGGCTCAGATGAAGTGGTGCCGGGAACCTCGATGTTCCCCTCGAGTAAAACTGGGATGTCGGGGAACTTTTGGAGTCACATCAAAGGTGCTAAGTACCGTTTCAAACTTCAAGACGGAACGTGAGACTTCTCTTGAGACGCTGTAGCTGGCAAGGGCCTCATCTTGTGGTGACAGGTTAACCACGTCGTTTTTCTCGAGTTGTGGCGGGATTCTCGAGTTAGGTCAGGAAATTCAGGCTTCCTCTTGTGTTGGCCCAGGGAAGTCCAGTCTTCCATTCGAGTTGCGAGGGAGAGCTAGGGATTGCGCTTGAGTTACTGCAGGGCAAAAGAGACCTTATCTAGGCTTGTGTCCAGGACATAATGTTCGTCTCCAGGGGGGACAGGGATCTCGGGGTTGCTTTCCTGATGCACCCGGGGAGTCAGTCCTTGTCTCGAGGGGAAGCGAAGGACTCCGCTCTCCTCTCGAGTTGCGACGGGTATCTCTTGGAGCCCACTGAGTGGCCTAAAGGGAGTCAAGCCTCCTGTGGAGTTTGGAGAGAGGACTCGTGATTGCTCTCCAGGCCATGCAGGAAAAGAAGGCCATCATCTCGCGATGAAGGGGGCGTCTCGTGGGTTTTCTCGAGCTGCAGCGCCAGTGTGGGGTTTCTCATGAGGTACTACGGGGAGCTCAGGGAGCCTCTCATGTGGTGCCGGGGAAGTCAGGTCTCCATGCGCATTGCGAGGGGGAGCGCGTCATTGCTCTAGAGTCATGGAAGGTGTATCGGGCCTCAAGAACCGTTAAAGAAGGACTTTCAAGGTGTTTCTTGGGTCACGGCAGTAAACCCTGGGTTCCCTCGATTAGTGCCGGTGGCCTCAGGGAGCTTCTCAGTGTGCCTCTGAGAAGTCAAGGATACCCTGGAGTTGGGAGGGCCCTCTCGGGACTCCACTGGGTTTGGTGCAATAGAAGAGGGCCTCATCTCGAGTGGAGGCAGGAACCTCAGGGTTCATCTCCATTTCTGACTCTGATCGCAGGGTCCCTGCAGAGTTGGGACAGGAGAGTCAGGCCTCGTCTTGTAAGGAGGAATGGAACTCCGCTTGCCTCTCGAGTTATTCACGGGGTGACAGGCAACTTGTCGAACTGTGTTTGGAATCTGCGGGTTTTTCCGGACGATGCACGAGGGTGTCAGTGCCCCTTCGTGTTGTGCCTTCTTCCACAGGGTTGCCTTTCAAGAGGTGTCCGGGCATCGGGTTCTTATCAAGAGTGGACCGGGGAATCGGGGTCTTTCAGCATGTGTTACCACCCATGAAGCTACGTCTCAAATATTCTCGTTAGACCGGCCTCATCCTGAGGTGCGCTGGGAAGGTTGGGAACCCCTTCCAGACAAAGCACGGGAGTCGACCCTCCAGTCGCAATCAGGAGGGGAGAAGTGGCTCAGATGAAGTCATACCGGGAACCTCGGTGTTCCCCTCGAGAGAGACCAGGGTGTCGGGGAACTTTTGGAATCGCATCAAGGGTGCCAAGTTTTCACACTTGAAGTGTGAAAACACTTCAAGAAGAAACCTGGGACTTCTCTTTAGACGCTGTAGCGGGCAAGGGCCTCATCTTGCGATGACAGGGTAACCATGTGGTTTTTCTCGAGTTTCGGCGGGATTCTCGAGTTACGATGGGGAATTCAGGCTTCCTCTTGTGTTGGCCCAGGGAAGTCCAATCTTCCATTGGAGTTGCGAGAGAGAGCTAGGGATTGCTCTCGAGTCACTTCAGGGCAAAAGAGACCTCATCTAAGCTTGTGTCCAGGACCTAAAGTTCCTCTCCAGGGGCGACAGAGATCTCGGGGTTGCATTTTAGACGCACCCGAGGAGTCAGACCTCATCTCGAGAGGAAGGAAAGGACTCTGCTCTGCTCTCGAGTCCCGACGGGTATGTCTTGGAGACCACTGAGTGGCCTAAAAGGAGTCAAGCCTCCTGTGGATTTTTTTTTTAATTTTATTTTATTTTTAAACTTTACATAATTGTATTAGTTTTTCCAAATATCAAAATGAATCCGCCTCAGGTATACATGTGCTCCCCATCCTGAACCCTCCTCCCTCCTCCCCCCCATAGCATCCCTCTGGGTCGTCCCAGTGCACTAGCCCCAAGCATCCAGTGTCATGCATCAAACCTGGACTGGCAACTCTTTTCATACATGATATTTTACATGTTTCAATGCCATTCTCCCAAATCTTCCCACCTTCTCCCTCTCCCACAGAGTCCATAAGACTCTTCTATACATCAGTGTCTCTTTTGCTGTCTCGTACTCAGGGTTATTGTTACCGTCTTTCAAAGTTCCATATATATGCGTTAGTATACTGTATTGGTGTTTTTCTTTCTGGCTTACTTCACTCTGTATAATAGGCTCCAGTTTCATCCACCTCATTAGAACTGATTCATTCTATTCTTTTTAATGGCGGAGTAATACTCCATTGTGTATATGTACCACAGCTTTCTTATCCATTCATCTGCTGATGGACATCTAGGTTGCTTCCATGTCCTGGCTATTAGAAACAGTGCTGCGATGAACATTGGGGTACACGTGTCTCTTTCCCTTCTGGTTTCCTCAGTGTGTATGCCCAGCAGTGGGATTGCTGGATCATAAGGCAGTTCTATTTCCAGTTTTTTAAGGAATCTCCACACTGTTCTCCATAGTGGCTGTACTAGTTTGCATTCCCACCAACAGTGTAAGAGGGTTCCCTTTTCTCCACACCCTCTCCAGCATTTATTATTTGTAGACTTTTGGATTGCAGCCGTTCTGACTGGCGTGAAATGGTACCTCATAGTGGTTTTGATTTGCATTTCTATGATAATGAGTGATTTTGAGCATCTTTTCATGTGTTTGTTAGCCATCTGTATGTCTTCTTTGGAGAAATGTCTATTTAGTTCTTTGGCCCATTTTTTGATTGGGTCATCTATTTTTCTGGAGTTGAGCTGTAGGTGTTGCTTGTATATTTTTGAGATTAGTTGTTTGTCAGTTGCTTCATTTCCTATTATTTTCTCCCATTCCGAAGGCTGTCTTTTCACCTTGCTAATAGTTTGCTTTGATGTGCAGAAGCTTTTAAGGTTAATTAGGTCCCATTTGTTTATTTTTGTTTTTATTTCCAATATTCTGGGAGGTGGGTCATAGAGGATCCTGCTGTGATGTATTTCAGAGAGTGTTTTGCCTATGTTCTCCTCTAGGAGTTTTATAGTTTCTGGTCTTACGTTTAGATCTTGAATCCATTTTGAGTTTATTTTTGTGTATTGTGTTAGAAAGTGTTCTAGTTTCATTCTTTTACAAGTGGTTGACCAGATTTCCCAGCACCACTTGTTAAAGAGATTGTCTTTAATCCATTGTATATTTTTGCCTCCTTTGTCAAAGATAAGGTGTCCATATGTGTGTGGATTTATCTCTGGGCTTTCTATTTCGTTCCACTAATCTATATTTCTGTCTTTGTGCCCGTACCATACTGTCTTGATAACTGTGGCTTTGTAGCGGAGCCTGAAATCAGGTAGGTTGATTCCTCCAGTTCCATTCTTCTTTCTCAAGATCGCTTTGGCTATTCGAGGTTTTTTGTATTTCCATACAAATTGTGAAATTATTTGTTCTAGCTCTGTGAAGAATACTGTTGGTAGCTTGATAGGGATTGCATTGAATCTATAAATTGCCTTGGGTAGTATACTCATTTTCACTATATTGATTCTTCCAATCCATGAACATGGTATATTTCTCCACCTATTAGTGTCCTCTTTGATTTCTTTCACCAGTGTTTTATAGTTTTCTATATATAGGTCTTTAGTTTCTTTAGGTAGGTATATTCCTAAGTATTTTATTCTTTCCGTTGCAATGGTGAATGAAATTGTTTCCTTAATTTCTCTTTCTGTTTTCTCATTATTAGTGTATAGGAATTCAAGGGATTTCTGTGTGTTGATTTTATATCCTGCAACTTTACTATAGTCATTGACTAGTTCTAGTGATTTTCTGGTGGAGTCTTTAGGGTTTTCTATGTAGAGGATCATGTCATCTGCAAACAGTGAGAGTTTTACTTCTTCTTTTCCAATTTGGATTCCTTTTGTTTCTTTTTCTGCTCTGATTGCTGTGGCCAAAACTTCCAAAGCTATGTTGAATAGTAATGGTGAAAGTGGGCACCCTTGTCTAGTTCCTGACTTTAGAGGAAATGCTTTCAATTTTTCACCATTGAGGATAATGTTTGCTGTGGGTTTGTCATATATAGCTTTTATTATGTTGAGGTATGTTCCTTCTATTCCTGCTTTCTGGAGAGTTTTTATCATAAATGGATGTTGAATTTTGTCAAAGGCTTTCTCTGCATCTATTGAGAAAATCATATGGTTTTTATTTTTCAATTTGTTAAGGTGGTGTATTACATTGATTGATTTGCGGATATTGAAGAATCCTTGCATCCCTGGGATAAAGCCCACTTGGTCATGGTGTATGATCTTTTTAATGTGTTGTTGGATTCTGATTGCTAGAATTTTGTTAAGGATTTTTGCATCTATGTCATCAGTGATATTGGCCTGTAGTTTTCTTTTTTTGTGGGATCTTTGTCAGGTTTTGGTATTAGGCTGATGGTGGCCTCATAGAATGAGTTTGGAAGTTTACCTTCCTCTGCAATTTTCTGGAAGAGTTTGAGCAGGATAGGTGTTAGCTCTTCTCTAAATTTTTCGTAGAATTCAGCTGTGAAGCCGTCTGGACCTGGGCTTTTGTTGGCTGGAAGATTTTTGGTTACAGTTTCCATTTCCGTGCTTGTGATGGGTCTGTTAAGATTTTCTAGTTCTTCCCTGGTCCAGTTTTGGAAAGTTGTACTTTTCTAAGAATTTGTCCATTTCTTCCACGTTGTCCATTTTATTGGCATATAATTGTTGATAGTAGTCTCTTATGATCCTTTGTATTTCTGTGTTTTCTGTTGTGATCTCTCCATTTTCATTTCTAATTTTATTGATTTGATTTTTCTCCCTTTGTTTCTTGATGAGTCTGGCTAATGGTTTGCAATTTTATTTATCGTTTCAAAGAACCAGCTTTTGGTTTTGTTGATTTTTGCTATGGTCTCTTTTGTTTCTTTTGCATTTATTTCTGCTCTAATTTTTAAGATTTCTTTCCTTCTACTAACCCTGGGGTTCTTCATTTCTTACTTTTCTAGTTGCTTTAGGTGTAGGATTAGTTTATTTATTTGACTTTTTTCTTGTTTCTTGAGGTGTGCCTGTATTGCTATGAACTTTCCCCTTAGGACTGCTTTTACCGTGTCCCACAAGTTTTGGGTTGTTGTGTTTTCATTTTCATCCGTTTCTATGCAAATTTTGATTTCTTTTTTGATTTCTTCTGTGATTTGTTGGTTATTCAGCAGCGTGTTGTTCAGCCTCCATATGTTGGAATTTTTAATAGTTTTTCTCCTGTAATTGAGATCTAATCTTACTGCATTGTGGTCAGAAAAGATGCTTGGAATGATTTCTATTTTTTTGAATTTACCAATGCTAGCTTTATGGCCCAGGATGTGATCTATCCTGGAGAAGGTTCCATGTGCACTTTAGAAAAAGTTGAAATTCATTGTTTTGGGATGAATTGTCCTATAGATATCAATTAGGTCTAACTGGTCTATTGTATCATTTAAAGTTTGTGTTTCCTTGTTAAATTTCTGTTTAGTTGATCTATCCATAGGTGTGAGTGGGGTATTAAAATCTCCAACTATTATTGTGTTAGTGTTAATTTCTCCTTTCATACTTGTTAGCATTTGTCTTACATACTGTGGTGCTCCCACGTTGGGTGCATATATATTTATAATTGTTATATCTTCTTCTTGGATTGATCCTTTGATCATTATGTAGTGACCTTCTTTGTCTCTTTTCACAGCCTTTGTTTTAAAGTCTATTTTATCTGATATGAGTATCACTACTCCTGCTTTCTTTTGGTCCCTATTTGCATGGAAAATCTTTTTCCAGCCCTTCACTTTCAGTCTGTATGTATCCCCTGTTTTGAGGTGGGTCTCTTGTAGACAACATATGTAGGGGTCTTGTTTTTGTATCCATTCAGCCAGTCTTTGTCTTTTGGTTGGAGCATTCAACCCATTTACGTTTAAGGTAATTACTGATAAGTATGATCCCATTGCCATTTACTTTATTGTTTGGGGTTTGAATTTATACACCGTTTTTGTGTTTCCTGTTTAGTATTTGTTGGAGAGCTGGTTTGGTGGTGCAGAATTCTCTCAGCTTTTGCTTGTCTGAAAAGCTTTTGATTTCTCATTCATACTTGAATGAGATCCTTGCTGGGTACAATAATCTGGGCTGTAGGTTATTTTCTTTCATCATTTTAAGTATGTCTTGCCATTCCCTCCTTGCTTGAAGAGTTTCTATTGAAAGATCAGCTGTTATCCTTATGGCAATTCCCTTGTGTGTTATTTGTTGTTTTTCCCTTGCTGCTTTTCATATTTGTTCTTTGTGTTTGATTTTTGTTAATGTGATTAATATGTGTCTTGGGGGGTTTCGCCTTGGCTTTATCCTGTTTGGGACTCTCTGGGTTTCTTGGACTTGAGTGAGTATTTCCTTCCCCATTTTAGGGAAGTTTTCAACTATTATCTCCTCAAGTATTTTCTCACGGTCTTTCTTTTTGTCTTCTTCTTCTGGGACCCCTATGATTCGAATGTTGTAGCGTTTAATATTGTCCTGGAGGTCTCTGAGATTGTGCTCATTTCTTTTAATTCGTTTTTCATGTATCCTCTCTGATTCATTTATTTCTACCATTCTATCTTCGAATTCACTAATCCTATCTTCTGCCTCTGTTATTCTACTATTTGTTGCCTCCAGAGTGTTTTTAATTTCATTTATTGCATTATTCATTATATATTGACTCTTTTTTTATTTCTTCTAGGTCCTTGTTAAACCTTTCTTGCATCTTCTCAATCCTTGTCTCCAGGCTATTTATCTGTGATTCCATTTTAATTTCAAGATTTTAGATCCATTTCACTATCCTTACTCGGAATTCTTTATCAGGTAGATTCCCTATCTCTTCCTCTTTTGTTTGGTTTGGTGGGCATTTATCCTGTTCCTTTATCTGCTGGGTATTCCTCTGTCTCATCTTGTTTAAATTGCTGAGTTTGGGGTGTCCTTTCTGTATTCTGGCAGTTTGTGGAGTTCTTTACTGTGGCATTTCCTCGCTGTGTGTGGGTTTGTACAGGTGTCTTGTCAAAGTTTCCTGGTTAGGGAAGCTTGTGTCCGTGTTCTGGTGGGTGGAGCTGTATTTCTTCTCTCTGGAGTGCAATGAAGTGTCCAGTAATGAGTTATGAGATGTCTGTGGTTTTAGGGTGACTTTGGGCAGCCTGTATCTTGAAGCTCAGGGCTGCGTTCCTTTGTTGCTGGAGAATTGGCTTGGTATGTCTTGCCCTGGAACTTGTTGGCCCTTGTGTGGTGCTTGATTTCAGTGTCGGTATGGAGGCATTTGATGAGCTCCTGTCAATTAATGTTCCTTGGAGTCAGGAGTTCCCTGGAGTCAGGGTTTGGACTTAAGCCTCCTGCTTCCAGTTATCTGTCTTACTTTTACAGTAGTTTCAAAACTTCTCCTTCTATACAGCACCATTGATAAAACATCTACGTTAAAGAAGAAAAGTTTCTCTACTGTGAGGGCCACTCAGAAAGGTTCACAGCATTACATGGAGAAGAGAAGAGGGAGGAGGGAGTTAGAGGTGACCCAAATGAGATCAGGTGGAATCAATAGTGGAGAGAGTGGGCTGGCCAGTAGTCACTTCCTTATGTGCACTCCACAACCGGACCGCTCAGAGATGTTCACAGAGTTATACAGAGATGAGAAGAAGGAGGAAGGAGACAGAGGTGGCCAGAAGGATAAAAGGGGGGAATGAAAAGAAGGGAGACAGATCCAGCCAGTAATCAGTTCCCTAAGTGTTCTCCACCGTCTGGAATACACAGAAATTCACAGAGTTGGGTAGAGTAGAGAGGGGTTAGGGAGGAGACACAGGCGACCTGGTGGAGAAAAAGGAGAGTCCAAAGGGAGAGAGAGCAGTCAAGCCAGTAATCTCGCTCCCTAGTGAAAAATGGGTACTGAAGATTGGGTTCTTAAAGGTACAAAATTGGTAACAAATACATAAAAGCAAAAATTAAAAATCTAGAGTAGAGTTTGGAATTTCAAAAATATGATGTTAAAGAAAAGAAGAAGGAAAAGAAAGAGAGAAAAAACGAACAAAGAAAAACAAACAAGGTCGCAAAAATTATCAAGAAAATACAGGTACAAAATTGATAACTAATACCAAAAAGCAAAAATTAAAAATCTAGAATAGAGTTTGGAATTTCAAAAATACAATGTTAAAAAAAAGGAAGAAGAAAACTAAAGAGAAAACAAACAAACAAAAACAAGCAATGTCGCAAAAATTATAAAGAAACTACAGGTACAAAATTGATATCAAATATCAAAAAGCATAAATTAAAAATCTAGAGTACAGTTTGGAATTTCAAAAATACAATGTTAAAGAAAAGAAGAAAAAAAAACAAAACAAAAAAACAAGGTCAAAAAATTATTTTATATATATATATATGAAGTTTGCTGAAGAAGAAAAAAATAGGGTCTTTTTTTTGCAAAGTAATAGGTTATAAAAGTGAAAATTAAATGAACAATAGAGAACTTAAAATTAAAAAAATTTAAAAAAAGTAAGAATGATCATAAAAATATATCTAGGACTTTCTCTGGTTTTGTTGTGAGTATCGTAGGTTCGGTTCATTTTTGGCTAGTTCCTTGGTCCGACTTATATTTCTCAAGATCTATAGGCTCCTTCCTATGTAGTCCTAGTAACCACAGGGTTTTAATCTATTGCCTGTAGCTTCCAAGGCGTTTCCCTCTGTTATAGCTTCTTTTGTTTGCTGGTCTCTTCAGTGTCTGGTTTATGCCCTGACACAAAGGGGACGGTGGAGGACACTTTTTTTTTTTTTAGGCTCACTTGTTCAGTTGCGCTGTGGGGAGGGAGGGAGGGAGTGATGCTGCAAACAAATAACACTGGCGTGCGCTCGCAGTGCCTCAGCCACACTGGGTCTGCCCCCGCTCACGGCACGTGTAGCTTCCCTGCCCACACTGCTCGGGCTCTAGGTTGTTCCACCGGGAACAATCCGAGGCTGGCCCTGGGCTGCATGCACCTCCCAGGTCCAAGCCGCTCAGGTTCAGGCACTCGGGTAGTCCTCAGAGGCACAGACTCGGTTGGGCCTGCATTTTGTGCTCTTCCCAGGTCCGAGCAGCTCAGGTGATGAGGTGTTTGGCGAGCGCCAATGTTGTGACTTATCGCCTCCCCGCCACTCGGTTATCTGGGTGTAAAACAGGCGCACCTTCTCAGGCAGATGTTGACCGTCCAGATCCCCAAGAAGTTTTAGTTAGCAAAGAAGCCTGCTTACAGTTTTATAGATAATGTCTCTCTGGGGCTGCGATTGCCCCCTTCCGGCTCTGGCTGCCTGTCACTGGAGGGGGAAGGTCTGCAGCCGGCTATCTCTGTTCAGTCCTTTGTTCCGTGCGCGGGCCTGGCGGTGTCTTAGGTTAGGGCTGGCTTTTTGCGTGGTAGATATCCCAGAGTCTGGTTTGCTAGCCCAAGTTATTTCGTTCAGATAGTGCTCAGGGTATTCAGGCCAGATTTTTACTCTAAGTGATGCAGCCCGCGCTGCGCCTCCCTGCCCAGCCCCTGCTTGCTAATGGTGTGAGCAGGCGTCTGCACTGCTTCGCGGCTGGGGGAGTTACCGTAGGGCTTGCAATCTGCGAGTTTTAATTGTTTATTTATTTTTATCCCCCTTATGTTGCCCTTTGTGCTTCCAAAGCTTGGCAAAGATTTGGCAGTGAAAAGCTTTCCTGGTGTTTGGAAACTTTTCTCTTTTTAAGACTATCTTCCCGGGACGGAAATCCCTCCCTCCCTCTTTTGTCTCTTTTATTGTCTTTTATACTTTTTCCTACCTACTTTCCAAGAGTTGGGTTCTTTTCTGGGTGCCTGATGTCCTCTGGCAGCATTCATAAGTTGTATTGTGGAATTTACTCGACGTTTAAATGCTCTTTTGATGAAATTGTTTGGGGGGGAAAGAGTTCTCCCCGTCCTACTCCTCAGCAATCTTGGCTCCTCTCTTGTGGAGTTTGGAGAGAGCACGCGGGATTGCTCTTCAGGCCATGCAGGAAAAGAAGGCCCTCATCTCGCGATGTCGGGGGAGTCTCGTGGTTTTTCTGGAGCTGCGGTGCCAGTGTAGGGTTTCTCACAAGGTACGACCGGGAGCTCAGGGAGCCTCTCGTGTGGTGTCAGGGAAGTCAAGTCTCCATACGAGTGGCGAGGGGGCGCATGTCATTGCTCTCGAGTCATGGTAGTGGAATCAGGGCTCAACGCAATGAAAAAGGACGCTCGAGGTCTTTCTCGGGTTGTGGCAGGAAACCCTGGGTTCCCTCGACTTGTGCCTGTGACCTCAGGTGGCTTCTCAGGGTGCCTCTGAGAAGTCAGGGATACTATGGAGCTGGGAGAGGCCTCTCGGGACTCCACTGGGTTTGCTGCAACGGAAGAGGGCCTAATCTCGAGATCAGGAAGGAACCTCAGGGTTCCTCTCCATTTCTGACTCAGATTGCAGGGTCCCTGCAGAGTTGGGACAGGAGAGTCAGGCCTCGTCTTGTGTGGAGGAATGGAACTCCGCTTGCCTCTCGAGTTGTTCAAGGAATGACAGGCCACTTGTCGAGCTGTGTGTGGAACCTGCGGTTTTTTCCAGACAATGCACGGGGGTGTCAGTGCCCCTTCGTGATGTGCTTTCATCCACAGGGTTGCCTTCGAAGTGGTGTGCGGGCATCGGGTTCTTATCAAGAGCGGACCAGGAAATCGGGGTCTTTTGGAATGCGGCACCACACACGAGGCTACATCTCGAATTTCCTCGTGAGACGGGCCTCATGCTGAGGTGCCCCTGGAAGGTCGGGAAAGCCTTCCAGACAAAGCAGGTTAATCGACCCTACTGTCGCGATCAGGAGGGGAGAAGGGGCTCAGATGAAGTGGTGCCGGGAACCTCGGTGTTCCCCTTGAGTGAGACCGGTATGTCAGGGAACTTTTGGGGTCTCACGAAGCTTGCCAAATACTGTTTCAAACTTCAAGATGAAACGTGGGACTTCTCTTGAGACGCTGTGGCAGGCAAGGGCCTCATCTTGTGATGAAGGGGAAACCACGTGGTTTTTTTCGAGTTGCGATGGGATTGTTGACTTACGACGGGGAATTCAGGCTTCCTCTTCTGTTGGCCCAGGGAAGTCCATTCTTCCATTCGAGTTGCCAGGGAGAGCTGGGTGGGAATTGCTCTCGAGTCATGGCAGGTCAAAATAGACCTCATCTAGGCTTGTGTCCAGGACCTAATGTTCCTCTCCAGGGGCGATAGGGATCACGGGGACGCATTCCAGACTCACCCAGTGAGTCAGGCCTCGGCTCGAGGGGAAGCAAAGGATTCTGATATCCTCCTGGGTCATGATAGGTATCTCTTGGAGCCCACTGAGTGGCCTCCAGGGAGTCAAGCCTCCTGTGGAGTTGGAGAGAGGACTCGGGATTGCTCTCCAGGCCATACAGGAATGAAGGCCCTCAGCTCGCAATGACGGGGGCGTCTTGTGGGTTTTCTCGAGTTGGAGCGCAAGTATGAGTTTTCTCACGAAGTACGACAGGGAGCTCAGGGAGCCTCTCGTGTGGCGCCAGGAAAGTCAGGTGTCTATGCGTGTGATGAGGAGGAGCCCATAAATGCTCTCGAGTCATGGTAGGGAAATCGGGACTCAAGACGCGTTGAAGAAGGAGTCTCGAGGTCTTTCTCAGGTTGCGGCAGGAAACCCTGGGTTCCCTCGACTTGTACCGGTGACCTCAGGGAGCTTCTCAGGGTGCCTCTGAGAAGTCAGGCATACTGTGGACTTGGGAGGCGCTCTCGGAACTCCACTGGGTTTGGTGCAATGGCAAAGGTTCTCATCTCGAGTTTAGGCAGGAACCTAAGGGTTCCTCTCCATTTAAAACTCCGACCACAGGGTCCCTGAAGAGTTGGGACAGGAGAGTCAGGCCTCGTCTTGTGTGGAGGAATGGAACTCCACTTGCCTCTCGAGTTGTTCACAGGATAACAGACCATTTGTCGAGCTGTGAGTGGAACCTTCGGTTTTTTCCGTAAGATGCATGAGGGGGTCAGTGCCCCTTCGTGTTGTGCCTTCATCCACAGGGTTGCCTTCAAAGAGGTGTCCGGACATCGGGTTCTTATCAATAGCAGAGCAGGAAATCGGGGTCTTTCAGAACGTGGCACCATCCATGAGGCTACATCTTGAATTTCTTCGTTAGACTGGTGTCATCCTGAGGTGCGCCATGAAGATCGGGAACCCCTTCCAGACAAAGCAGGGGAATCGACCATCTTGTCGCGATCAGGAGGAGTGAAAGGGCTCAGTTGAAGTCATGCCGGGAACCTCGGTGTTCCCCTCGAGTGGGACCGGTGTGTCGGGAAACTTTTGGGGTCGCTTCAAGGGTGCCAAGTACCGTTTTGCACTTCAATACGGACTTGGGGCTTCTCTTGACACGCTGTAGAGGGCAAGGGCCTCATCTTGGGATGACGGGGGAATCACGTGGTTTTTCTCAAGGTGCGGCGGGATTCTCGAGTTACGACAGGGAATTCAGGCTTCCTCTTGTGTTGGCCCAGGGAAGTCCAATCTTCCATTCGAGTTTCGAGGGAGAGCTGGGCTTTGCTCTTGAGTCACTGCAGGGCAAAAGAGACCTCATCTAGGCTTGTGTCCAGGACCTAATATTCCTCTCCAGGGCCGACAGCGATCTCGGGGTTGCATTCCAGACGCATCCTGGGAGTCAGAGCTCGACTCAAGGGGAAGCAAAGGACCCCGCTCTCCTCTCGAGTCACCACAGGTGTCTCTTGGAGCCCACTGAGTGGCCTAAAGGGAGTCAAGCCCCCTGTGGAGTTTGGAGAGAGGACTCAGGATTGCTCTCCAGGCCATGCAGGAAAAGAAGACCCTCATCTCGCAATGACAGGGGCGTCTTGTTGGTTTTCTCGAGCTGCAGTGCCAGTGTGCGGTTTCTGATGAGGTGCGACGGGAAGCTCAGGGAGCCTTTCGTGTGGCACCAGGGAATTCAGGTCTCCATGCGCATGGCAAGGGGGAGTGCGTCATTGCTCTCGAGATATGATATGGGAATCGGGCCTCAAGACACGTTAAAGCAGGACTCTCAAGGTCTTTCTCGGGTTGCGGCAGGAAACCCTGGGTTCCGTCGACTTCTGCAGGTGACCTTAGGGAGCTTCTCAGGGTGCCTCTGAGAAGTCAGGCATACTGTGGATTTGGGACGGGCCTCTCGGGACTCCACTGGTTTTGTGGCAATGGAAAAGGGCCTCATCTTGAGTGGAGGCAGGAACCTCAGGCTTCCTCTCCATTTCTGACTCGGTGCGCAAGGTCCCTAGAGTTGTGACAGGAGAGTCAGGCATCGTCTTGTGTGGAGGAATGGAACTCCGCTTGCTTCTCGAGTTGTTCACGAGGTGACAGACCACTTGTGGAGCTGTGTGAGGAACCTGCGCGTTTTTCCGGAAGATGCACGGGGTGTCAGTGCCCCTACGTGTTGTGCCTTCATCCACAGGCTTGCCTTCGAAGAGGTGTCCAGGAGTCTGGTTTTGATCAAAAGTGGACCATGGAATCGGGGTCTTTCGGCATGTAGTATGGCCCTCGAGGCTACCTCTCGAATTTCCTCGTGAGACCGGCCTCATCCTGAGGTGTGCCGGGAAGGTCGGGAATTCCTTCGAGACAAAGCAGTGGAATCGACCCTCCTATCGCGATCAGGAGAGGAGAAAGGCCTCAGATGAAGTGGTGCCGGAAACTTCAGTGTCCCCTCTAGTGAGATCGGTATATAGGGGAACTTTTGGGGTTCGCATCAAGGGTGCCAAGTACTGTTTTGCACTTCAAGACGGAATGTGAGACTTCTCTTGAGACGCTGTAGGGGGCAAGGGCCTCATCTTGCAATACGGGGAACCACGTGATTTTTCTCGAGTTGCGGCGGGTTTCTCAAATTACAACTGGAAATTCAGGCTTCCTCTTGTGTTGGCTCAGAAAGGCCAATCTTCCATTCGAGTTGCAAGGGAAAGCTAGGGGTTGCGCTTGAGTCACTGCAGGGCCAAAGAGACCTCATCTAGGCTTTTGTCCAGGACCTAAGGTTCCTCTCCAGGGGCGACAGGGAGCCAGGGTTGCATTCCAGACTCACCCTCGTAGTCAGGCCTCATCTTGAGGGGAAGCAAAGGACACCGCTCTCCTCCTGAGTATCGACGGGTATCTCTTGGAGCCCACTGAGTGACCTAAAGGGAGTCAAGCCTCCTTTGGAGTTTGGAGAGAGGATTCGGGATTGCTCTTCAGGTCATGCAGGAAAGAAGGCCCTCATTTCACCATGACAGGGGCGTCTCGTGGGTTTTCTCGAACTGCGGCGCCAGTGTGGGGTTTCTCACGAGGTACGATGGGGAGCTCAGGGAGCCTCTCATGTGGTGCCGGGGAAGTCAGATCTTCATGCGCGTGGCGAGGGGGAGCGCGTCATTTTTCTCCAGTCATGGTAGGGGAATCGGGCCTCAAGACGCGTGAAGAAGGACTCGCGAGGTTTTTCTCAGGTTACGGCAGGAAACCCTGGGTTCCGTCGACTTATGCCCGTGACCTCAGGGAGCTTCTCAGGGTGCCTCTGAGAAGTCAGGGATACTGTGCAGTTGGGAGGGGCCGCTCCGAACTCCACTGGGTTTGGTGCAGTAGAAGAGGGCCTTATCTCGAGTTGAGGCAGGAACCTCATGGTTCCTCTCCATTTCTGAATCGGATCTCAGTGTCCATGCAGAGTTGGGACAGGAGAGTCAGGCCTCGTCTTGTGTGGAGGAATTTAACTCCTCTTGCCTCTCGAGTTGTTCACGGGGTGACAGGCCACTTGTCGATGTGTATGTGGAACTTGCGGGCTTTTCCAACGATGCAGGAGGGTGTCAGACCCCTTCGTTTTGTGCCTTCGTCCACAGGATTGCCTTCGAAGAGGTGTCCTAGCATTGGGTTCTTATCAAGAGCAGACAGGGAAATCGGGGTCTTTCGGCATGTGGCACCAACCACAAGGCTACGTCTCGAATTTCCTCGTGAGACCGGCCTCATCCTGAGGTGCGCCGGGAAGGTCCGGAACCCCTTCCAGACAAAGCAGGGTAATCGACCCTCCCGTCGCGATCAGGAGGGGATAAGGGGCTCAGAACAAGCGGTGCGCCGAACCTTGGTGTTCCCCTCGAGTGAGACCAGGGTGTCGGGGAACTTTTGTGCTAACATCAAGGTTGCCAATTATCGTTTTAAACTTCAAGATGGAACGTAGGGCTTCTACTGAGACGCTGTAGCTGGCAAGGGCCTCATCTTGCGATGACGGGGGAACCATGTGGTTTTCCTCGAGTTGCAGCGGGATTTTCGAATTACGACGGGGAATTCAGGTTTCCTCTTGTGTTGTCCCAGGGAAGTCCATTCTTCCATTCGAGGTGCGAGGGAGAGCAGGGGATTGCTCTCGAGTCACTTCAGGGCAAATGAGACCTCATCTATGCTTGTGTCTAGGACCTAATGTTCCTCTCCAGGGGCGACAGGGATCTCGGGGTTGCATTCCAGACTCACCTGAGGAGTCAGGCCTGGTATATAGGGGAAGCAAAGAATTCCGCTCTCCTCTCGAGTCCCAACGGGTATCTCTTGGAGCCCACAGAGTGGCCTAAAGGGAGTCAGGCCTCCTGTGGAGTTTGAAGAGAGGCCTCGAGATTGCTCTCCAGGCCATGCAGGAAAAGAAGGCCTTCATCTCGCGATGACGGAGGCGTCTCGTGGGTTTTCTCGAGCTGGGGAGCCAGTGTGGGATTTCTCACGAGGTATGACGGGGAGCTCAGGGAGCCTCTCGTGTGGCGCCAGGGAAGTCAAGTCTCCATGCGAGTGGCGAGGGGGAATGCGTCATTGCTCTCGAGTCATGGTAGGGGAATCGGGATTCAAGATGCGTTGAAGGAGGATTTTCGAGGTCTTTCTCGGGTTGTGTCAGGAAACCCTGTGTTCCCTCGACTTGTGCCAGTGACCTCAGGGAGCTTCTAAGGGTGCCTCTGAGAAGTCGCGATACTGTGGATTTGGGAGGGGCCTCTCGGGCCTCCACTGTTTTTGGTGTAATGGAAGAGGGCCTCATCTCGAGTGGAGTCAGGAACCTCAGGGTTCCTCTCCATTTCGGACTCCGATCGCAGGGTCCCTTCAGAGTTGGGACCGGAGAGTCAGGCCTCGTCTTGAGTGGAGGAATGGAACTCTGCTTGCCTCTCGAGTTGTTCATGGGATGACAGGCCTCTTGTCGAGCTGTGTGTGGAACCTGCGGCTTTTACCGAATGATGCACGGGAGTGTCAGTGACCCTTCGTTTTGTGCCTTCGTCCACAGGGTTGCCTTCGAAGAGGTGTCCGGGCATCGGGTTCTTCTCAAGAGTGGGCCGGGAAATCGGGGTATTTCGGCATGTGACACCACCCACGACGCTACGTCTCGAATTTCCTCGTGAGACTGGCCTCATCCTGAGGTGCACCGGGAATGTGGGGAACCCCTTCCAAACAAAGCAGGGGAATAGACCCTCCTGTCTCGAACAGGAGGGGAGAAGGTGCTCATATGAAGTGGTGCGGGAACCTCGGTGTTCCTGTCGAGTGAGACCGGCGTGTCCGGGAACATTTGGTGTCGCATCAAGGGTGCAAAGTACCGTTTCGCACTTCAAGACGGAACGTGGTTCTTTTCTTGAGACGCCATAGCAGCAAGGGCCTCATCTTGGGATGACGTTGGAAACACGTGGTTTTTCTCGAGTTGCGGTGGGATTCTCGAGTTACGAAGGGGATTTCTGGCTTCCTCTTGTGTTGGCCCAGGGAAGCCCAATCTTCCATTCGAGTTGCGAGGGAGAGCTGGGGGTTGCGCTCGAGTCACTGCAGGGCAAAAGAAACCTCATCCAGGCTTGTGTCTAGGACCTAATGTTCCTCTCAAGGGATGACTGGGATCTTGGGGTTGCATTCTAGACTCACCCAGGAGTCAGGCGTCCTCTCGAGGGGAAACAAAGGACTTCTCTCTCTTCTCGAGTCGCGACGGGTATTTCTTGGAGCCCACTGAGTGGACTAAAGGGAGTCAAGCCTCCTCTGGAGTTTGGAGAGAGGACTCGGGATTGCACTCCAGGACATGCAGGAAAAGAAGGCCCTCATCTCACGATGACGGGGGGGGGGGGTCTCGGTGGTTTTACCGAGCTGCAGCGCCTGTGTTGGTTTCTCAGGAGGTACCACGGGGAGCTCAGGGAGCCTCTTGTGTGGCGCCAGGGAAGTTAGGTCTCGATGCGTGTGGCGAGGGGGAGCGCGTCATTGCTCTCGAGTCATGGTAGGGGAATCAGGCCTCTAGACGCGTTGAAGGACTCTCAAGATCTCTCTCGGGTCTTGGCAAGAATACCTGGGTTCCCTCGACTTGTGCCGGTGACCTCAGGGAGATTCTCCGGGTGCCTCTGAGAAGTCAGGGATACTGTGGAGTTGGGAAAGACCTCTCGGGACTCCACTGGGTTTGGTGAAATGGAAGGGGGCCTCATCTCGAGGGGAGGCAGGAACCTCAGGTTTCCTCTCCATTTCTGATTCCGATCGCAGCCCCCTGCATAGTTGGGAGAGGTGAGTCAGGCCTTGTCTTGTGTGCAGGAATGGACCTCCGCTTGCCTCTCGAGTTGTTCACTGGGTGACAGGCACTTGTTGAGCTGTATGAGTAACCTGCGGTCTTTTCCGGACGATGCACGGGGGTGTCAGTGCCCCTTCGTGTTGTGCCTTCATCCACACTATCTTCAAATAGGTGTCTGGGCATCGCGTTCTTATCAAGAGCGGATCAGGAAATCGCGGTCTTTCGGCATGTGGCACCACCATCGAGGCTACGTCTCGAATTTCCTCGTGAGACAGCCTCATCTGAGGTGCGTGGAGAAGGTCGGGAACCCCTTGAGGACAAAGCAGGGGAATTGACCCTCCTTTCGCGATCAGGAGGGGAGAAGGGGCTCAGATGAAGTGGTGCCAGGAACCTCGGTGTTCCCCTCTAGTGCGACCCGTATGTCGGGGAACTTTTGGGGTAGCATTAAGGGTGCCAAATATCATTTCGCACTTGAAGACAGAACGTGGGACTACTCTTGAGACGCTGGAGCGGGCAAGGGCCTCATCTTGCAATGACGGGGGAACCACGTGGTTTTTCTCAAGTTGAGGCGGAATTCTCGAATTACTCCTGGGAATTCAGGCTTCCTCTTGTGTTGGCCCAGGGAGGTCCAATCTTCCATTCGGGTTGCGAGGGAAAGCTGGGGAGTGCTCTCGAGTTACTGCAGGGCAAAAGCGACCTCATCTAGCCTTGTGTTCAGGACCCAATGATCCTCTCCAAGGGCGACAGTGATCTCGGGTTTGCATTACAGACTCACCCGGGGAGTTAGGCCTCGTCTCGAGGGGAAGCAAAGGACTCGGCTATCCTCTCGAGTTGCGACGCATATCTCTTGGAGCCCACTGAGTGGTCTAAAGGGAGTCAACCCTCCTCTTCAGTTTGGAGAGAGGACTCGGGATTGCTCTCCAGGCCATGCAGGAAAAGAAGGCCCACATCTCGAGATGACGGGGGCGTCTCGTGGGTTTTCTCGAGCTGCGGCGCCAGTGTGGGGTTTCTCACGAGGTACGACGGGGAGTTCAGGTAGCCTCTCGTGTGGCAACAGGGAAGTCAGGTCTCCATGGGCGGGGCAAGGGGAGTGCGTCATTGCTCTCAAGTCAGGGTAGGGGAATCGGGCCTCATGACGGGTTGAAAAAGAACTCTCGATGTCTTTCTAGGGTTGCGGCAGGAAACCCTGGGTTCCCTTGACTTGTGCCGGTGACCTCAGGGAGCATCTCAGGGTGCCTCTGAAAAGTCAGGGATACTGTGGATTTGGGAGAGGCCTCTCGGGACTCCTCTGGGTTTGGTGCAATGGAAGTGGGCCTCATCTCGAGTTGAGGCAGGAACCTCAGGGTTCTGCTCCTGACTTCCTGGAGGCCGGATCTGACTCAGATCGCAGGGACCCTGTTGAGTTTGCTCAGGAGTGTCAGGTCTCGTGTTCTGCGGAGGAATGGAACTCCGCTTACATCTCAAGTTGTTCAAGGATAACACCACTTTTCGTGATGTGTTTGGAACCTGCGGGTTTTTCGGAGATGCACGGGGGCGTCAGTGCTCCTTCCTGTTGTGCCTTCATCCACAGGGTTGCCTTCGAAGAGGTGTCCGGGCATCGTGTTCTCCTCAAGTGCGGACCGGGAAATTGGGGTCTTTCAGCATGTTGCACCACCCACTAGGCTACGTCTCGAATTTTCTCGTGAGACCGGCCTCATCCTGAGGCGCGCAGGAAAGTCCGGGAGCCCTTTCCAAACAAAGCAGGGGAATCGACCCTACTTTCGGGATCAGGAGGAGAGAAAGGGCTCAGATGAAGTAGTGCCGGGAACCTCGGTGCTCTCCTTGAGTGAAAGTCGGGTAACTTTTCTGGTTGCATCAAGGGTGCCAAGTACCGTTTCGCACTTCAAGACGGAACCTGGGACTTCTCTTGAGATGCTGTAGTGGGCAAGGGCCTCATCTAGCACTGACGGGGGACCCACGTGTTTTTTCTCGAGTTGCGGCAGGATTCTTGAGTTACGATGGGGAATACAGGTTTCCTCTTGTATTGGCCCAGGGAAGTCCAATCTTCCATTCGAGTTGCAAGTGAGAGCTGGAGATTGCTCTCGAGTCACTGCAGGGCAAAATAGAGCTCATCTAGGTTTGTGTCCAGGACCGAGTTTTTCTCTCCAGGGGCGACAGGGATCTCGGGGTTGCATTCCAGACTCACCCGGGGAGTCAGGCCTCGTCTCGAAGGGAATGAATGGACTCCGCTTTCCTCTCGAGTCGCGACGGGTATCCCTTGGAGCCCAAGAGTGGCCTAAATGGAGTTAAGCCTCCTGTGGAGTTTGGAGAGAGGACTCGGGATTGCTCTCTAGGCCATGCAGGAAAAGAAGGCCCTCATCTCGCGATGACGGGGGCGTCTCGTGGGTTTTCTCAAGGTGCAGTGCCTGGTTGGGGTTTCTCACGAGATAGGACGGGGAGCTCAGGGAGACTCCTGTGGTGCCACGGAAGTCAGGTCTCCATGGACGTGGCGTGGGGGAACGCCTCATTGCTCTCGAGTCATGGTAGGGGAATCGAGCCTCAAGACGCTTCGAAGAAGAACTCTCGAGGTCTTTCTCGGGGTGTGGCAGGAAACCCTGGGTTCCCTCGACTTGTGCCCATGACCTCAGGGAGCTTAGCGGGGTTCCTCTGAGAAGTCAGGGATACTGTGGAGTTGAGAGGGGCTTCTCGGGACATCACAGGGACTGGTGCAATTGAAGAGGACCTAATCTCGGATTGAGGCAGTAACGTCAGGGTTCCTCTCCATTTCTGACTCGGATAGCAGGGTCCCTGCAGAGTTGGGACAGGAGAGTCAGACCTCGTCTTGTGTGGAGTAATGGAACTCCGCTTGCCTCTCGAGTTGTTCACGGGATGACAGGCCACCTGTCGAGTTGTATGTGGAACCTGCGGTTTTGGGGGACGATGCACAGGGGTGTCAGTGCCCCTTCGTGTTGTGCCTTCATCCACAGGGTTACCTTCGAAGAGGTGACCGGGCATCGGGATCTTATCAATAGCGGACCAGGAAATCGGGGTCTTTCGGCATGTGGCACAACCCACGAGGCTACGTCTCGACTTCCCTCGTGAGACTGGCCTCATCCTGAGGTTCGCCGGGAAGTCTGGGAACCCCTTCCAGACAAAGCAGGGGAATCGACCCTCCTGTCGCCATCAGGAGGGGAGAAGAGGCTCAGCTGAAGCGGTGCTGGGAACCTCCATGTTCTCCTCGAGTGAGACCGGGGTGTCAGGGAAATTTGGGGGTCGCATCAAGGGTGCCAAGTACCGTTTCACACTTCAAGACGGAACATGGGACTTCCCTGGAGACGCTATAGCTGACAGGGGCCTCATATTTCGATGACGGAGGAGCCACGTTGTTTTTCTCCAGTTGCCGCGGGATTCTCGAATTACAATGGGGAATACAGGCTTCCTCTTGTGTTGGCCCAGGGAAGTCCAATCATCCATTCGAGTTGCGAGGGAGAGCTGGGGATTGCACTTGAGTCAATGCAGGACAAAAAAGACCTCATTTAGGCTTGTGTCCAGGACCGAGTTTTCCTCTACAGGGGCGACACGGATCTCGGGATCCCATTCCAGACTCACCCAAGTAGTCAGGCCTCGGCTCGAGGGGAAGCAACGGACTCTGCTCTCCTCTAGAGTAGCGACGTGTATCTCTTGGAGGCTACTGAGTGGCCTAAAGGGAGTCAGGCCTCCAGTGGAGTTTGGAGAGTGGACTCGGGATTGCTCTCTAGGTCATGTAGGAAAAGAAGGCCCTCATCTTACGATGATGGGGGCGTCTCGTGAGTTTTCTCGAGCGGCGGTGCCAGTGTGGGGTTTTCATGAGGTAGGACGGGGAGCGCAGGGAGCCTCTCGTGTGGCGCCAGGGAAGTTAGGTTTCAATGGGCGTGGCGAGGGGAATGCGTCATTGCTCTCCAGTCATGGTAGGGTATCGGGCCTCAAGACGCGGTAAAGAAGGACTGTCAAGGTCTTTCTCAGAATGCAGCAGGAAACCCTGGGTTCACTCGACTTGTGCCAGTGACCGCAGAGAGCTTCTGAGGGTGCCTCTGAGAATCAGGGATACTGTGGAGTTTTAGGGGCCTCTCGGGACTCCACTGGGTATGACGCAATGGAAGAGGGCCTCATTTCGAGTTGATGCAGGAACGTCAGGTTTCATCTACATTTCTGACTCTGATCGCACGGTCCCTGCAGAGTTGGGAAAGGAGAGTCAGGCCTTCTCTTGTGTGGAGGAACGGAACTCCGCATGCCTCTCTAGTTCTTCAAGGGATGACAGGACACTTGTCGATCTGTGTTTGGAATCTGCGTGTTTTTCCGTACTATGCATGGGGATGTCAGTACCCCTTCGTGTTGTGCATTCATCCACAGGTTTGCTTTCGAAGAGGTGTCCTGGCATCGGGTTCTTATTAAGAGCGGACCGGGAAATCGGGGTCTTTCCGCATGTGGCACCACCCACCAGGCTACGTCTCGAATTTCCTAGTGAGACCGGCCTCATCCTGAGGTGCGCCGGGAAGGTCGGAACCCCTTGCAGACAAAGCAGGGGAATCGACCCTCCTGTCTCGATCAGGAGGGGAGAAGGGGCACAGATGAGGTGATGCCGGGAACCTCGGTGTTCCCCTCCAGTGAGACCAGTGTGTTGGGGAACTTTTGGGGTCGCATCAAAGGTGCCAAGTACCGTATCGCACTTCAAGATGGAACGTAAGACTTCTTTTGAGACGCTGTAGCGGCAATGGCCGCATCTTGCGATGAAGAGGGAACGACGTGGTTTTTCTCGAGTTGTGGCGGGATTCTTGAGTTACAACGGGAAATTCAGGCTTCCTCTTCTGTTGGCCCAGGGAAGTCCAGTCTTCCATTCGAGTTGCGAGGGAGAGTTGGGGATTGCTCTCGAGTCACTGCAGGAAAAAAGAGACCTCATCTAGGCTTGTGTCCAGGACCTAATGTTTCTCTCCAGGGGCGACAGGGATCTCCGGTTCACATATCAGACACACCCGAGGAGTCAGGCCTCGCCTCGAGGGGAAGGAAAAGACTCCGCTCTCCTCTCGAGTCGCGACGGGTATCTCTTGGAGCACACTAAGTGGCCTAAAGGGAGTCAAGCCTCCTGTGGAGTTTGGAAAGAGGATTCGGGATTGCTCTCCAGGCCATGCAGGAAAAGAAGGCCCTCAGCTCGCGAGGACGGGGGCGTCTCAGGGGTTTCCTCGAGCTGCGGCGCCCGTGGGGGTTTTCTCCCGAGGCACGACGAGGATCTCAGGGAGCCTCTCGTGCGGCGCCAGGGAAGTCAGGTCTCCATGCGCGTGGCGAGGGGGAGCGCGTCCTGGCTCTCGAGTCACGGGAGGGGACTAGGGCCTCGAGACGCGTTGAAGAAGGACTCTCGAGGTCTATCTCGGGGGGCGGCGGCAAACCCTCGTTTCCCTCGCCTTCTGCCGGGGACCTTAGGGAACTTCCCAGGGTGCCTCTGAGAGGCGAGGGATCCTGTGGAGGTGGCGGGGCCCCTCGGGACTCCGCTGGGTCTGGCGCAACGGAAGAGGGCCTCACCTCGAGGGGAGGCAGGAACCTCAGGCTTCCTCTCCGTTTCGGACTCCGACCGCAGGGTCCCTGCAGAGTTGGGACAGGAGAGTCAGGCCTCGTCTTGTCTGAGGAAGGGAACCCCGCTGGCCTCTCGAGTTGCTCAGGGGTCCTCAGGCCCCTCGTCGAGCTGTGTGTGGAACCCGCGTGTCTTTGCGGACGATGCACGGGGGTGGCAGTGCCCCTTCGTGTTGTGCGTTCACCCACAGGGTTGCCTTCGAAGAGGGGTCCGGGCCTCGGGTCCTTCTCAAGAGCGGACTGGGGAATCGGGGGCGTTCGGCATGTGGCCCCACCCACGCGGCTCGTCTCGAATTTCCTCGTGAGACCGGCCTCATCCTGAGGTGCGCCGGGAAGGCCGGGAACCCCTTCCAGACCACGCAGGGGAATCGCCTCTCCTGTCGCGATCAGGAGGGGAGAAGGGTCTCAGAGGAAGCGGTGCCGGGACCCTCGGTGTTCCCTTCGGGGGAACCCGGCGTGTCGGGGGCTTTTGGGGGTCGCAGGAAGGCTGTCAGGGACCGTTTCGCCCTTCAGGGCGGAACAGGGGACTTCCCTTGAGACGCCGTCGCGGGCAAGGGCCTCATGTTGCCAAGCGGTGGGAACCACGTGGTTGTTCTCGAGTTGCGGAGGCATTCTCGAGTTACGACGGGGATCTCAGCCTTCCCCTTGGGTTGGCCCTGGGAAGCGCAATCTTCCCCTCGGGTTGCGAGGGAAAGCTGGGGGTTGCGCTCGAGTCACTGCAGGGCCGAAGAGACCTCACCTAAGCGTGTGTCCGGGACCTAATTTTCCTCTCCAGGGAAGGCAGGGATCTCGGGGTTGCATTCCAGGCTCCCCCGGGGAGTCAGGCCTCGTCTCGAGGGGAAGCCAAGGACTCCGCTCTCCTCTCGAGTCGCGACGCGGGTCTCTTGGAGCCCCCTGAGCAGCCTCAAGGGAGTCCAGCCTCCTCTTCCGTTTGGAGAGAAGACCCGGGATTGCTCTCCAGGCCATGCAGGAAAAGAAGGCCCTCAGCTCGCGAGGACGGGGGCGTCTCAGGGGTTTCCTCGAGCTGCGGCGCCCGTGGGGGTTTTCTCCCGAGGCACGACGAGGATCTCAGGGAGCCTCTCGTGCGGCGCCAGGGAAGTCAGGTCTCCATGCGCGTGGCGAGGGGTAGCGTGTCATGGCTCTCGAGTCATGGTAGGGGAATCGCGACTCAAGACATTTTGAAGCACCCTCGCGGTCTTTCTCGAGTCACGGCAGAAAACCCAGGGTTCCCTCAACTTGTGCCTGTGACCTCAGGGAGCTTCTCATTGTGCCTGTGAGAACTCAGGGATACTGTGGAGTTGGTAGGGGCCTCTCGGGACTCCACTGGGTGTGGTGCAATGGAAGAGGGCCTCATCTCGAGTGGACGCAGGAACCTCAGGCTTCCTCTCCGTTTCTGACTCGGATCCCATGGTCCCTGCAGAGTAGGCACAAGAGAGTCACACCTAGTCTTCTGTTGAGGAAGTGGACCTTCGTTTGCCTTTCGAGTTGTTTACAGGGTGACAGTCCACTTGTCGAAATGTCTGTGGGACCTGCGGGTTTTTCTGGACGATGCACGCGGGTGTCAGTGCCCCTTCGTCTTGTGCCTTCATCCACAGGTTTTCCTTCAAAGAGGTGTGCTGGCATCGGGTTCTTTTCAAGAGTGGACCGTGAAATTGGAGTCTTTCAACATGTGGCACCACCCACGAGGCTACGTCTCGAACTTCCTCATGAGACCGGCCTCATCCTGAGGTGCGCCCGGAAGGTCGGGAACCCCTTGCAGACAGATAAGGGGAGTCGACCCTCCTGTCGCAATCAGGAGAGGAGAAGGGGCTCAGATGAAGTGGTGCCGGGAACCTCGGTGTTCCCCTTGAGTGAGTCTGGTATGTCGCGGAACTTTTGGGGTCGCATCAAGGGTGCCAAGTACCGTTTCGCATTTCAGGATGGAACGTGGGACTTCTCTTGAGATGCTGTAGCGGACAAAGGGCCTCATCTTGCGATGACGAGGGAAGCACTTGGTTTTTCTCGAGTTGCGGTGGGATTCTCGAGTTACGACGGGGAATTCAGGCTTCCTCTTGTGTTTTCCCAGGAAGTCTAATCTTCCATTTGAGTTGCCAGGGAGAGCTGGGGATTGGGCTCCATTCACTGAAGTGCAAACTAGACCTCATCTAGGCTTGTATCCAGGACTTAATGTTCCTCTCCATAGGCGACAGGGATTTGGGGTTGCATTCCATACTCACCCGGGGAGTCAGGCCTCATCTCGAGGGGAAGCAAAGGACTCCACTCTCTTCTCGAGCCGCGACAGGTATCTCTTGGAGCCCACTCAGTGGTCTTCGCTCTGTAGGAGAGCTCTAGTGTACATAAGCCTGTACATAAGTGAACACAGACACTCTGTGTGCATGTTGCTGCATACCCAAAATAGGGCCACAAGGAGCCTCATGCTCTCCATGCGGCGCGGAAGCTGTGCAGCCACGCAGCAGCTGAAGAATCCAACCAATTGCTCTTTTCTTACCTCTGACAGAGCTCGCATTGCCGTAGCCCTTGGCAGTTTGAAAACACTGGACCCTAACCCCTCTCAAAGTAGGCCTGGGTTCTAGTTCGAATAGAAAGTCAATAGCGGAGCTGAGGACAGGAACGCGGCAGTCATTTATCACACGCTCCTGCAGCCTGCTACTACAGGGACACTAACGCTAGAAGCTAGGAATGTCTTTGCAAGGTGCGCAAAGGACAAGGGAGAACCTCGACCCTGACTCTAGTATTTCAGCCCCCTGAGCAGATCTGAGGTTCTCCCGCTGTAGAAGCTAACCCATTCCTTTCAAATACAGGCTTCCTAACACAGGGCCAGTTGGCTGCTTGGTCTTCCACGAAGCAGGCTTCCTTAACTTGCAAACTGCGAATTCCGCTTAACAGCCTGGAGGAAAATCGCTTCTTGGAAGATTTTTTTCAGAGGCTGTATCCCCGGAGCTGGGGCCAAGCTAGGGGACCCATACTGACAAGGGAAGGCAAAACCACATCCAATGTCTTTGCTCTGGAGGACAGCTTTGGTGAGCCTAAGTCTTTCAGGAATATTTCTGGCTCCAACAGAGTCAAATTCTGTGTGTGAAGCTGCACAGCCATAATAGGGGAACAGAGAGCCTGATTCTCTCTGTGTAGCTTTGAAGCTGTCATTCAAACAACAGCTTGAGAATCCATACAATGCTCTCCCTTACTGCTAAGAGAATTCTCATTGCTGTCGTCCTTGACAGTTTGTAGAAATCCGCACCCTAACCCTTCTCCAAGTAGGCCTGGGTCCTAGCTCGGAACAACAGGCAACGGCGGAGCTGAGGCCAGTAAGGCACAAGTGAGGTCTCACAGACTCTTGCAGCCTGATCGTCCAGGAGCAGTAAGGCCTCTTTTTCCCTGCAGGAGGCTCGCTTGCCTTGCCTCCTGTGAACTGCATTTCCCAGCCTGGGCGCAAAGCTGTTCCTGGAGATTTTTTCTCAGGGGCTGTTTCCCTGGAGCTGGGTCGGACCTCGGGGGCCCAACTCACAGGGGAAGACAAAGCCACATGGACAGGTCTATGCTCTGTAGGAGAGCTCTAGTGAACCTCATCTCTCAGGAACATTCTTGGCTTCTACAGAGACACCTCTGTGCATGAAGCTACACACCCAACATAGTGGCAAAGGGAGTCTGATTCTCTCCGTGGGTGCTGATGCTTTGTGGCAAAGCACCTGCTAAGAATCCATCCGCATAGGCTTCCCTCACCTTGACAGAGGTCTCATTGCTGTAGTCCTTTGCCGTTTGGAAAGAAGCAGACCCTTACCCTTCACCAAGTAGGCCCTTGTCCTTGTTTGAATGGAAAGGCAGTAGCTGAGCTGAGGCCAGTAAGGCGCCAGTCAAGTCTGACATATTCCCGATGCCTGCTCCTTCATGGAAAATAACGTTAGAATCTGGGAATGTCTTTGCAAGGCTGGCAAAGGGCCGTCAGGAACCTCGACCCTGCCTCTGGAATTTCTATCTTCTCAGCACATCTGGCGGTCTCGGTCAGGAGAAACTAACCCATTCCTTGCAAATATAGGCTTCCAAACACAGGCCGGTTGGCTGTCTCTTCTTGCCGAAGGAAGCTTGCTTATCCCACCTCCTGCGAACTCCGCTTCCCAGCCTGGGGGATAAGAGGTTCTTGGAGATCTTTTCTCAGAGGCTGTTTCCACGGAGCAGGGGCCGATCCCGGAGACCCACATGCACAGGGGAAGGGAAAACCGCATGGATAAGTCTTTGCTCTCTAGGAGTGCTCTAGTGAACCTCAGTCTATGGGGAATGTTCTTGGCTCCAATGGGGACATCTCTGTGTGGGAAGCTGCATAGCCAACATAGAGATACAGAGACCTGATTCTCTCTGTGCAGCTTTGACGCTGTCGTTCAAACAACAAATTGAGAATCCACACAATGCTCTCCCTTACCACTGAGAGAGTTATCATTGCTGTAGCCCTTCGCAGTTTCTGGAAATCGGCACACAAACACCTCCAAGTAGGCCTGGGTTCAAGTTCAGATGAACATGCAATAGCGGAGCTGAGGCCAGTAAGGCACCAGTCAGGTGTCACACACTCTGGCAGCCTGCTCCTCCAGGGACAGTAAGGCCTCTATTTCCCTTCAGGAGGCTCGCTTGCCTTACTTCCTGTGAACAGCATTTCCCAGCCTGGGCGGAAAGCAGTTCCTGGAGATCTTTTCTCAGGGGCTGTTTCCCTGGAGTTGGGGTGGACCTCCGGGACCCAACTCACAGGGGAAGGCAAAACCAAATGGACAGGTCTATGCTCTGTAGGAGATCTCTAGTGAACTGCCGGGGTCCAGCCCCAGCTGATCCAGGGTATTCGAAGCAGAGACGGCGTAGGCGAGGGTCAGGGAACAACTGCTTAATTAAACGTTAATTAAGGATATAAAGAGTAATAAAATGAGGATAGCTCAGTAGGAAAATTCAGTGGAGAAAAGAGGCTGAGTAGCTTGGTTTACGCGGGGGACCAATAAAACTTCAAGACAAGAAGCTTGCACCACTTACGTAGGCCGCAGGCGTCCTTCCGTTCTCCCGAAGGAGAGGAGACACTGAGGCCTCCCCGGTCGGATCTTAGAAGCCCAGGCAAAATTAGTAAGCTTGGTGGGTTCCGCGCTCCAGATGGAGACTCAACCAGAGTGAGAGAGAGAGAGAGACATGGGGAGACCAGTATTTCGAGAAACTGATCCCAATTCTTTATTTTCCATGGTCTACTTTTATACACTGAGATGTTATGCAAAAGTCACGTGGGGCCAGCAGTCCTGACTTTTATCAAAGTCAGGTGCTTCATACAAAAGTATACAGAGGTCTTAGGGGTGTTACATCATCTTCTGGCCGGGGGGCCTGCTGACAATTTACGACCCTCTCCTTGTGACAGCGGTCAGTCAACCAGGACACTTATTTCTCCAGGGGTGATTATTCTTAAAACAGACGCCACCCAAATAAAGTTACATTCCTATAGGGTGAGGGTGTAGTGGGTTTTAGTTAAGGAAAGAATTTACTTAGCCTAAGGTCTAACATGATTTATATCAAAGGTTAATACTTATTTCTTCTATATATTCATTAATGTGTATAAGGGCAGGGGATGTGGAGACTTAGCAGTAAACATCAGCTCAACAAATGAAAAACCCTTCACCAATATGATTTCTAATCAGCCCATTATACTTATACTAATAATTTTCTAACTTTTCTAAGGAACCTGTTTTTAGAAGGTTTAAAGCATCTCGTGCCTCTCATGGTTGGGAGGCTGTGAGCAATCACATGTGGCCGGACAAGCCTGTCAGGCAGGCTAGAGAACCTTCAGAGGAGTTTGTAGGTTAAAACACTCTTGTCACACCCAGGGGTTTTTATCAACTGGAGCTCTAGGTTAACTCCTTCTCCGAAAGAGGTGGTGGGGGACAGCCCCCCGTAAAGTCAGAGGTGTAGGTGAGAGCACAAAGTAGTAAGGTAGGCAGGCTCTGGTTATGGGGGTAGATGCTCGAGGATTTCCAGGGGGACTCCTGAGGCTCGATCCCGCCTTTGCGTATGTCGAGCCTCCTTCCTCATGACCTTTGCCATGGGCGGAGTGCCTCACTCTGGCCCCCAACAGTGAACCTCCTCTCTCAGGAACATTCTTGGCTCCTATCGAGACACCTCTGTGTGTGTAGCTACACACGCAACATAGGGGCAAAGGGAGCCAGATTCTTTCCGTGGGGTGCTGATGCTTTGTGGCAAAGCACCTGCTTGAGAATCCATCAGCTTACGCTTCCCTCGCCTTGACAGAGGTCTCATTGCAGTAGCCCTTGGCAGTTTGGAAAGAAGAGGACCCTTACCTTTCATAAAGTGGGCCCTTGTCCTAGTTTGAAAGGAAAGGCAAGAGCTGAGCTGAGGCCAATAAGGCGCCAGTCAAGTCTGACATATTCCCGAAGCCTGCTCCTTCATGGAAAATAACGCTGGAATCTAGGAATGTCTCTGCAAGGCTGGCAAAGGGCAGTCAGGAGCCTGCACCCTGCCTCTGGAATTACCGATTTCTGAGCAGTTCTGGAGGTCTCCTTTAGGAGAATCTAACTCATTCCTTCCATATTGAGACTTCCAAAAACAGGCAGGTCGGCTGCCTCTTCGTGCCCGAAGGAGGCTTGATTTTCCTGCCTCCTATGAACCCAGCTTCCCAGGCTCTGGGAAAAGCGGATCTTGAAGATCTTTTCTCAGGGGTTGTTTCCACGGAGCTGGGGCTAAGCCTGGAGACCCAAACTCACAGGGGAAGAAAAACCACATGGACAAGTCTTTGCTCTCTAGGAGAGCTCTAGTGAACTTCACTCTGTCACGAACATTCTTGATTCATATGGAGACACCCCTATGTGTGAAGCTGCGTACCCAACATGGGGGCACAGAGAGCCTGATTCTCTCAGTGTAGCTTTAAAGATGTCGTTCAAAAAACACCTTGAAAATCCATACAATGCTCTTCCTTACCCGTGACAGAGTTCTCATTGCTGTAGCCCTTGGCAGTTTTTAGAAATCCGCACCCAAACCCTTCTCCAAGTAGTCCTGGGTCCTAGTTCGGAGGAACATGCAATGGCGGAGCTGAGGCCAGTAAGGCACCAGTCAGGTCTCACACACTCTGGCAGCCTGCTCCTCTAGGGGCAGTAAGGCCTCTTTTTCTCTGCAGGAGGCTCGCTTGCCTTGCCTTCTGTGAACTGCGTTTCCCAGTCTAGACGAAAAGCAGCTCCTGGAGGTGTTTTCTCAGGGGTTTCTTCCTCGGAGCTGGGGCAAACATCGGGAACCCAACTCACAGGGGAAGGCAAAACCATATGGACAGGTCTATGCTCCATAGCAGAGCTCTAGTGAACCTCATCTCCCAGGAACATTCTTGGCTCCTATAGAGACACCTCTGTGTTTGAAGCTACACACCCAACATAGGTGCAAATGCAGCCTGATTCTCTCCGTGGGGTGCAGATGCTTTGTGGCAAAGCACCTGTTTGAGAATCCATCCGCTTCCACTTCCCTCTCTTTGACAGAGGTGTCTTTGCTGTAGCCTTTGGCAGTTTGGAAAGAAGCAGACCCTTACCCTTCACCAAGTAGGCCCTTGTCCTAGTTTGAACGGAAAGGCGATAGCTGAGCTGAGGCCAGTAAGGCGCCAGTCAAGTCTGACATATTCCTGAAGCCTGCTCCTTCATGGAAAATAACGCTAGAATCTAGAAATGTCTTTGCAAGGCTGGCAAAGGACAGTCAGGAACCTCGACCCTGCCTCTGGAATTTCCGTCTTCTGAGCAGATCTGGAGGTCTTCTTTTGGAGAAGCTAACCATTCCTTCCAAAGAGAGGCTTCCAAACACAGGCTAGTTGGCTGCCTCTACTTGCCCGAAGGAGGCTTGCTTGTTCCGCTTCCTGTGAACTCCGCTTCCCGCCTGGGGGAAAAGTGGTTCTTGGAGATCTTTTTTCAGGGGCTATTTCAACGGAGTTGGAGCTGAGCCCGGAGACCCACACGCACAGAGGAAGGCAAAACCACATGGACAAGTCTTTGCTCTGTAGGAGAACTCTAGTTAACCTCAGTATGTGAGGAAAGTCTTGGATTCTACGGGGATACCTCTGTGTGTGGAGCTGCATACCCAACAAGGGGGCACACAGGGCCTGATTCTCTCTTTGCAGCTTTGAAGCTGTCGTTCAAACAACAGCTTGAGAATCCATACAATGCTCTCCCTTACCTCTGAGAGACTTCTCATTGCAGTAGCCCTTGGCAGTTTTTACAAATCCGCACCCAAACCCTTCTCCAAGTAGGCCTGGGTCCTGGTTTGGATGGCCATGCAATGGCGGAGCTGAGGTCAATAAGGCACCAGTCAGGTGTCACACACTCTGGCAGCCTTCTCCTCCAGGGACAGTAAGGCCTATTTTTCCCTGCGGGAGGCTCGCTTGCCTTGCCTCCTGTGAACTGCGTTTCCCAGCCTGGGCAAAAAGCGGTTCCTGGAGATCTTTTCTCAGGGGCTCTATCCCCAGAGCTGGGGTGGACCTCGGGGACCCATCTCACAGGGGAAGGAAAAACCACATGGACAGGTCTATGCTCTGTAGGAGACGTTAGTGTGTCTCATCTCTTAGGAACATTCTTGGCTCGTACAGAGACACCTCTGTGTGTAAAGCTACACACCGAACATAGGGGCACAGGGAGCCTGATTCTCTCTGTGGGGTGCTGATGCTTTGTGGCAAAGCACCTGTTTGAGAATCCATCCGCTTACACTTCCCTCGCCTTGACAGAGGTCTCATTGCTGTGTCTCTTGGCACTTTGGAAAGAAGCAGACCCTTACCCTTCACCAAGTAGGCCCTGATCCTAGTTTGAAAGGAAAGGCAATAGCTGAGCTGAGGCCAGTAAGGCACCTGTCAACTCTGACATATTCCCGACGCCTGCTCCTTCATGGAAAATATTGCTAGAATCTAGGAATGTCTTTGCAAGGCTGGCAAAGGGCAGTCAGGAACCTCGACCCTGCCTCTGGAATATCTATCTTCTGAGCAGATCTGGAGGTCTCCTTCTGGAGAAGCTAACCTATTCCTTGCAAATAGAGGCTTCCAAACACAGGCCGGTTGGCTGCCTCTTCTTGCCTGAAGGAGGCTTGCTTTTCCTGCCTCCTATGATCCCTGGTTCCCAGCATGGGGGAAAAGCAGATTCTTGGAGATCTTTGCTCAGGGGTTTTTTCCACGGAGCTGGGGTTGTGCCCAGAGACCCACACATACAGGGGAAGGCAAAACCACATGAACAAGTCTTTGCTTTCTAAGAGAGCTCTAGTGAACCTCAGTCTTTGACGAACGTTCTTGGCTCCTATGCGGACACCTCTGTGTGTGAAACTGCGTACCCAACATGGCGGCAGAGAGCCTGATTCTCTCTGTGCAGGTTTAATGCTGTCGTTCAGAAAACAGCTTGAGAATCCATACAATTCTCGCTCTTACCTCTGAGAGAGTTCTCATTGCAGTAGCCCTTGGCAGTTTGTAGAAATCTGCACCTAAACCCTTCTCCAAGTAGGCCTGAGTCCCAGTTCGGAGGAACAAGCAATGGCGGAGCTAAGACCAGTATGGCACCAGTCAGTTTTCACACACTCTGGCAGCCTGCTCCTCCAGGGACAGTAAGGCTTCTTTTTCTCTGCAGGAGGCTCACTTGCCTTACTTCCTGTGAGCAGCTTTTCCCAGCCTGGGCGAAAAGCGGTTCCTGGAGATCTTTTCTCAGAGGCTGTTTTCTCGGAGCTGGGGCGGACCTCGGGGACCCAACTCACAGGGGAAGGCGAAACCACATGTACAGGTGAGCACTCTGTAGGAGAGCTCTTGTGAGCCTCATCTCTCAGGAACATTCTTGGCTCCTGTAGAGACACCACTGTGTGTGAATCTACACACCCCACATAGGGGCAAAGGGAGCCTGATTCCCTCCGTGGGGTGCTGATGCTTGGTGGCAAAGAACCTTCCTGATAATCCATCCGCTTATGCTTCCCTCACATTTACGGAGGTCTCATTGCTGTAGCCCTCGGCAGTTTGGAAAGAAGAAGACCCTTACCCTTCATAAAGTAGGGCCTTGTCCTACTTTGAATGGAAAGGCAATAGCTGAGCTGAGGCCAGTAAGGCGCCAGTCAAGTCTGACATATTCCCAAAGCCTGCTTCTTCAGGAAGATAACTGTAGAATCTAGGAATGTCTTTGCAAGGCTGGCAAAGGGCAGTCAGCACCCTGCACACTGCCTCTGGAATTACCGACTTCTGAACAGATCTGGAGGTCTCCCTTAGGGAAAGCTAACCCATTCTTCCAAATTGAGGCTTCCAAACGCAGGCCACTTGGCTGCCTCTTTCTCTCTGAAGGAGGCCTGCTTTTCCCGCCTCCTATGAACCCCACATCCCAGCCTCTGGGAAAAGCGGATCTTGAAGATCTTTTCTCAGGGGTTGTTTCCACGGAGCTGGGGCCGAGCCTGGAGCCCCAAACGCACAGGGGAAGAAAAACCACATGGACAAGTCTTTGCTCTCTAGGAGAGCTCTAGTGAACCTCACTCTGTCAGGAACGTTCTTGTTTCCTATGGAGACACCCCTGTCTGTGAAGCTGTGTACCGAACATGGAGACACAGAGTCTGATTCTCTCTGTGCAGCTTTGAAGCTGTCGTTCAAACAACAGCTTGAAAATCCATACAATGCTCTTCCTTACCCGTGACACAGTTCTCATTGCTATACCCCTTGGCAGTATTTAGAAATCCATACCCAAACCCTTCTCCTAGTAGGCCTGGGTCCTAGTTCGGAGGAACATGCAATGGCGGAGCTGAGGCCAGTAAGGCACCAGTCAGGTCTCACACACTCTGGCAGCCTGATCGTCCAGGGACACTAAGGCCTGTTGTGCCTTGCAGGAGGCTCGCTTGCGTTACCTCCTGTGAACTGCGTTTGCCAGCCTGGGGGAATAGCGGTCCCTGGAGATCTTTTCTCAGGGGCTCCTTCCCCTGAGCTGGGGCGGACCTCGGGGACCCAACTCACAGGGCAGGGCAAAACCATATGGACAGGTCTATGCTCTGTAGCAGACTTCTAGTGAACCTCATCTCTCAGGAACATTCTTGGCTCCTATAGAGACAATTCTGTGTGTGAAGCTGCGTACCTAACATAGGGGAACAGAGAGCCTGATTCTCTCAGTTCATTTTGACGCAGTCGTTCAGAAAACAGCTTGAGAATCCATAAAATGCTCTCCCTTACCGCTGAGAGAATTCCACTGCTGTAGCCCTTGGCACTTTGTAGAAATCCGCAGCCAAACGCTTCTCCAAATAAGCCTGGGTCCTAGTTCGGAGGAACAGGCAATGGTGGAACTGAGGCCAGCAAGGCAACAGTCAGGTTTCACACACTCTGGCAGCCTGCTCCTCCAGGGACAGTAAGGCCTCTTTTTCTCTGCAGGAGATTCGCTTGCCTTACTTCCTGTGAACAGCGTTTCCCAGCCTCAGCGAAGCGGTTCCTGGAGATCTTTTCTCAGGGACAGTTTCCCCGGAGTTGTGGCGGACCTCGGGGACCCAACTCACAGGGGAAGGAAAAACCACATGGACAGGTCTATACTCTGTAGGAGAGGTTTAGTGAACCTAATCTCTCAGGAACATTCTTGGCTCCTATAGAGACAACTCTGTGTGTGAAGCTACACTCCCAACATTGGGGAACAGGGATCTTGGTTCTCTCCGTGGGGTGCTGATGCTTTGTAGTAAAGCACCTGCTTGAGAATCCGTCCTCTTAGGCTTCCCTCGCCTTGACAGAGGTCTCATTGCTGTAGCCCTTGGCAGTTTCAAATAAGAAGACCCTTACCCTTCATAAAGTAGGCCCTTGTCCTAGTTTGAATGGAAAGGCAATAGCTGAGCTGAGGCCAATAAAGAGCCAGTCCCCTCTGACACATTCCCGAAGCCTGCTCCTTCATGGAATATAACTCTAGAATCTTGGAATGTCTTTGCAAGGCTCGCAAAGGGCAGTCAGGAACCAGCACCCTGCCTCTGGAATTACCGACTTCTGAGCAGATCTGGAGGTCTCCTTTAGGAGAAGGTAACCCATTCCTTCCAAATAGAGGCTTCAAAACACAGGCAGGTTGGCTGCCTTTCGTGCCCGAAGGAGGCTTGCTTTTCTCTCCTCCTATGAACCCCAGGTCCCAGCCTCTGGGAAAAGCGTATCTTGAAGATATTTTCTCAGGGGTTGTTTCCACGGAGCTGGGGCCGAGCCCGGGGCCCAAAGGCACAGGGGAAGGCAAGACCACATGGACAGGTCTATGCTCTGTAGCAGACCTCTAGTGAACCTCATCTCTCAGGAGCATTCTTGGCTCCTATAGAGACACCTCTGTGTGTGAAGCTGCGTACCTAACATAGGGGCACAGAGAGCCTGATTCTCTCTGTTCATTTTGACGCTGTCGTTCAGAAAACAGCTTGAGAATCCATAAAATGCTCTCCCTTACCACTGAGAGAATTCTCACTGCTGTAGCCCTTGGCACTTTGTAGAAATCTGCACCCAAACGCTTTTCCAAGTAGGCCTGGGTGCTAGCTCGGATGAACAGGCAATGGCGGAGCTGAGGCCAGTAAGGCAACAGTCAGGTTTCACACACTCTGGCAGCCTGCTCCTCCAGGGACTGTAAGGCCTCTTTTACTCTGCAGGAGATTCGCTTGCCTTACTTCCTGTGAACAGCATTTCCCAGCCTCAGCGAAGCGGTTCCTGGAGATCTTTTCTCAGGGACAGTTTCCCCGGAGGTGTGGCGGACCTCGAGGACCCAACTCACAGGGGAAGGCAAAACCACATGGACAGGTCTATTCTCTGTAGGAGAGGTTTAGTGAACCTAATCTCTCAGGAACATTCTTGGCTCCTATAGAGACAACTCTGTGTGTGAAGCTACACTCCCAACATTGGTGCACAGGGAGCTTGATTCTCTCCGTGGGGTGCTGATGCTTTGTGGCAAAGCACCTGCTTGAGAATCCATCCTCTTAGGCTTCCCTCGCCTTGACAGAGGTCTCATTGCTGTAGCCCTTGGCAGTTTGCAAAGAAGAAGACCCTTACCCTTCATAAAGTAGGGCCTTGTCCTAGTTTGAATGGAAAGGCAATAGCTGAGCTGAGGTCAATAAGGAGCCAGTCCCGTCTGACACATTCCCGAAGCCTGCTCCTTCATGGAAAATAACTCTAGAATCTAGGAATATCTTTCAAGGCTAGCAAAGGACAGTCAGGAACCAGTACCCTGCCTCTGGAATTACCGACTTCTGAGCAGATCTGGAGGTCTCCTTTAGGAGAAGCTAACCCATTCCTTCCAAATAGAGGCTTCAAAACACAGGCAGGTTGGCTGCCTTTCATGCCCGAAGGAGGCTTGCTTTTCTCTCCTCCTATGAACCCCAGTTCCCAGCCTCTGGGAAAAGCGTATCTTGAAGATATTTTCTCAGGGGTTGTTTCCATGGAGCTGGGGCCGAGCCTGGAGACCCAAAGGCACAGGGGAAGGCAAGACCACATGGACAAGCCTTTGCTCTTTAGTATAGCTCTAATGAACCTCACTCTGTCAGGATCTTTCTTGATTCCTACGGAGACACACCTGTGTGTGAAGCTGCGGCCACAGAGAGCCTGATTACCCCTGTGCAGCGCTGAGTCTGGGCGGCTAAACAACAGCTTGGGAATGCAGCCTGGGGCGCTTCCCTTCCCTCTGACAGAGCTCTCCTTTGGTCCCTAAGCCCTCTGCAAGTAGGCATGGATCATAGGTGCAAAGGGAAGGGAAGAGCGGAGCTGAGGCCAGTAAGGCGCCTGCCAGTCACGTCTCCCCCACTTCCGCAGTCTGTTACTTCCCCTGCGCGAAAGCTAGAAGCTGGGAAGGGCTTCGCGAGGCTCGCTCAGGCAGAGCAGCCTCTAGGCCGGGGCTCTGCGATATCGCGCCTGGGCGCAGATCTGGAGCTCCGCCGGAGTGGAAGCTCATTCGGTCCTTCCCAATACAGGCTTGCAAGCACCCGACAGCGGCCTGACTCTATTCTCCCGCGTTCTGGGAGTGGGCTTCCAATCCAGGGCACAGAGCACTGCCTGGAGCTCTCTGCTCAGGGGCTGGTTCCCCTGCACTGGGACTGTGCTAGGGAGCCCAAAGGCACAGGGGAAGGCCCCAAACCACATGCACACGACTCTGCTCTGGAGCTGAGCTCCGGGGAAGCCCAGTCTGTAAGGCGGTTTCTGAACACAAATGGAGGAACACTCTGGCTGTGGAGCTCCCTCCCCATGACAGGGGCACTGGGACCCTGATTCCCTCCATTCAGCGCTGAGTCTGGGCTACCAAGCAACAGCTTGGGAATGCAACCTGGGGCATTTCCCTTCCCTCAGACAGAGGTCTCCTTGCGGGAGGCTTTCGCAGTTTGCACACCCCCGTGCCCTAAGCCGTCTGCAAGGAGGCCTGGCTCCTAGGTCCAAAGGGAAGGCAAGAGCGGATCTGAGGCCAGTCAGGAGCCAGTCATGTCGCCCACACTCCCGCAGCCTGCTCCTTCGCAGGCGCAAACGCTAGAAGCTGGGAAGGGCTTGGCGAGGCTCGCCCAGGCAGAGCAGCCTCTCGACAGGGGCTCTGTCCTATCGCGCCTGGGCGCAGGTCTGCAGCTCCGCCGGTGTGGAAGCTCACTCGGTCCTTTCCAATACAGGCTTGCAAGGACCCGCCGGCAGCCTAACTCATCTCTCCCGCGTGCTGGGACTGGGCATCCAGGCCTGGCACAAAGCACTGCCTGGAGCTCTTTGCTCAGGGGCTGGTTCCCCTATGCTGGGGCTGTGCTAGGGAGCCCAAACGCACATGTCAAGGCCCCAAAACACATCCACACGTCTCTGCTCTGCAACAGAGCTCCGGGGAAGCCCAGTCTGGCAGGCGCTTTCTGGGCACAAAGGGAGGAACACTCTGGCTGTGGAGCTTCCTCCCCAAGACAGGGGCACTAGGACCCTGATTCCCTCCGTTTACCGCTGAGTCTGCATTGCCAAGCAACAGCTTGGGAACGCAGCCTGGGGCGCTTCCCTTCCCTCGGACAGAGCTCTCCTTGCGGTAGGCCTTGGTAGTTTGCATACAATGGGGCCCTAAGCCCTCTGCAAGTTGGCCTGGCTCCTAGGTCCAAAGGGCAGGCCAGAGCGGAGCTGAGGCTGTCAGGCTCCAGACACATCTCCCATACTCCTACATCCTGCTCCTACCCGGGCGTGAACGCTAGAAGCTGGGAAGGTACCTGGACCGTGCAGGGGCGGGGCGAACGCGGGCGGCGTGGGGCGGGGGTCGGCTTCTGGCGGGGGTGGGGGCGGGCTTCCCAGTTGTGCTCTCTGAGGTGGACACTGAGGCTGAAAACGCCCCGGGAGCGCACCCGGGACTGGGTAAACCCGGGCTGCGCGGGTCGAGATTCTGATGGCTTTAGGTGGGGGTCGGTCCCAGTTGTGCTCCTGGGGGCCGCCACTGCGGCTGGGAACGCGCAGGGAGCGCGGCAGGGGCGGGACTAACCCTGGGGGCGCGGGGCGGGGGTCGGCTCATGGGGGGGATGGGGAGGGGTTCCCAGTTGTGCTCTCGGGGGTTGCAACTGCGGCTGGGAACGCCCATTTCATCCTCTCCTGGGTCCCCAAGGATCGCCATCCCGTGGGTGCAGCAGAGGGCTGCGGACCACAGGTAAGGGAACTGGGACTGCGTGGAGCAGGGAACCAAGTATTCCGCCGTCTGTTGGCACATTCTCGGAGCTCCCCAACCTGGCGGTCAGAGAAAAGCCTTGCCTTTGGGGTCAAGGCCTTTACCGCTCCACCCCTCTGCTGAAAAATCTCAGAGTCTGCGCGGTTCTTCCAAGCAGCCTAGTGTCCGCTGGAAGTCCAAGGGACAGAACACTGAACTCTGGCCGGCTGGCCCAGCCCTGCTTCTGGCACTTTGTAAGCCAGCCGGCCCTTGAGCACCTGCTGGGATGGGAAAGGGAAGGGTCCACGGATTGCACCCTAGAAACTTAGTAGGGTGCATGGATTTCAAACCCTGGTGGCCGCCCAGGCAGCAAAGAAGGGGGTGGGCACCTTGCTGCCCTTTCATGGCAGAATCTGTGGTTGTCCAGCTGCGTGGGCCTTTTCATGAGGACCCTGTGCAATAAAAGTTTGGTGTTTTGGAACTGAATAATTAGAACGTGTAAAAGCTTTAAATTATGTGGTGGTGTAATTAAAAAACAAAACAAAACAAAACCAAGCTCCAAGTGTTTTGCAAATGGAGGTTTAAATATTGAAGGACTGTATTCCTTGCACTGTGGCATTCTATCAAGAAGTGTGCAGGATTTTTTTTTTTTTAAGAAAAGTGTTCGAAGTGAGGGAAACAGGAAACCCAGAGGTGCCCCTGTATTTTGGGGAAGGCCTTAGGAGGTCACTTGGAAATGCTGCTGGCTGTGCGGGAGCAGGGCAGATGGGCTGTGCAGGCTTGTCCTTTGCATGGATGTTCTTGTGTGTGGAAACCCAGCTCGGAGCCATCTCCTGATGTGTAAGAATTTCGCAGACAAACCTTGAGCTAAGCAATGCATTTTTTCCTAAGAAAATGTTTGTCTTAAGCGATGTAAATATCCTATGTATTTCCGCTAGACTCTGGCTTCAGGTCGGTTCCCCCAAAAGGCTCAGAAGCGATTTGAACAAAACAGCATGTTTTCCTCCTAGCTTGTTCTCCTTATCTATGTTAAGGAAATGATATATTTGCCTGCAATACTGCCTTTCTTCAAGATTCATGTCAATCAAGTTTTGGCCCGGGATGACTCACCTGCTGCCAATATTATCTCAATGCATGTCGTGGGGGAGGGGCCTGGTGCCATTCCCTGAAACAGTTCCTTTCTTTCCTTAGCTGACTGCTAGTGCCTGTAGAATATCTGGCTAAAGACCAGCAGGGGGTACTCTTACTACCCCCCCACCCCGCCTCGAGTCTAAGTCAGCAGCTTTCTCTATCTCTTTCATACTTTAATAACACTTGATGACACAAAAGCTCTGAGCGATCAAATCGTATCAAATCTTCATTTCAGATTGAAGATGCATTCCATGGTATTGCCATCTTAAGTCTTTCCATCGTTATGGAATATCTGTCCATGTATTCAGGATAGTTTTCAGCCAGGGTGTATAATTTCCAGTGTGCCAGTCTTGTCATCCTCGTTACATCCATGGCAAAGTGTTTTATTCATGTTGATATTATTGAAAGGGAATTTTTTAAAATTCCTTTTCAGATTATTATCTGCTAATGTATACAGATAAAACTGTGTAATCATTCATTTTTATCAGTTTGGACAGCTTGATAGTTGTCTTTAATTTCTTTACTTTCTGACACTTTAAGATTATCCTGGGACACATATGTAATGCCTCACCCCTAAATTCAGACATGTGTTCAAAGAACTTCTGTCCTTTTATTTATTTATTTATTTATTTATTCTTTAACATTGAAATCGTTTTGACTATGCTGGGTGTTTGTTGCTAGATGGAAGTAGCTAGGACCTCTGGACTGCAGTCTCTCATCTCTTGCTGACCTCTTGTTGACCTCTGAAGATTCCTGGTAGGTGGGAGCTTGTTAGTTCCTTGTTCCTTATCAGAACCTCCTGTGGTAAGTGTTTTTCTCTTCTCTGTTGCCTGGTAAGGGTGGGTGGTCATGGGCATCCCAAAGTTGGCTAGAAGTCAATTATTTAGGCAGGCTTGTGCATAGATATGGGAGAAGGCAATGGCACCCCACTCCTGGAAAATCCCAAGGACGGAGGAGCCTGGTAGGCTGCAGTCCATGGGGTGGCTAAGAGTCGGACACCACTGAGCGACTTCATTTTCACTTTTCACTTTCATGCATAGGAGGAGGAAATGGCAACCCACTCCAGTGTTCTTGCCTAGAGAACCCCAGGGACTGCGGGGCCTGGTGGGCTGCCATCTATGGCGTGGCACAGGGTCGGCCTCAACTGAACCACTTAGCAGCTGCAGCAGCAGCAGCAGCAGTGCATAGATATCAAAGGGGATTAGAACAGTCAGGTAGGATCACATATGTCACCGTGAAACAATACTTCTCCTCTTAGCCAAAGCTAACAAAAGATTTCTGTTCTAGGTCAACCTAGAAGAGATCACTTAAGAGGTAAAGAAACTTAAACTCCATTAGCAAAGGCAGTTCAACATCTCAAGAAAACTTGTGCTAGGCACAGAACTCTTTTCTGGGGGCCTACTTTCCCTACAACCTCCTTATCCCATTCTGTACCCATTCCTTTGCTTCTCCCGTCCTGAAAATGCCACCTCTAAGACAGAACTACTTCGTTTTCCTTCTTAAAGTGTGATTGCATTCCATACATTCTTGTAATAACAAGTCATACATTTCCCTTCAGCAACCAAGAACTCACTCTTATATTGGCATTTGATAGATTGGTGAGCATACCTATCAGTGATAATAGCGCCCACCCCGCTTCCTGCAAGAACAGAACAAAACAAAACAAAACAAAACAAAAAAATTGCTTTCTTACATTTAATATGTTCGGATGGTGCCAGTCACTATTCATGCAGAGTCAAAAATCTCTTTTGTTTCTGTGTAAAAGGGAGGTCCTTTCAAGTCGTGAATGTTTAAGAAGTTTCATTTATTTGGAAGTGACCTAGCTATTCAATACACTGTCGTCACTTAGTTTAGCACCAGGATAGAAACTCAGGTAACCAAAACACCTGGAGGAACGATTGTAAGTTCAGTTCAGTTCAGTTGCTCAGTCGAGTCTGACTCTTTGGGACCCCGTGGCCTGCAGGACGCCAGGCTTCCGTGTCCATCACCAACTCCAGGGGCTTGCTCAAACTCATGTCCATCGAGTCAGTGATGCCATCCAACCATCTTATCCTCTGTCATCCCCTTCTCCTCTGCCTTCAATCAAGACTATGAGAGGCGGATATTTTAGAGTATAATTACTGTTAAGAGTTTATCTAAAAGCTCATATCACATTTACATTTTTTACATTGGTTGTTGCTGTTTCCAGGTACTTTCTTGCTGACAAGCTTGTGACACATATAACAATAGAGCAATTTTTACCTTAGAATAAACCTAGGCACTATGAACATGTTGTGCTTAATGTTGTTGACTCTTAGACATGTCTATAATGGAGGAGCAAAACCAAAAATACTAGATATTTAATATTGACTAGTTCCCAGTTCACAGGACTCTGACATTCATTTAGGTCAATGTTTTCTTGTATTTCCAGCAGTTTGATTTGGAAGGGCTGCCTTGTCTTGAGACCATTGATATCAGAACACAGAACTTGAGCAATATTATCAAAAAACACAAGGCTCACACTGACACATACCTTAATCCAAACAGACAGACAAGACATCTTCCAGGTTTCCGCCTGAGATTTAAAATATTTCTTTGAGCCAGTCTTCTGGGGAGTGGGGGGATGGGGGTGGCAGTGAGGCAGGCTTGGGTAACAAGCTAATTGTTGGTCATTGCATATGCAAAGAACCAGCTTTCCGGGTTCCAAGGAAAAAAGTTTCCTTGGTAACCAACTTTGTCTGGTTCTATAGAATATCATGGCCCTCCTAGGTCAGGTCATCTTGCCTTTCTGTAGTCCTCGTTTTATCCCTAAATCATAGACAGCTTGGATTGTCTCTGTGGGGTGTATGTATTGTCCTCATGTTTGACCAGGCGGCAGCAGCGAGGTCCGAGAGCCTCTCCTGGAACCGGGCGTGGGGACGGGGCTCACCAGGAGCCACTTGTGAAGGTGGGCAGCGCCCCTGGAGCGCGGCAGGGGCGGGGCGAACCCGGGAGGCGCAGGGCGGGTGTCGGCTCCTGGCGGGGGTGGGGGAGGGCTTCCCAGTTGTGCTCTCGGAGATGGCCACTGCAGCTGGAAACGCTCCGGGAGCGCACCCAGGGCGGGGTAAACCTGGGCTGCACAGGTCGAGATTCCGCTCGCTGTGGGTGGGTAGTCGGTCCCTGTTGTGCTCCCGGGGGTCGCCAATGTGGCTGGGAACCCGCCAGGAGCCCGGCAGGGCCGGGGCGAAACCTGGCGGCGCGGGGCGGGGTGGGGTTCCGTTCGCAGCGGGGGTCGGCTCCTGGCGGGGGTGGGGGAGGGCTTTCCAGATGTGCTGTTGGGGGTCGCCATTGCGGCTGGGAATGCCCATTTCGTGAACTCCTGGATCCCCAAGGATCGGCATCCATTGGCCACAGTGGAGGGGTGCGGAACACAGGTAAGGGAACAGGGACTGCGTGGAGCAGGGAACCAAGTATTCCGCCCTGTGTTGGCACAGTCTCAGAGCTCCCCAACCTGATGGTCGCAGAAAGGCCTCGTCTTTGGGGTCAAGGCCTTTACCGCTCCACCCCTCTGCTGAAAAACCTCAGAGTCTGCGCGGTTTTCCCAAGCAGCCTAGTGTCCGCTGGAAGTCCAAGGGACAGAACCCTGAATTCTGGCCGGCTGGCCCAGCCCTGCTTCTGGCACTTTGTAGGCCAGCGGGCCCTGGAGCACCAGCTAGGATGGGAAAGGGAAGGGTACACGAATTGCACCCTGGTGGCCGCCGAGGCAGCAAAGAAGTGGGGAGGGCACCTTACTGCCCTTTAATGGCAGACAGAATCTGTGGATGTCCTGCTGCGTGGGCCTTTTCATGGGGACCTTGTGCAATAACAGTTTACCGGTGACCTTAGGGAGCTTCCCAGTGTGCTTCTGACAGATGAGGGATGCTGTGGAGTTGGCGGGGCCTCTCAGGACTCCGCTGGGTTTGGCGCAATGGAAGAGGGCCTCATCTCCAGGGAAGGCAGGAACCTCAGGCTTCCTCTCCGTTTCGGACTCCGACCGCAGGGTCCCTGCAGAGTTCGGACAAGAGAGTCAGGAATCGTCTTGTCTGAGGAGGGAACTCTGCTTGCCTCTCGAGGTGCTCAGGGGGTCTCAGGCTCCTTGTTGAGCTGTGTGTGGAACCTGCGGGTGTTTCCGGACGATGCACGACAGTGACAGTGCCCCTTCGTGTTGTGCCTTCACCCACTGGCTTGCCTTCGAAGAGGTGTCCGGGCCTCGGGTTCTTTTCAAGAGCAGACAGGGAAATTGGGGTCTTTTGGCATGTGGGACCACCCACGGGGCTAGTCTCAAATTTCCTAGTGAGGCCGGCTTCATCCTGAGGTGTGCCGGGAAGGCCGGGGACTCTTCAAGACAACGCAGGGGGATCGACTCTACTGTCGCGGTCAGGAGGGGAGACGGGGCTCGGATGAAGTGGGGCCGGAACCCTCGGTGTTACCCTCGAGGGAAACCGGCGTGTGAGGGACTTTTGGGGGATGCATGAAAGGAGTCAGGTACCGTTTCGCACTTCAGGACAGAACCTAGGACTTCCCTTGAGACGCCGTAGCGGGCAAGGGCCTCATCTTGCGAAGACGTTGGAACCATGTGGATTTTCTCGAGTTGCGGCGGGATTCTAGAGTTACGACGGGGATTTCAGGCTTCCTCTTGGGTTGGCCCTGGGAAGCCCAATCTTCCTCTCGAGTTGCGAGGGAAAGCTGGGGGTTGCCCTCAGGTCACTGCAGGGCCGAAGAGACCTCACCTAGGCGTGTGTCCGGGACCTAATATTCCTATCCAGGGAAGGCAGGGATCTCGGGGTTGCATTCCAGGTTCCCCGTGGAGTCAGTCCTCGTCGCGAGGGGAAGCCAAGGACTCCGCTCTCCTCTCGAGTCGCGACGCAGGTCTCTTGGAGCCCCCTGAGCGGCCTCAAGGGAGTCCAGCCTCCTCTTCACTTTTGAGAGAGGAGTCGTGATTGCTCTCCAGGCCAGGCAGGAAAAGAAGGCCCTCACCTCGCGAGGACGGGGGCATCTCAGGGGTTTCCTCGAGCTGCGGCACCCGTGGGGGTTTTCTCCCGAGGCACGACGAGGATCTCAGGGAGCCTCTCGTGCGGCGCCAGGGAAGTCATGTCTCCATGCACGTGGCGAGAAGGAGCGCGTCATTGTTCTCGAGTCATGGGAGGGGACTAGGGCCTCAAGACGCGTTGAAGAAGGACTCTCGATGTCTTTCTCGGGTTGCAGCGGGAAACCCTCGTTTCCCCCGACTTCTGCCGGGGACCTGAGGAAACTTCCCAGGGTGCCTCTGAGAGGTGAGGGACGCCGTGGAGTTGGTGGGGCCTCTCGGGACTCCACTGGGTTTGTCGCAATGGAAGAGGGCCTCATCTCGAGTGGAGGCAGGAACCTCAGGCTTCCTCTCCAATTCTGACTCTGATCATAGTGTCCCTGCAGAGTTGGGACAGGAGAGTCAGGCTATGTCTTTTCTGAGGAATGGAACTCCGCTTGCCTCTCGAGTTGTTCATGGGGTTTCAGGCCCCTTGTCAAACTGTGTGTGGAATCTGCAGGTTTTTCCAGACGATGCATGGGGGTGTCAGTGACCCTTCGTTTTGTGTCTTCATCCACAGGGTTGCCTTCGAAGAGGTGTCCGGGCATCGTGTTCTTATGAAGAGCGGACTGGGAAATCGGGGTCGTTCAGCATTTGGCACCACCCACGTGGCTAGTCTCAAATTTCCTCATGAAACCGGCCTCATCCTGAGGTGTGCCGCGAAGGTCATGAAACCCTTCCAGACAAAGCAGAGGATTCGATCCTCCTGTGGCGATCAGGAGGGGAGAAGTGGCTCAGATGAAGTGCTGCTGGGAACCTCGGTGTTTCCCTCAAGTGAGACAGGTATGTCGGGTAACTTTTGGGGTTGCATAACGCGTTCCAAGTACCGTTTCGCTCTTCAAATTGGAACGTGGGACTTCTCTTGGGGTGCTCCAGCGGGCCAGGGCCTCATCTTGGAATGACTGGGGAACCACTTGGTTTTTCTCTAGTTGCGGTGGGATATTTGAGTTACCACAGGGAATTCATGCTTCCTCTTGTGTTGGCCCACAAAAGTCTTATCTTCCATTCGAGATTCGAGGAAGAGCTGGAGGTGCGCTCTAGTCACTGAAGGCAAAAGAGACCCCACCAAGGCTTGTGTGCAGGACCTAATGTTCATGTCAAGGGGCGACAGGAATCTCGGGGTTGCATTCCAGACTCACCCTGGAGTCAGACCTCGTCTCGAGGGGAAGCAAAGGACTCTGCTCTCCTCTCGAGTCGGACGGGTATGTCTTGGAGCCCACTGAGTGGCTTAAAGGGAGTCAAACCTCCTCTGGTGTTTGGAGGGAGGACACGGGATTGCTCTCCAGGCAATGCAGGAAATGAAGGCCCTCATCTCCCGATGACTGGGGCGTCTCGTAGGTTTTCTCGAGCTGTGGCGCTAGTGTGGGGTTTCTCACGAAGTAAGACTGGGAGCTCAGTGAGCCTCTCATGTGGTGCCAGGGCAGTCAGGTCTCTATGCACGTGGTGAGAGGGAGCCCGTCATTGTTCTCGAGTCATGGTAGGGGAATTGGGCCTGAAAATGTGTTAAAGAAGGACTCTCGAGGTCTTTCTTGGGTTGCAGCAGGAAACCCTGGGTTCCATCGACTTGTGCCAGTGACCTCAGGAAGCTTCTCAGCGTGCCTGTGAGAAGTCAGGGTCACTGTGGAGTTGGGAGGGGCCTCTTGGAACTCCACTGGGTTTGGTGCAATGGAAGAGAGCCTCATGACAAGTTGAGGCAGGAACCACAGGGTTCCTCTCCTGGCTTCGAATGCGCCGGATCTGACTCGGATTGCAGAGTCCCTGCAGAGTTGGGACAGGAGAGTCAGGCCTCGTCTTGTGTGGAGGAATGGAACTCCGCTTGACTCTCGCGTTGTTCATGGGGTGACAGGCCACTTGTCAATTTGTATGTGGAACTTGCGGGTTTTTCTGGACGATGCACTGGGGTGTCACTGCCCCTTCGTGTTGTGCCTTGTTCCACAGGATTGCCTTCGAGTTGGGTTCTGCCATCGGGTTCTTATCAAGAGCGGACCAGGGAATCGGGGTCTTTTGGCATGCCGCACCACCCACGAGGCTATGTCTCAAATTTCCTCGTGAGACTGGCCTCATCTTGATGTGCGCCAGGAAGGTCGGGAACGCCTTCCAGACAAAGCAGGGGAATCGAACCTCCTGTCGCGATCAAGAGGGGAGAAGAGTCTCAGATGAAGTGGTGCCGGGAACCTCGGTGTTCTCCTCAAGTGAGACTGGTATGTCGGGGAACTTTTGGGGTCGCATCAAGGGTTCCAAGTAACTTTTCGCTCTTCAATATTGAACGAGGGACTTCTCTTGAGACGCTGTAGTGGGCAAGGGCCTCATCTTTCGATGACGGGGGAACCACGTGGTTTTTCCTGAGTTGGGGCGGGATTCTCGAGTTACAACCGGGAATTCAGGCTTCCTCTTCAACTGGCCCAGGGAAGTCCAGTTTTCATTCGAATTGCGAGTTAGAACTGGGGATTGCTCTCGAGACACTGCAGGGCCAAATAGACCTCATCTAGGCTTGTGTCCAGGACCTAATGTTCCTCTGCTGGGGCGAAAGCGATCTCAGCATTGCATTCTCGACTCACCCGGGGAGTCAGGCCTCATCTCGAGGGGAAGCCAAGGACACCGCTCTCCTGTCAAGTCGCGACGGGTATATCTTAGAGCTCACTGTGTGGCCTAAAATGAGTCAAGCCTCCTGTGGTGTTTGGAGAGAGGACTCAGGATTGCTCTCCAGGCCATACAGCAAAAGAAGGCCCTCATCTCGTGAGGACTGGGGCGTCTCGTGGGTATTCTCGAGCTGCGTCTCCAGTGTGGTGTTGCTCACGAGGTATAATGGGGAGCTCAGGGAGGCTCTCCTGTGGCGCCAGGGAAGTCAGGTTTCTATGGGCGTGGCTAGGGGGAGCGCGTCATTGCTCTCGAGTCATGGTAGGGGAATCGCACCTCAAGACGCGTTGAAGAAGGACTCTCGAGGTCTTTTACGGGTTGGGGCAGGAAACCCTTGGTTCCCTCGACTTGTGCCGGTGATCTCAGGAAGGTCTAAGGGTGCCTCTGAGAAGTCAGGGATACTGTGCAGTTGGGAGGGGCCTCTCGGGACTCCACTGGGTTCGGTGCAATGGAAGAGGGCCTCATCTCGAGTGGAGGCAGGAAACTCATGTTTCCTCTCCTGACTTCCCCTGGGCCAGATCTGACTCGGATCGCAGTTTCGCTGCAGAGTTCGAACAGGAGAGTCAGGCCTCGTCTTGTGTGGAGGAATGGAACTCTGCTTGCCTCTCCAGTTGTTCACGGGGTGACAGGTCACTTCTCGAGCTGTGTGTGGTACCTGCGGGTTTCTCCGGACGATACCCAGGGGTGTCAGTGCCCCTAAGTGTTGTTCCTTCATCAAAAGGGTTATCTTCAAAGAGGTGTCCGGGCATTGGGATCGTATCAAGAGCGGACCGGGAAATCGGGGTCTTTCGGCATGTGTCACCATCCACGTGGCTATGTCTCGAATATCCTCGTGAGACCGGCCTCATCCTGAGATGCACTGGGAAAGGTGGGAACCCCTTCAAGACAAAACAGGGGAATCGACCCTCCTGTCGCGATCAGGAGGGGAGAAGGGGCCCAGATGTAGTGGTGCCGGGAACCTCGGTGTTCTCCTCGAGTCAGACTGGTGTGTCGAGGAACTTTTGAGGGCGCATCAAGGGTGCCAATACCGTTTCGCACTTCAAGACGGAACGTGGGACTTCTCTTGAGACGCTGTATGGGGCAAGGGCCTCATCTTGGGATGACGGGGGAACCACGTGGCGTTTCTCGAGTTGTGGCGGGATTCTCGAGTTTCGACGGGGAATACAGTCTTCCTCATGTGTTGAGCCAGGGAAGTCCTATCTTCCATTCGAGTTTAAAGGGAGAGCTGGGGATTGCTCTTGAGTCACTGCAGGGCAAAATAGACCTCATCTAGGCTTGTGTCCAGGACTTAATGCTCGTCCCTAGGGGAGACAGGGATCTTGGGGTTGCATACCAGACTCACCCGGGGAATCAGGCCTCGTCTCGAGGGGAAGCAAAGAACTCCGCTGTCCTTTTGAGTCGCGATGGGTATCTCTTGGAGCCCACTGTGTGCCCTAAAGGGAGTCAAGCCTCCTGTAGTGTTTTGATAGAGGACTCGGGATTCCTCTCCAGGCCATGCAGGAAAAGAAGGCCCTCATCTCGCGATGATGGCGGCGTCTCGTGGGTTTTCTAGACTGCTGCGCTAGTGCCGGGTTTCTGACGAGGTACGAGAGGGAGCTCAGGGAGCCTCTCGTGTGGCGCCAGGGAAGTCAGGTCCCCATGAGATGGCTAGGGGGAGCTCGTCATTGCTCTCGAGTCATGGTAGGGTAATCGGGCCTCAAGACGGGTTGAAGAAGGACTCTCGAGGTCTTTCTCGGGTCACTGCATAAAACCCAGGGTTCCCTTGACTTGTGCCTGCGACCTCAGGGAGCTTCTCAGAGTGCCTCTGAGAAGTCAGGGATACTGTGCAGTTTGGAGGGGCCTCTCGAGACTCCTCTGCATTTGGTGGAATGTAAGAGGGACTCATCTCGAGTTGAAGCAGGAACCTCAGTGTTCCTCTCCATTTCTGACTCAGATCGCAAGGTCCCTGCATGTTGGTACAGGAGAGTCAGGCCTCGTCTTTTCTGGAGGATGGGACTCCTCTTGCCTCTCGAGTTGTTCTCGAGGTGACAGGCCACTTGTCGAGCTGTGTGTGTAACCTGCCCGTTTTTCCGGATGATGCACAGGTGTGTTAGTGCCCCTTCGTGTTGTACCTTCATACTCAAGGCTGCCTTCCAAGAGGTGTCCGAGCATCGGATTCTTATCAAGAGCGGACCGGGAAATTGGAGTCTTTCAGCAAGTGGCACCACCCACAAAGCTACGTATCGAATTTCCCCATGAGAGCGGCCTCATCCTGAGTTGTGCAGGGAAGGTCGGGCCCCCTTGCAGACAAAGCAGGGGAATCGACCCACCGGTCACGATCAGGAGGGGAGAAGGGGCTTAAATGAAGTGGTGCCGGGAACCTCGGTGTTCCCCTTGAGTGAGACCGGCGTGTTGGGGGACTTTTGGGGTCGCATCAAGGGTGCCAAGTACCGTTTCGCATTTCAAGACGGAACCTGGGACATCTTTTGAAACGCTGTAGCGGGCAAGGGCCTCATCTTGCGATGACGGGAGAACCACGTGGTTTTGCTCGAGTTGCGGCGGGATTCTCGAGTTATGACCGGGAATTTAGGCTTCCTCTTGTTGGCCTTGAAATCCAATCTTCCATTCGGGTTGCGAGGGCGAGCTGGGGATTGCGCTAGAGTCACTGCAGGGCAAAAGAGACCTAATCTAGGCTTGTGTCAAGGATCTAACGTTGCTCTCCAGGGGCGACAGGGATCTCGGGTTTGCATTCCAGACTCATCCGGGGAGTCAGTTCTCACCTCGAGGGTAAGCAAAGAATTCTGCTCTCGTCTCGAGTCGCGATGGGTATCTCTTGGAGCCCACTGTGTGTACTAAAGGGAGTCAAGCCTCCTGTGGAGTTTGGAGAGAGGACTCGGGATTGGACTCCAGGCCATGCAGGAAAAGAAGGCCCTCATCTCGAGATGACGGTGGCGTCTCGTGGGTTTTCTCGAGCTGCGGCGCCAGTGTGGGGTGTCTCATGAAGTACCACGGGGATCTCAGGGAGCCTCTTGTGTGGCGCCAGGAAAATCCAGTATTCCATTCGAGTTGCAAGTTAGAACTGGGGATTGCTCTCCAGTCACTGCAGGGCAAAATAGACCTCATCTACGCTTGTGTCCAGGACCTAGTGTTCCACTACTGGGCCAACAGGGATCTCAGGGTTGCATTCTCGACTCACCCGGAGAGTCAGGCCTCGTCTTGAGGGGAAAAAAAGGACTCCGCTCTCCTGTCGAGTCGCGACGGGTATCTCTTGGAGCCCACTGCGTGGCGTAAAGGGAGTGAAGCCTCCTATGGAGTTTGGAGAGATGACTCGGGATTGATTTCCTGGCCATGCAGGAAAAAAGGCCCTCATCTCGCGATGACGGGGGCATCTCGTTGGTTTTCTCCAGCTGCGGCGCAAGGATCAGATTTCTCACGAGGTACAACGGGGAGCTCAGAGAGCCTCTCGTGTGGTGCTAGGGACGTCAGGTCTCCGTGCGTGTGGTGAAGGGGAGTGCGTGATTGCTCTCGAGTCATAGTAGGCGAATCGGGCCTCAAGACGCATTGAAGAAGGACTCTCGAGGTCTTTCTCGGGTTGCGGCAGGGAACCCTGGGTTCCCTTTATTTGTGTCGGTGACCTCAGGCAACTTCTAAGGGTGCCTCTGAGAAGTCAGGGACACTGTGGATTTGGGAGGGGCCTTTCGTTTCTCAACTGGGTTTGGTGCAATCGAAGAGGGCCTCATCTCGAATGGAGGCAGGAACGTCAGGGGTCCTCTCCATTTCTGACTCGGGTCGCAGGGTACCTGCAGAGTATGGAGAAGAGAGTCACGCCTCGTCTTCTGTGGAGGAATGGATTTCCCCTTGCCTTTCGAGTTGTTCACGGAGTGACAGGCCACTTGTTGAGCTGAGTGTGGAACCTGCGGTTTTTTCCGGACGATGCACGGGGGTGTCAGTGCCCCTTCGTGTTGTGCCTTCATCCACAGGGTTGCCTTCAAAGAGGTTTCCGGGCATCGGGTTCTTTTCAAGAGCGTACCGGAAAATTGGGGTCTTTCAGCATGTGGTACCACCCACGAGGCTACGTCTCGAATTTCCTCGGGAGACCGGCCTCATCCTGAGGTGCGCCGGGAAGGTCGGGAACCCCTTGCAGACAAAGCAGGGGAATCGACCCACCGCTCGCGATCAGAAGGGGAGAAGGGGCTCAGATGAAGTGGTGCCGGGAACCTCGGTGGTCCCCTCGAGTGAGACCTGTATGTCACGGCACTTTTGAGGTCGCATCAAGGGTGCCAAGTACCGTTTTGTACTTCAGGATGGAACGTGGGACTTCTCTTGATACGCTGTAGCGGCCAAGGGCCTCATCTTGCGATGACGGGGGAGCCACGTGGTTTTTCTCGAGTTGCGGCGGGATTCTCGAGTTACGACGCGGATTTCAGGCTTCCTCTTGTGTTGGGCCAGGGAAGTCCAATCATCCATTCGAGTTGCGAGGGAGAGCTGGGGGTTGCGCTCGAGTCCCTGCAGGGCAAAGGAGACCTCATCTAGGCTTGTGTCCAGGACCTAATGTTCCTCTCCAAGGGCCACAGGGATCTCAGGTTTGCATTCCAGACTCACCCAGGGAGTCAGGCCTCATGTCGAAGGGAAGCAAAGGACTCCGCTCTCCTTTCGAGTCGCGACGGGCACCTCTTGGAGCCCACTTTGTGGCCTAAAGGGAGTCAAGCCTCCTGTGAAGTTTGGAGAGAGGACTTGGGACTGCTCTCCAGGCCATGCAGGAAAAGATGGCCCTCATCTCGCGATGACGGAGGGATCTTGTGGGTTTTCTCGAGCTGCGGCGCCAGTGTGGGGTTTCACACGAGGTACGACGGGGAGCTCAGGGAGCCTCTCGTGTGGCGCCAGGGAAGTCAGGTCTCCATGTGCGTGGCGAGGGGGAGCGCATTATTGCTCTCGAGCTATGGTAGCGGAATCTGACCTCAAGACACATTGAAGAAGGACTCTCGAGGTCTTTCTTCGGTTGTGGCAGGAAACCCTTATTTCCCTCGACTTTTGCTGGTGGCCTCAAGGAGCTTCTCAGAATGCCTATGAGAAGTCAGGGATACTGTGGAGATGGGAGGGGCCTCTCGGGACTCCACTGGGTTTGTTTTAATGGAAGAGGGTCTCATCTCGGGTTGAGGCAGGAACCTCAGGTTTCCTCTCCATTTCTGACTCAGATCGAAGCGTGCCTGCAGAGTTGGGATTGGATACTCAGGCCTCGTCTTGTCTGAGGAAGGGAACTCCGCTTTACTCTCTCATTGTTTAAGGGGTGACAGGCCAGTTGTGGCGCTGTATGTGGATCCTGCGGGGTTTTCCGGACGATGAACAGGGTTGCCAGTGCCCCCTCGTGTAGTGCCTTCATCCACAGGGTTGCCTTAGAAGAGGTGTCCGGGCATCGGGTTCTTATCAAGAGCAAGACCGAGAAATCGGGGTCTTTTGGCACGTGGCACCAACACGAGGCTACGTCTCGAATTTCTTCGTGAGACTGGCCTCATCCTGAGGTGCGCCATGAAGGTCGGGAACCCCTTCTAGACAAAGCAGGGGGATCGACCTTCCTGCCGTGATCAGGAGCGGAGAAGGGGCTCAAATGAAGTGGTGCCAGGAACTTCGGTGTTCCCTTGGAGTGAGACCGGTATATTGGGGAACTTTTGGTGTCGCATCAAGGGTGCCAAGTAGCATTTCAAACTTTATGACGAAACATGGGACTTCTCTTGAGACTCTGTAGCGGGCAAAGGCCTCATATTGCGATGAATGGGGAACCACGTGGTTTTTAAGAGTTGCGGTGGGATTCTCGAGTTACAACGGGAAATTCAGACTTCCTCTTGTGTTGGCCCAATGAAGACCAATCTTCCATTCGAATTGCGAGGGAGAGATGGGTGTTGCTCTCGAGTCACTGTAGGGCAAAATAGACCTCATCTAGGCTTTTGTCCAGGACATAATGTTCCTCTCCAGGGACAACAGGGATCTCGGGGTTGCATTCCAGACTCACCCGAGGTAAGGCCTCGTCTCGAGGGGAAACAAAGTACTCTGCTGTCCTCTCAAGTCGCGACAGGTATTTCTTGGAGCCCATTGAGTGGCCTAAAGGGAGTAAAGCCTCCTGTGAAGTTTGGAGAAAAGACCAGGGATTGCTCTCCAGGTCAGGCAGGAAAAGAAGTCCCCAATCTCGCGATGACGGTGGGTTTTCCCGAGCTGCGGCGCCAGTGTGGGGTTTCTCACGAGGTATGACGGGGAGCTCAGGGAGCCTCTCATGTGGCGCCAGGGAAGTCAGGTGTCCATGCGCATGGCGAGGGGGAGCGTGTCATTGCTCTCGAGTCATGGTAGGGGAATCCGTCCTCAAGACGCGTTGAAGACGGACTCTTGAGGTCTTTCTCGGGTTGCGGCAGGATACCCTGTGTTCCCTCGACTTGTGCCGGTGACCTCAGGGAGTTGCTCAGGGTGCCTCTGAGAAGACACTGATACTGTGGAGTTGGGAGGGGCCTCTAGGGACTCCACTGGGTGTGGTATAATAGAAGAGGGCCTCATCTCGTGTTGAGGAAGGAACCTCAGGGTTCCTCTCCATTTCAGACTCCGATCTCAGGATTCCTGCAGAGTTGGGACAGGAGAGTCAGGCCTCGTATTCTGTGGAGAAATGAAACTTAGCTTGCCTCTCGAGTTGTTCACGAGGTAACAGGTCACTTGTCGAGCTGTATGTGGAACCTGCAGAATTTTCCAAAAGATGCACGGGTGTTCAGGGTCCCTCCTTGTTGTGCCTTCATCCTACGGGATGCATTCCAAGAAGTGTACGGGCATCGGGTTCTTATTAATAGCTGACCGGGAAATGGGGTCTTTCCGCATGTGGCACCACCCACGAGGCTACATCTCCAATTTCCTCGTGAGACAGGCTTCATCCTGATGTGCGCTGGGAAGATCGGTAACCCCTTCCACACAAAGCAGGAGAAAAGACACTCCTGTTGCAATCAGGAGGGGAGAAGGGGCTCAAATGAGGTGGTGCGGGGAACATGGGTGTTACCCTCGAGGGAGGCCCGTAAGTTGGGGAACTTTGGGGGTGTCATCATGGGTGCCAAGTACCGTTTTGCACTTCAGTAGGAACGTGGGACTTCTTTTGAGACGCTTGGCGGGCAAGGGCCTCATGCTGCGAAGACGATGGAACCACGTGGTTTTTCTCGAGTTGCTGCGGCATTCTCGAGTTACGACGGGGATCTCAGCCTTCCCCTTGGGTTGGCCCTGGGAAGCCCAATCTTCCCCTCGGGTTGCGAGGGAAAGCTGGGGGTTGTGCTCGAGTCACTGCAGGGCCGAAGAGACCTCACCTAGGCGTGTGTCCGGGACCTAATATTCCTCTCCAGGGAAGGCAGGGATCTCGGGGTTGCATTCCAGGCTCCACAGGGGAGTCAGGCCTCGTCTCGAGGGGAAGCCAAGGACTCCGCTCTCCTCTCGAGTCGCGACTCGGGTCTCTTGGAGCCCCCTGAGCGGCCTCAAGGGAGTCCAGCCTCCTCTTCCGTTTGGAGAGAGGACCCGGGATTGCTCTCCAGGCCATGCAGGAAAAGAAGGCCCTCAGCTCGCGAGGACGGGGGCGTCTCAGGGGTTTCCTCGAGCTGGGGCGCCCGTGGGGGTTTTCTCCCGAGGCACGACGAGGATCTCAGGGAGCCTCTCGTGCGGCGCCAGGGAAGTCAGGTCTCCATGCGCGTTTACGAGGGTGAGCGCGTCCTGGCACTCGAGTCACGGGAGGGGACTAGGGCCTCGAGACGCGTTGAAGAAGGACTCTCGAGGTCTTCTCGGTGGGCGGCGTGAAACCCTCTTTTCCCTCCCCTTCTGCCGGGGACCTTAGGGAACTTCCCAGGGTGCCTCTGAGAGGCGAGGGATCCTGTGGAGGTGGCGGGGCCCCTCGGAACTCCGCTGGGTCTGGCGCAACGGAAGAGGGCCTCACCTCGAGGGGAAGCAGGAACCTCAGGCTTCCTCTCCGTTTCGGACTCCGACCGCAGTATCCCTGCAGAGTTGGGACAGGAGAGTCAGGCCTCGTCTTGTCTGAGGAAGGGAATCCCGCTGGCCTCTCGAGTTGCTCAGGGGGTCTCAGGCCCCTCGTCGAGCTGTGTGTGGGACCCACGGGTCTTTGCGGACGATGCACGGGGGTGGCAGTGCCCCTTCGTGTTGTGCCTTCACCCACAGCGTTGCCTTCGAAGAGGGGTCTGGGCCTCGGTTCCTTCTCAAGGGCGGACCGGGGAATCACTGAGGTTCGGCATGTGGCCCCACCCACGTGGCTCGTCTCGAATTTCCTCCTGAGACCGGCCTCATCCTGAGGTGCGCCGGGAAGGCCGGGAACCCCTTCCAGACCACGCAGGGGAATCGCCTCTCCTGTCGCGATCAGGAGGGGAGAAGGGGCTCAGAGGAAGCGGTGCCGGGACCCTCAGTGTTCCCCTCGGGGGAACCGGGCATGTCGGGGGACTTTTGAGGGTCGCAGGAAGGCTGTTAGGGACCGTTTCGCCCTTCAGGGCGGAACAGGGGACTTCCCTTGAGACGCCGTCGCGGGCAAGGGCCTCATCTTGCAAAGAGGTGGGAACCACGTGGTTTTTCTCGAGTTGCGGTGGGATTCTCGAGTTACGACGGGGATCTCAGCCTTCCGCTTGGGTTGGCCCTGGGAAGCCCAATCTTCCCCTCGGGTTGCGAGGGAAAGCTGGGGGTTGCGCTCGAGTCACTGCAGGGCCGAAGAGACCTCACCTAGGCGTGTGTCCGGGACCTAATATTCCTCTCCAGGGAAGGCAGGGATCTCGGGGTGGCATTCCAGGCTCCCCCGGGGAGTCAGGCCTCGTCTCGAGGGGAAGCCAAGGACTCCGCTCTCCTCTCGAGTCGCGACGCGGGTCTCTTGGAGCCCCCTGAGCGGCCTCAAGGGAGTCCAGCCTCCTCTTCCGTTTGGAGAGAGGACCCGGGATTGCTCTCCAGGCCATGCAGGAAAAGAAGGCCCTCAGCTCGCGAGGACGGGGGCGTCTCAGGGGTTTCCTCGAGCTGCGGCGCCCGTGGGGGTTTTCTCCCGAGGCACGACGAGGATCTCAGGGAGCCTCTCGTGCGGCGCCAGGGAAGTCAGGTCTCCATGCGCGTGGCGAGGGGGAGCGCGTCCTGTCTCTCGAGGCACCGGAGGGGACTAGGGCCTCGAGACGCGTTGAAGAAGGACTCTCGAGGTCTTTTTCGGGGGGCGGCGGGAAACCCTCGTTTCCCTCGCCTTCTGCCGGGGACCTTAGGGAACTTCCCAGGGTGCCTCTGAGAGGCGAGGGATCCTGTGGAGGTGGCGTGGCCTCTCGGGACTCCTCTGGGTCTGGCGCAACGGAAGAGGGCCTCACCTCGAGGGGAGGCAGGAACCTCAGGCTTCCTCTCCCTTTCGGACTCCGACCGCAGGGTCCCTGCAGAGTTGGGACAGGAGAGTCAGGCCTCGTCTTGTCTGAGGAAGGGAACCCCGCTGGCCTCTCGAGTTGCACAGGGTGTCTCAGGCCCCCCGTCGAGCTGTGTGTGGAACCAGCGGGTCTTTGCGGACGATGCACGGGGGTGACAGTGCCGCTTCGTGTTGTGCCTTCACCCACAGGGTTGCCTTCGAATAGGGGTCAGGGCCTCGGGTCCTTCTCAAGAGCGGACCGGGGAATCGGGGGCGTTCGGCATGTGGCACCACCCACGTGGCTCGTCTCGAATTTCCTCGTGAGACCGGCCTCATCCTGAGGTGCGCTGGGAAGGCAGGGAACCCCTTCCAGACCACGCAGGGGAATCGCCTCTCCTGCCGCGATCAGGAGGGGAGAAGGGGCTCAGAGGAAGCGGTGACAGGACCCTCGGTGTTCCCCTCGGGGGAACCCGGCGTGTCGGGGGACTCTTGGGGTTCGCAGGAAGGCTGTCAGGGACCGTTTCGCCCTTCAGGGCGGAACAGGGGACTTCCTTTGAGACGCCGTCGCGGGCAAGGGCCTCATCTTGCAAAGAGGTGGGAACCACGTGGTTTCTCTCGAGTTGCGGCGGGATTCTCGAGTTACGACGGGGATCTCAGCCTTCCCCTTGGGTTGGCCCTGGAAAGCCCAATCTTCCCCTCGGGTTGCGAGGGAAAGCTGGGGGTTGTGCTCGAGTCACTGCAGGGCCGAAGAGACCTCACCTAGGCGTGTGTCCCGGACCTAATATTCCTCTCCAGGGAAGGAAGGGATCTCGGGGTTGCATTCCAGGCTCCCCCGGGGAGTCAGGCCTCGTCTCGAGGGCAAGCCAAGGACTCCGCTCTCCTCTCAAGTCGCGACGCGGGTCTCTTGGAGCCCCCTGAGCGGCCTCAAGGGAGTCCAGCCTATTCTTCCGTTTGTTGAGAGGACCCGGGATTGCTCTCCAGGCCATGCAGGAAAAGAAGGCCCTCAGCTCGCGAGGACGGGGGCGTCTCAGGGGTTTCCTCGAGCTGCGGCGCCCGTGGGGGTTTTCTCCCGAGGCACGACGAGGATCTCAGGGAGCCTCTCGTGCGGCGCCAGGGAAGTCAGGTCTCCATGCGCGTGGCGAGGGGTATCGCGTCCTGGCTCTCGAGTCACGGGAGGAGACTAGGGCCTCGAGACGCGTTGAAGAAGGACTCTCGAGGTCTTTCTCGGGGGGCGGCGGGAAACCCTCGTTTCCCTCGCCTTCTGCCGGGGACCTTAGGGAACTTCCCAGGGTGCCTCTGAGAGGCGAGGGATCCTGTGGAGTTGGCGGGGCCCCTCGGGAGTCCTCTTGGTCTGGCGCAACGGAAGAGGGCCTCACCTCGAGGGGAGGCAGGAACCTCAGCCTTCCTCTCCGTTTCTGACTCGGATCCCATGGTCCCTGCAGAGTAGGGACAAGACAGTCACACCTAGTCTTCTGTTGAGGAATGGACCTTCGTTTGCCTTTCGAGTTGTTTACAGGGTGACAGGCCACTTGTCGAAATGTCTGTGGGACCTGCGGGTTTTTCTGGACGATGCACGAGGGTGTCAGTGCCCCTTAGTGTTGTGCCTTCATCCACAGGTTTTCCTTCAAAGAGGTGTGCTGGCATCGGGTTCTTTTCAAGAGTGGACCGTGAAATTGGAGTCTTTTGACATGTGGCACCACCCACGAGGCTACGTCTCGAACTTCCTCATGAGACCGGCCTCATCCTGAGGTGCGCCCGGAAGGTCGGGAACCCCTTGCAGACAGAGAAGGGGAGTCGACCCTCCTGTCGCAATCAGGAGAGGAGAAGGGGCTCAGATGAAGTGGTGCCGGGAACCTCGGTGTTCCCCTTGAGTGAGTCTGGTATGTCGCGGAACTTTTGGGGTCGCATCAAGGGTGCCAAGTACCGTTTCGCACTTCAGGATGGAACGTGGGGCTTCTCTTGAGATGCTGTAGCGGACAAAGGGCCTCATCTTGCGATGACGAGGGAAGCACGTGGTTTTTCTCGAGTTGCGGTGGGATTCTCGAGTTACGACGGGGAATTCAGGCTTCCTCTTGTGTTGGCCCAGGAAGTCTAATCTTCCATTCGAGTTGCCAGGGAGAGCTGTGGATTGGGCTCCATTCACTGAAGGGCAAACTAGACCTCATCTAGGCTTGTATCCAGGACTTAATGTTCCTCTCCATAGGCGACAGGGATTTGGGGTTGCATTCCATACTCACCCGGGGAGTCAGGCCTCATCTCGAGGGGAAGCAAAGGACTCCAGTCTCTTCTCGAGTCGCGACAGGTATCTCTTGGAGCCCACTGAGTGGTCTTTGCTCTGTAGGAGAGCTGTAGTGTTCATAAGCCTGTACATAAGTGAACACAGACATTCTGTGTGCATGTTGCTGTGTACCCAAAATAGGGCCACAAGGAGCCTCATGCTCTCCATGCGGCGCGGAAGCTGTGCAGCCACGCAGCAGCTGAAGAATCCAACCAATTGCTCTTTTCTTACCTCTGACAGAGCTCACATTGCCGTAGCCCTTGGCAGTTTGGAAACACTGGACCCTAACCCCTCTCAAAGTAGGCCTGGGTTCTAGTTCGAATAGAAAGTCAATAGCGGAGCTGAGGACAGGAACGCGGCAGTCATTTATCACACGCTCCTGCAGCCTGCTACTACAGGGACACTAACGCTAGAAGCTAGGAATGTCTTTGCAAGGTGCGCAAAGGACAAGGGAGAACCTCGACCCTGACTGTAGTATTTCAGTCCCCTGAGCAGATCTGAGGTTCTCCCGCTGTAGAAGCTAACCCATTCCTTTCAAATACAGGCTTCCTAACACAGGGCCAGTTGGCTGCTTGCTCTTCCACGAAGCAGGCTTCCTTAACTTGCAAACTGCGAATTCCGCTTAACAGCCTGGAGGAAAATCGCTTCTTGGAAGATTTTTTTCAGAGGCTGTATCCCCGGAGCTGGGGCCAAGCTAGGGGACCCATACTGACAAGGGAAGGCAAAACCACATCCAATGTCTTTGCTCTGGAGGACAGCTTTGGTGAGCCTAAGTCTTTCAGGAATATTTCTGGCTCCAACAGAGTCAAATTCTGTGTGTGAAGCTGCACAGCCAAAATAGGGGAACAGAGAGCCTGATTCTCTCTGTGTAGCTTTGAAGCTGTCATTCAAACAACAGCTTGAGAATCCATACAATGCTCTCCCTTACTGCTAAGAGAATTCTCATTGCTGTCGTCCTTGACAGTTTGTAGAAATCCGCACCCTAACCCTTCTCCAAGTAGGCCTGGGTCCTAGCTCGGAACAACAGGCAACGGCGGAGCTGAGGCCAGTAAGGCACAAGTGAGGTCTCACACACTCTTGCAGCCTGATCGTCCAGGAGCAGTAAGGCCTCTTTTTCCCTGCAGGAGGCTCGCTTGCCTTGCCTCCTGTGAACTGCATTTCCCAGCCTGGGCGCAAAGCTGTTCCTGGAGATTTTTTCTCAGGGGCTGTTTCCCTGGAGCTGGGTCGGACCTCGGGGGCCCAACTCACAGGGGAAGACAAAACCACATGCACAGGTCTATGCTCTGTAGGAGAGCTCTAGTGAACCTCATCTCTCAGGAACATTCTTGGCTTCTACAGAGACACCTCTGTGCATGAAGCTACACACCCAACATAGTGGCAAAGGGAGTCTGATTCTCTCCGTGGGTGCTGATGCTTTGTGGCAAAGCACCTGCTAAGAATCCATCCGCATAGGCTTCCCTCACCTTGACAGAGGTCTCATTGCTGTAGTCCTTGGCAGTTTGGAAAGAAGCAGACCCTTACCCTTCACCAAGTAGGCCCTTGTCCTTGTTTGAATGGAAAGGCAGTAGCTGAGCTGAGGCCAGTAAGGCGCCAGTCAAGTCTGACATATTCCCGATGCCTGCTCCTTCATGGAAAATAACGTTAGAATCTGGGAATGTCTTTGCAAGGCTGGCAAAGGGCAGTCAGGAACCTCGACCCTGCCTCTGGAATTTCTATCTTCTCAGCACATCTGGCGGTCTCGGTCAGGAGAAACTAACCCATTCCTTGCAAATATAGGCTTCCAAACACAGGCCGGTTGGCTGTCTCTTCTTGCCGAAGGAAGCTTGCTTATCCCACCTCCTGTGAACTCCACTTCCCAGCCTGGGTGATAAGAGGTTCTTGGAGATCTTTTCTCAGAGGCTGTTTCCAAGGAGCAGGGGCCGATCCCAGAGACCCACACGCACAGGGGAAGGGAAAACCGCATGGATAAGTCTTTGCTCTCTAGGAGTGCTCTAGTGAACCTCAGTCTATGGGGAATGTTCTTGGCTCCAACAGGGACATCTCTGTGTGGGAAGCTGCATTGCCAACATAGAGACACAGAGACCTGATTCTCTCTGTGCAGCTTTGACGCTGTCGTTAAAACAACAAATTGAGAATCCACACAATGCTCTCCCTTACCACTGAGAGAGTTATCATTGCTGTAGCCCTTTGCAGTTTCTGGAAATCGGCACACAAACACTTCTCCAAGTAGGCCTGGGGTCAAGTTCAGATGAACATGCAACAGCGGAGCTGAGGCCAGTAAGGCACCAGTCAGGTGTCACACACTCTGGCAGCCTGCTCCTCCAGGGACAGTAAGGCCTCTATTTCCCTTCAGGAGGCTCGCTTGCCTTACTTCCTGTGAACAGCGTTTCCCAGCCTGGGCGGAAAGCAGTTCCTGGAGATCTTTTCTCAGGGGCTGTTTCCCCGGAGTTGGGGCGGACCACGGGGACCCAACTCACAGGGGAAGGCAAAACCAAATGGACAGGTCTATGCTCTGTAGGAGATCTCTAGTGAACTGCCGGGGTCCAGCCCCAGCTGATCCAGGGTATTCGAAGCAGAGATGGCATAGGCGAGGGTCAGGGAACAACTGCTTAATTAAACGTTTATTAAGGATATAAAGAGTAATAAAATGAGGATAGCTCAGTAGGAAAATTCAGTGGAGAAAAGAGGCTGAGTAGCTTGGTTTACGCGGGGGACCAATAAAACTTCAAGACAAGAAGCTTGCACCACTTACGTAGGCCGCAGGCGTCCTTCCGTTCTCCCGAAGGAGAGGAGACACTGAGGCCTCCCCGGTCGGATCTTAGAAGCCCAGGCAAAATTAGTAAGCTTGGTGGGTTCCGCGCTCCAGATGGAGACTCAACCAGAGTGAGAGAGAGAGAGAGAGACAAGGGGAGACCAGTATTTCGAGAAACTGATCCCAATTCTTTATTTTCCATGGTCTACTTTTATACACTGAGATGTTATGCAAAAGTCACGTGGGGTCAGCAGTCCTGACTTTTATCAAAGTCAGGTGCTTCATACAAAAGTATACAGAGGTCTTAGGGGTGTTACATCATCTTCTGGCCGGGGGGCCTGCTGACAATTTACGACCCTCTCCTTGTGACAGCGGTCAGTCAACCAGGACACTTATTTCTCCAGGGGTGATTATTCTTAAAACAGACGCCACCCAAATTATGTTATATTCCTAGAGGGTGAGGGTGTAGTGGGTTTTAGTTAAGGAAAGAATTTACTTAGCCTAAGGTCTAACGTGATTTATATCAAAGGTTAATACTTATTTCTTCTATATATTCATTAATGTGTATAAGGGCAGGGGATGTGGAGACTTAGCAGTAAACATCAGCTCAACAAATGAAAAACCCTTCACCAATATGATTTCTAATCAGCCCATTATACTTATACTAATAATTTTCTAACTTTTGTAAGAAACCTGTTTTTAGAAGGTTTAAAGCATCTCGTGCCTCTCATGGTTGGGAGGCTGTGAGCAATCACATGTGGCCGGACAAGCCTGTCAGGCAGGCTAGAGAACCTTCAGAGGAGTTTGTAGGTTAAAACACTCTTGTCACACCCAGGGGTTTTTATCAACTGGAGCTCTAGGTTAACTCCTTCTCCGAAAGAGGTGGTGGGGGACAGCCCCCCGTAAAGTCAGAGGTGTAGGTGAGAGCACAAAGTAGTAAGGTAGGCAGGCTCTGGTTATGGGGGTAGATGCTCGAGGATTTCCAGGGGGACTCCTGAGGCTCGATCCCGCCTTTGCGTATGTCGAGCCTCCTTCCTCATGACCTTTGCCATGGGCGGAGTGCCTCACTCTGGCCCCCAACAGTGAACCTCCTCTCTCAGGAACATTCTTGGCTCCTATCGAGACACCTCTGTGCGTGTAGCTACACACGCAACGTAGGGGCAAAGGGAGCCAGATTCTTTCCGTGGGGTGCTGATGCTTTGTGGCAAAGCACCTGCTTGAGAATCCATCAGCTTACGCTTCCCTCGCCTTGACAGAGGTCTCATTGCTGTAGTCCTTGGCAGTTTGGAAAAAAGAGGACCCTTACCTTTCATAAAGTGGGCCCTTGTCCTAGTTTGAAAGGAAAGGCAAGAGCTGAGCTGAGGCCAATAAGGCGCCAGTCAAGTCTGACATATTCCCGAAGCCTGCTCCTTCATGGAAAATAACGCTGTAATCTAGGAATGTCTCTGCAAGGCTGGCAAAGGGCAGTCAGGAGCCTGCACCCTGCCTCTGGAATTACCGACTTCTGAACAGATCTGGAGGTCTCCTTTAGGGGAAGCTAACCCATTCTTTCAAATAGAGGGTTCCAAACGCAGGCCGCTTGGCTGCCTCTTGCTCTCTGAAGGAGGCCTGCTTTTCCCGCCTCCTATGAACCCCATATCCCAGCCTCTGGGAAAAGCGGATCTTGAAGATCTTTTCTCAGGGGTTGTTTCCACGGGGCTGGGGCCGAGCCTGGAGCCCCAAACGCACAGGGGAAGAAAAACCACATGGACAAGTCTTTGCTCTCTAGGAGAGCTCTAGTGAACTTCACTCTGTCAGGAACGTTCTTGTTTCCTATGCAGACACCCCTGTCTGTGAAGCTGTGTACCGAACATGGAGACACAGAGTCTGATTCTCTCTGTGCAGCTTTGAAGCTGTCGTTCAAACAACAGCTTGACAATCCATACAATGCTCTTCCTTACCCGTGACACAGTTCTCATTGATATACCCCTTGGCAGTATTTAGAAATCCATACCCAAACCCTTCTCCTAGTAGGCCTGGGTCCTAGTTCGGAGAAACATGCAATGGCGGAGCTGAGGCCAGTAAGGCACCAGTCAGGTCTCACACACTCTGGCAGCCTGATCGTCCAGGGAGACTAAGGCCTGTTGTGCCTTGCAGGAGGCTCGCTTGTGTTACCTCCTGTGAACTGCGTTTGCCAGCCTGGGGGAATAGCGGTCCCTGGAGATCTTTTCTCAGGGGCTCCTTCCCCTGAGCTGGGGCAGACCTCAGGGACCCAACTCACAGGGCAAGGCAAAACCATATGGACAGGTCTATGCTCTGTAGCAGACTTCTAGTGAACCTCATCTCTCAGGAACATTCTTGGCTCCTATAGAGACACTTCTGTGTGTGAAGCTGCGTACCTAACATAGGGGCACAGAGAGCCTGATTCTCTCAGTTCATTTTGACCCTGTCGTTCAGAAAACAGCTTGAGAATCCATAAAATGCTCTCCCTTACCGCTGAGAGAATTCTCACTGCTGTAGCCCTTGGCACTTTGTAGAAATCCGCACCCAAACGCTTCTCCAAATAGGCCTGGGTCCTAGTTCGGAGGAACAGGCAATGGTGGAACTGAGGCCAGTAAGGCAACAGTCAGTTTTCACACACTCTGGCAGCCTGCTCCTCCAGGGACAGTAAGGCCTCTTTTTCTCTGCAGGAGATTCGCTTGCCTTACTTCCTGTGAACAGCGTTTCCCAGCCTCAGCGAAGCGGTTCCTGGAGATCTTTTCTCAGGGACAGTTTCCCTGGAGGTGTGGCGGACCTCGGGGACCCAACTCACAGGGGAAGGCAAAACCACATGGACAGGTCTATGCTCTGTAGGAGAGGTTTAGTGAACCTAATCTCTCAGGAACATTCTTGGCTCCTATAGAGACAACTCTGTGTGTGAAGCTACACCCCAACATTGGGGAACAGGGATCTTGGTTCTCTCCGTGGGGTGCTGATGCTTTGTAGTAAAGCACCTGCTTGAGAATCCATCCTCTTAGGCTTCCCTCGCCTTGACAGAGGTCTCATTGCTGTAGCCCTTGGCAGTTTCAAAGAAGAAGACCCTTACCCTTCATAAAGTAGGCCCTTGTCCTAGTTTGAATGGAAAGGCAATAGCTGAGCTGAGGCCAATAAGGAGCCAGTCCCCTCTGACACATTCCCGAAGCCTGCCCTTTCATGGAATATAACTCTAGAATGTTGGAATGTCTGTGCAAGGCTGGCAAAGGGCAGTCAGGAACCAGCACCCTGCCTCTGGAATTACCGACTTCTGAGCAGATCTGGAGGTCTCTTTAGGAGAAGCTAACCCATTCCTTCCAAATAGAGGCTTCAAAACACAGGCAGGTTGGCTGCCTTTCGTGCCCGAAGGAGGCTTGCTTTTCTCTCCTCCTATGAACCCCAGTTCCCAGCCTCTGGGAAAAGCGTATCTTGAAGATATTTTCTCAGGGGTTCTTTCCACGGAGCTGGGGCCGAGCCCGGGGCCCAAAGGCACAGGGGAAGGCAAGACCACATGGACAGGTCTATGCTCTGTAGCAGACCTCTAGTGAACCTCATCTCTCAGGAGCATTCTTGGCTCCTACAGAGACACCTCTGTGTGTGAAGCTGCGTACCTAACATAGGGGCAGAGAGAGCCTGATTCTCTCTGTTCATTTTGACGCTGTCATTCAGAAAACAGCTTGAGAATCCATAAAATTCTCTCCCTTACCACCGAGAGAATTCTCACTGCTGTAGCCCTTGGCACTTTGTAGAAATCTGCACCCAAACGCTTTTCCAAGTAGGCCTGGGTGCTAGCTCGGATGAACAGGCAATGGTAGAGCTGAGGCCAGTAAGGCAACAGTCAGGTTTCACACATTCTGGCAGCCTGCCCCTCCAGGGACTGTAAGGCCTCTTTTACTATGCAGGAGATTCGCTTGCCTTACTTCATGTGAACAGCATTTCCCAGCCTCGGCGAAGCGGTTCCTGGAGATCTTTTCTCAGGGACAGTTTCCCCGGAGGTGTGGCGGACCTCGAGGACCCAACTCACAGGGGAAGGCAAAACCACATGGAGAGGTCTATGCTCTGTAGGAGAGGTTTAGTGAACCTAATCTCTCAGGAACATTCTTGGCTCCTATAGAGACAACTCTGTGTGTGAAGCTACACTCCCAACATTGGTGCACAGGGAGCTTGATTCTCTCCGTGGGGTGCTGATGCTTTGTGGCAAAGCACCTGCTTGAGAATCCATCCTCTTAGGCTTCCCTCGCCTTGACAGAGGTCTCATTGCTGTAGCCCTTGGCAGTTTGCAAAGAAGAAGACCCTTACCCGTCATAAAGTAGGGCCTTGTCCTAGTTTGAATGGAAAGGCAATAGCTGAGCTGAGGTCAATAAGGAGCCAGTCCCGTCTGACACATTCCCAAAGCCTGCTCCTTCATGGAAAATAACTCTAGAATCTAGGAATATCTTTGCAAGGCTAGCAAAGGGCAGTCAGGAACCAGTACCCTGCCTCTGGAATTACCGACTTCTGAGCAGATCTGGAGGTCTCTTTAGGAGAAGCTAACCCATTCCTTCCAAATAGAGGCTTCAAAACACAGGCAGGTGGGCTGCCTTTTCGTTCCCTATGGAGGCGTGCTTTTCTCTCCTCCTACGAACCCCGGTTCCCAGACACTGGGAAAAGTGGATCTTGAAGATATTTTCTCAGGGGTTCTTTCCACGGAGCTGGGGCCGAGCCTGGAGACCCAAAGGCACAGGGGAAGGCAAGAGCACATGGACAAGCCTTTGCTCTTTAGTATAGCTCTAATGAACCTCACTCTGTCAGGATCTTTCTTGATTCCTACGGAGACACACCTGTGTGTGAAGCTGCGGGCACAGAGAGCCTGATTACCCCTGTGCAGCGCTGAGTCTGGGCGGCTAAACAACAGCTTGGGAATGCAGCCTGGGGCGCTTCCCTTCCCTCGGACAGAGCTCTCCTTGCGGTAGGCCTTGGTAGTTTGCATACAATGGGGCCCTAAGCCCTCTGCAAGTTGGCCTGGCTCCTAGGTCCAAAGGGCAGGCCAGAGCGGAGCTGAGGCTGTCAGGCTCCAGACACATCTCCCATACTCCTACATCCTGCTCCTACCCGGGCGTGAACGCTAGAAGCTGGGAAGGTACCTGGACCGTGCAGGGGCGGGGCGAACGCGGGCGGCGTGGGGCGGGGGTCGGCTTCTGGCGGGGGTGGGGGCGGGCTTCCCAGTTGTGCTCTCGGAGGTGGACACTGAGGCTGAAAACGCGCCGGGAGCGCACCCGGGACTGGGTAAACCCGGGCTGCGCGGGTCGAGATTCCGATGGCTTTGGGTGGGGGTCGGTCCCAGTTGTGCTCCCGGGGGTCGCCACTGCGGCTGGGAACGCGCGGGAGCGCGGCAGGGGCGGGGCTAACCCTGGGGCCGCGGGGCGGGGGTCGGCTCATGGGGGGGATGGGGAGGGGTTCCCAGTTGCGCTCTCGGGGGTTGCAACTGCGGCTGGGAACGCCCATTTCGTCCGCTCCTGGGTCCCCAAGGATCGCCATCCCGTGGGTGCAGTGGAGGGCTGCGGACCACAGGTAAGGGAACTGGGACTGCGTGGAGCAGGGAACCAAGTATTCCGCCGTCTGTTGGCACATTCTCGGAGCTCCCCAACCTGGCGGTCGCAGAAAGGCCTTGCCTTTGTGGTCAAGGCCTTTACCGCTCCACCCCTCTGCTGAAAAATCTCAGAGTCTGCGCGGTTCTTCCAAGCAGCCTAGTGTCCGCTGGAAGTCCAAGGGACAGAACCCTGAACTCTGGCCGGCTGGCCCAGCCCTGCTTCTGGCACTTTGTAAGCCAGCGGGCCCTTGAGCACCTGCTGGGATGGGAAAGGGAAGGGTCCACGGATTGCACCCTAGAAACTTAGTAGGGTGCATGGATTTCAAACCCTGGTGGCCGCCCAGGCAGCAAAGAAGGGGGTGGGCACCTTGCTGCCCTTTCATGGCAAAATCTGTGGTTGTCCACCTGCGTGGGCCTTTTCATGAGGACCCTGTGCAATAAAAGTTTGGTGTTTTGGAACTGAATAATTAGAACGTGTAAAAGCTTTAAATTATGTGGTGGTGTAACTAAAAAACAAAACAAAGCAAAACCAAGCTCCAAGTGTTTTGCAAATGGAGGTTTAAATATTGAAGGACTGTATTCCTTGCACTGTGGCATTCTATCAAGAAGTGTGCAGGATTTTTTTTTTTTTTAGAAAAGTGTTCGAAGTGAGGGAAACAGGAAACCCAGAGGTGCCCCTGTATTTTGGGGAAGGCCTTAGGAGGTCACTTGGAAATGCTGCTGGCTGTGCGGGAGGGCGGCAGATGGGCTGTGCAGGCTTGTCCTTTGCATGGATGTTCTTGTGTGTGGAAACCCAGCTCGGAGCCATCTACTGATGTGTAAGAATTTCGCAGACAAACCTTGAGCTAAGCAATGCATTTTTTCCTAAGAAAATGTTTGTCTTAAGCGATGTAAATATCCTATGTATTTCCGCTAGACTCTGGCTTCAGGTCGGTTCCCCCAAAAGGCTCAGAAGCGATTTGAACAAAACAGCATGTTTTCTTCCTAGCTTGTTCTCCTTATCTATGTTAAGGAAATGATATATTTGCCTGCAATACTGCCTTTCTTCAAGATTCATGTCAATCAAGTTTTGGCCCAGGATGACTCACCTGCTGCCAATATTATCTCAATGCATGTCGTGGGGGAAGGGCCTGGTGCCATTCCCTGAAACAGTTCCTTTCTTTCCTTAGCTGACTGCTAGTGCCTGTAGAATATCTGGCTAAAGACCAGCAGGGGGTACTCTTACTACCCCCCCTACCCCGCCTAAAGTCTAAGTCAGCAGCTTTCTCTATCTCTTTAATACTTTAATAACACTTGATGACACAAAAGCTCTGAGCGATCAAATCATATCAAATCTTCATTTCAGATTGAAGATGCATTCCATGGTATTGCCATCTTAAGTCTTTCCATCGTTATGGAATATCTGTCCATGTATTCAGGATAGTTTTCAGCCAGGGTGTGTAATTTCCAGTGTGCCAGTCTTGTCATCCTCGTTACATCCATGGCAAAGTGTTTTATTCATGTTGATATTATTGAAAGGGAATTTTTTAAAATTCCTTTTCAGATTATTATCTGCTAATGTATACAGATAAAACTGTGTAATCATTCATTTTTATCAGTTTGGACAGCTTGATAGTTGTCTTTAATTTCTTTACTTTCTGACACTTTAAGATTATCCTGGGACACATATGTAATGCCTCACCCCTAAATTCAGACATGTGTTCAAAGAACTTCTGTCCTTTTATTTATTTATTTATTTATTTATTCTTTAACATTGAAATCGTTTTGACTATGCTGGGTGTTTGTTGCTAGATGGAAGTAGCTAGGACCTCTGGACTGCAGTCTCTCATCTCTTGCTGACCTCTTGTTGACCTCTGCAGATTCCTGGTAGGTGGGAGCTTGTTAGTTCCTTGTTCCTTATCAGAACCTCCTGTGGTAAGTGTTTTTCTCTTCTCTGTTGCCTGGTAAGGGTGGATGGTCATGGGCATCCCAAAGTTGGCTAGAAGTCAATTATTTAGGCAGGCTTGTGCATAGATATGGGAGAAGGCAATGGCACCCCACTCCTGGAAAATCCCAAGGACGGAGGAGCCTGGTAGGCTGCAGTCCATGGGGTGGCTAAGAGTCGGACACCACTGAGCGACTTCATTTTCACTTTTCACTTTCATGCATAGGAGGAGGAAATGGCAACCCACTCCAGTGTTCTTGCCTAGAGAACCCCAGGGACTGCGGGGCCTGGTGGGCTGCCATCTATGGCGTGGCACAGGGTCGGCCTCAACTGAACCACTTAGCAGCTGCAGCAGCAGCAGCAGCAGTGCATAGATATCAAAGGGGATGAGAACAGTCAGGTAGGATCACATATGTCACCGTGAAACAATACTTCTCCTCTTAGCCAAAGCTAACAAAAGATTTCTGTTCTAGGTCAACCTAGAAGAGATCACTTAAGAGGTAAAGAAACTTAAACTCCATTAGCAAAGGCAGTTCAACATCTCAAGAAAACTTGTGCTAGGCACAAAACTCTTTTCTGGGGGCCTACTTTCCCTACAACCTCCTTATCCCATTCTGTACCCATTCCTTTGCTTCTCCCGTCCTGAAAATGCCACCGCTAAGACAGAACTACTTCGTTTTCCTTCTTAAAGTGTGATTGCATTCCATACATTCTTGTAATGACAAGTCATACATTTCCCTTCAGCAACCAAGAACTGACTCTTATATTGGCATTTGATAGATTGGTGAGCATACCTATCAGTGATAATAGCGCCCACCCCGCTTCCTGCAAGAACAGAACAAAACAAAACAAAACAAAAAAATTGCTTTCTTACATTTAATATGTTCGGATGGTGCCAGTCACTATTCATGCAGAGTCAAAAATCTCTTTTGTTTCTGTGTAAAACGGAGGTCCTTTCAAGTCGTGAATGTTTCAGAAGTTTCATTTATTTGGAAGTGACCTAGCTATTCAATACACTGTCGTCACTTAGTTTAGCACCAGGATAGAAACTCAGGTAACCAAAACACCTGGAGGAACGATTGTAAGTTCAGTTCAGTTCAGTTGCTCAGTCGAGTCTGACTCTTTGGGACCCCGTGGCCTGCAGGACGCCAGGCTTCCGTGTCCATCACCAACTCCAGGGGCTTGCTCAAACTCATGTCCATCGAGTCAGTGATGCCATCCAACCATCTTATCCTCTGTCATCCCCTTCTCCTCTGCCTTCAATCAAGACTATGAGAGGCAGATATTTTAGAGTATAATTATTGTTAAGAGTTTATCTAAAAGCTCATATCACATTTACATTTTTTACATTGGTTGTTGCTGTTTCCAGGTACTTTCTTGCTGACAAGCTTGTGACACATATAACAATAGAGCAATTTTTACCTCAAAAGAAACCTAGGCACTATGAACATGTTGTGCTTAATGTTGTTGACTCTTAGACATGTCTATAGTGGAGGAGCAAAACCAAAAATACTAGATATTTAATATTGACTAGTTCCCAGTTCACGGGACTCTGACATTCATTTAGGTCAATGTTTTCTTGTATTTCCAGCAGTTTGATTTGGAAGGGCTGCCTTGTCTTGAGACCATTGAAATCAGAACTCAGAACTTGAGCAATATTATCAAAAAACACAAGGCTCACACTGACATATACCTTAATCCAGACAGACAGACAAGACATCTTCCAGTTTTCCGCCTGAGATTTAAAATATTTCTTTGAGTCGTTTTCCTGGGAAGTGGGGGGGGGTGGGGGTGGCAGCGAGGCAGGCTTGGGTAACAAGCTAATTGTTGGTCATTGCATATGCAAAGAACCAGCTTTCCGGGTTCCAAGGAAAAAAGTTTCCTTGGTACCCAATTTTGTTTGGATCTATAGACTCTCATGGCCCTCCTAGGTCAGGACATCTTTCCTTTCTGTAGTCCTCGTTTTATCCCTAAATCATAGACAGCTTGGATTGTCTCTGTGGGGTGGATGTATTGTCCTCGTGTTTGACCTGGCGGCAGTAGCGAGGTCCGAGAGCCTCTGCTGCAACCGGGCGTGGGGACGGGGCTCACCAGGAGCCCCTGGTGGAAGTGGGCAACTCCCCGGGAGCGTGCCAGGGGCGGGGCGATCCCGGGCGGCGCGGGTCGGGGTTCTGTTCGGGAGGGGGTGGGGGGCGGTAACAGTTGTGCTCTCGGGGGTCCCCACTGCAGCTGGAAACGCGCTGGGAGTGCGGCAGGGGCGGGGTGAACCCGAGTGGCGCGGGGCGGGGTTCGGCTCCTGGCGGGGGTGGGGGAGGGCTTCCCAGTTGTGCTCTCGGTGGTGGCCACTGAGGCTGGAAACGCGCTGGGAGCGCACCCGGCGCGGGGTAAACCTGGGCTGCGCGGGTCGAGATTTAGATGGCTGTGGGTGGGGGTTCGGTCTCAGTTGTGCTCTCGGGGGTCGCCACTGCGGCTAGGAACGCCCATTTCCTACGCTCCTGTGTCCCCAAGGATCCACATCTAGTGGGTGCAGCGGAGGGCTGCGGGCCACAGGTCAGGGAACTGGGACTGCTTGGAGCAGGGAACCAAGTATTCCACCCTCTGTTGGCACATTCTCGGAGCTCCCCAACCTGGCGGTTGCAGAAAGGCCTCGCCCTTGGTGTCAAGGCCTTTACCGCTCCACCCCTTTGCTGAAAAATCTCAGTCTGCACGGTTTTCCCAAGCAGCCTAGTGTCCCCTGGAAGTCCAAGGGACAGAACACTGAACTCTGGCCGGCTGGCCCAGCCCTGCTTCTGGCACTTTGTAAGCCAGCGGGCCCTTGAGCACCTGCTGGGATGGGAAAGGGAAGGGTCCACGGATTGCACCCTAGAAACTTAGTAGGGTGCATGGATTTCAAACCCTGGTGGCCGCCCAGGCAGCAAAGAAGGGGGAGGGCACCTTGCTGCCCTTTCATGGCAGAATCTGTGGCTGTCCTGATGCGTGGGCCTTTTCATGGGGACCTTGTGCAATAAAAGTTTGGTGTTTTGGTACTGAATAATTAGAAATTGTAAAAAATTTAAATTATGTGGTGGTGTAATTAAAAAACAAAACAAAACAAAACCAAGCCCCAAGTGTTTGGCACAGGGAGGTTTAAGTATTGAAGGCCTGTTTTCCTTGCACTGTGGCATTCTATCAAGAAGTGTGCAGGATTTTTTTTTTTTTAAGAAAAGTGTTCGAAGTGAGGGAAACAGGAAACCCAGAGGTGCCCCTGTATTTTGGGGAAGGCCTTAGGAGGTCACTTGGAAATGCTGCTGGATGTGCGGGAGGGCGGCAGATGGGCTGTGCAGGCTTGTCCTTTGCATTCATGTTCTTGTGTGTAGAAACCCAGCTCGGAGCCATCTCCTGATGTGTAAGAATTTCGCAGACAAACCTTGAGCTAAGCAATGCATTTGTTCCTGAGGAAATGTTTGTCTTAAGCGATGTAAATATCCTATGTATATCCGCTGGACTCTGGCTTCAGGTCGGTTCCCCCAATAGGCTCAGAAGCGACTTGAACAAAACAGTATGTTTTCCTCGTACCTTGTTCTCCTAATCTATGTTAAGGAAATGATATATTTGCCTGGAATACTGCCTTTCTTCAAGATTCATGTCAATCAGTTTTTGGCCCAGGATGACTCACCTGCTGCCAATGTGACCTCAAGGCATGTCGTGGGGGAGGGGCCTGGTGCCATTCCCTGAGACAGTGCCTTTATTTCCTTAGCTGACTGCTAGTACCTGTAGAATATCTGGCTAGAGACCAGCAGGGCGCACACCCCGCCTCAAGTCTAAGTCAGCAGCTTTCTCTATCTCATTTATACTTTAATAACAATTGATGACACAAAAGCTCTGAGCGATCAAATCATATCAAATCTTCATTTCAGATTGAAGATGTATTCCATGGTATTGCCATCTTAAGTCTTTCCATTGTTATGGAATACCTGTCCATGTATTCAGGATAGTTTTCAGCCAGGGTGTATAAGTTCCAGTGTGCCAGTCTTGTTATCCTCGTTACATCCATGGCAAAGTGTTGTATTCATGTTGACATTATTGAAAGGGAATTTTTTTTAATTCCTTTTCAGATTATTATCTGGTAATATATACAGAAAAAACTGTGTAATCTTTCGTTTTTATCAGGTTGGACAGCTTGATAGTTGTCTTTAATTTCTTTCCTTTCTCATACTTTAAGATTTTCCGGGCACCGTACATGTACTGCCTCACCCCTAATCTCAGTCATGTGTTCAAAGAACTTCTGTCCTTTATTTGTTTACTTATTTTTTGCAACATTGAATTCGTTTTGACTATGCTGGGTCTCTGCTGCAAGATGGAAGTTGCTAGGACCTCTGGACTGCAGTCTTCCATCTCTTACTGACCTCTTGTTGACCTCTGCAGAATCCTGGTTGGCGGGAGCTTGTTAGTTCCTCGTTCCTTACCAGGACCTCCTGTGGTAAGTGTTTTTCTCTTCTCTGTTGCCTTGTAAGGGTGGATGGTCATTGGCATCCCAAAGCTAGCTAGAAGTCAATTATTTAGGCAGGCTTGTGCATAGATATGGGAGAAGGCAATGGCACCCCACTCCAGTACTCTTGCGTGGAAAATCCCATGGATGGAGGAGCCTGGTAGGCTGCAGTCCATGGGGTCGCTAAGAGTCGGACACCACTGAGCGACTTGACGTTCACTTTTCACTTTCATGCATGGGAGGAGGAAATGGCAACCCACTCCAGTGTTCTTGCCTAGAGAACCCCAGGGACTGCGGGGCCTCGTGGCCTGCCGTCTATGGGGTCGCACAGAGTCGGACACGACTGAAACGACTTAGCAGCAGCAGCGGCGGCAGCAGCAGCAGAAGCAGTGCATCGATATCAAAAGGGCTGCAAACAGTCAGGAAGGATCACATATGTCACCGTGAAACACTACTTCTCCACTTAGCCAAAGCTAACAAAAGATTTCTGTTCTAGGTCAACCTAGAAGAGATCACTTAAGAGGTAAAGAAACTTAAACTCCATTAGCAAAGGCAGTTCGACATCTCAAGAAAACTTGTTCTAGGCACAGAACTCTTTTCTGGGGGTCCACTTTCCCTACAACCTCCTTATCCCATTCTGTACCCATTCCTTTGCTTCTCCCATCCTGAAACTGCCACCTGTAAGACAGAACTACTTTGTTTTCCTTCCTCAAGTGCCATTGCATTCCACATACTTTCTTGTAATAACAAGTCATACATTTCCCTTCAGCAACCAAGAACTGACTTTTAAATTGGCATTCGCTATATCCCGCCCCCCTCCCCCCACCCCCAAGAACAGAACAGAACAAAACAAAACAATTGCTTTCTTACATTTAACATGTCAGGATGGTGCCAGACACTATTCATGGAGAGTCAAAAATCTCTTTTGTTTCTGTGTAAAAGGGAGGTCCTTTCAAGTCGTGAATGTTTCAGAACTTTCATTTATTTGGAAATGACCTAGCTATTCAATACACTGTCGTCACAAGGATAGAAACGCGGGTAACCAAAACACCTGGAGAAACGTTTGTTAGTTCAGTTCAGTTCAGTTTCTCAGTCGTGTCGGACTCTTTGGGACCCCGTGGCCTGAAGGACTCCAGGCTTCCGTGTCCGTCACCAGCTCCAGGGGCTTGCTCAAACTCATGTCCATCGAGTCAGTGATGCCATCCAACCATCTTATCCTCTGTCATCCCCTTCTCCTCTGCCTTCAATCAAGACTATGAGAGGCAGATATTTTAGAGTATAATTATTGTAAAGAGTTTGTCTAAAAGCTCATATCATATTTACATTTTTTACTTTTGTTGTTGTCGTTTCCAGGTAGTTTCTTGCTGACAAGCTTGTGACAGATATAACAATAGAGCAATTTTTACCTCAAAAGAAACCTAGGCACTATGAACATGTTGTGCTTAATGTTGTTGACTCTTAGACATGTCTATAATGGAGGAGCAAAACCAAAAATACTAGATATTTAATATTGACTAGTTCCCAGTTCACGGGACTCTGACATTCATTTAGGTCAATGTTTTCTTGTATTTCCAGCAGTTTGATTTGGAAGCGCTGCCTTGTCTTGAGACCATTGAAATCAGAACACAGAACTTGAGCAATATTATCAAAAAACACAGGGCTCACACTGACACATACCTTAATCCAAACAGACAGACAAGACATCTTCCAGGTTTCCGCCTGAGATTTAAAATATTTCTTTGAGCCAGTCTTCTGGGGAGTGGGGTGGTGGGGGTGGCAGTAAGGCAGGCTTGGGTAACAAGCTAATTGTTGGTCATTGCATATGCAAAGAACCAGCTTTCCGGGTTCCAAGGAAAAAGGTTTACTTGGTAACCAACTTTGTCTGGTTCTATAGAATATCATGGCCCTCCTAGGTCAGGTCATCTTGCCTTTCTGTAGTCCTCGTTTTATCCCTAAATCATAGACAGCTTGGATTGTCTCTGTGGGGTGTATGTATTGTCCTCATGTTTGAGCTGGTGGCAGCAGCTAAGTCCGAGAGCCTCTCCTGGAACCGGGCGTGGGGACGGGGCTCAGCGAGAGCCACTGGTGAAGGTGGGCAGCGCCCCTGGAGCGCGGCAGGGGCGGGGCGAACCCGGGCGGCGCAGGGCGGGTGTCGGCTCCTGGCGGGGATAGGGGAGGGCTTCCCAGTTGTGCTCTCGGAGATGGCCACTGCAGCTGGAAACGCGCTGGGAGCGCAGCCAGGGTGGGGTAAACCTGGGCTGCACAGGTCGAGATTCCGCTCGCTGTGGGTGGGGGGCCGGTCCCTGTTGTGCTCCCGGGGGTCGCCAATATGGCTGGGAACCCGCCGGGAGCCCGGCAGGGCCGGGGCGAAACCTGGCGGTGCGGGGCGGGGTGGGGTTCCGTTCGCAGTGGGGGTCGGCTCCTGGCGGGGGTGGGGGAGGGCTTTCCAGATGTGCTGTTGGGGGTTGCCATTGCGGCTGGGAATGCCCATTTCGTGAACTCCTGGATCCCCAAGGATCGGCATCCATTGGCCCCAGCGGAGGGGTGCGGAACACAGGTAAGGGAACGGGGACTGCGTGGAGCAGGGAACCATGTATTCCGCCCTGTGTTGGCACAGTCTCAGAGCTCCCCAACCTGGCGGTCGCAGAAAGGCCTCGTCTTTGGGGTCAAGGCCTTTACCGCTACACCCCTCTGCTGAAAAACCTCAGAGTCTGCGCGGTTTTCCCAAGCAGCCTAGTGTCCGCTGGAAGTCCAAGGGACAGAACCCTGAATTCTGGCCGGCTGGCCCAGCCCTGCTTCTGGCACTTTGTAGGCCAGCGGGCCCTGGAGCACCTGCTAGGATGGGAAAGGGAAGGGTACGCGAATTGCACCCTGGTGGCCGCCGAGGCAGCAAAGAAGGGGGGAGGGCACCTTACTGCCCTTTAATGGCAGACAGAATCTGTGGCTGTCCTGCTGCGTTGGCCTTTTCATGGGGACCTTGTGCAATAAAAGTTTACCGGTGACCTTAGGGAACTTCCCAGTGTGCTTCTGACAGATGAGGGATGCTGTGGAGTTGGCGGGGCCTCTCAGGACTCCGCTGGGTTTGGCGCAATGGAAGAGGGCCTCGTCTCCAGGGAAGGCAGGAACCTCAGGCTTCCTCTCCGTTTCGGACTCCGACCGCAGGGTCCCTGCAGAGTTGGGACAGGAGAGTCAGGAATCGTCTTGTCTGAGGAAGGGAACTCCGCTTGCCTCTCGAGGTGCTCAGGGGGTCTCAGGCCCCTCGTTGAGCTGTGTGTGGAACCTGCGGGTGTTTCCGGAAATGCACGACGGTGACAGTGCCCCTTCGTGTTGTGCCTTCACCCACTGGGTTGCCTTCGAAGAGGTGTCCGGGCCTCGGGTTCTTTTCAAGAGCGGACGGGAAATCGGGGTCTTTCGGCATGTGGGACCACCCACGGGGCTAGTCTCAAATTTCCTAGTGAGGCCGGCTTCATCCTGAGTTGTGCTGGGAAGGCCGGGGACCCTTCCAGACAACGCAGGGGGATCGACTCTCCTGTCGCCATCAGGAGGGGAGAAGGGGCTCAGATGAAGTGGGGACGGAACCCTCGGTGTTACCCTCGAGGGAAACCGGCGTGTGGGGGACTTTTGGGGGTTGCATGAAAGGAGTCAGGTACCGTTTCGCACTTCAGGACAGAACCTGGGACTTCCCTTGAGACGCCGTAGCGGGCAAGGGCCTCATCTTGCGAAGACGTTGGGACCATGTGGATTTTCTCGAGTTGCGGCGGGATTCTAGAGTTACGACGGGGATTTCAGGCTTCCTCTTGTGTTGGCCCTGGGAAGCCTAATCTTCCATTCGAGTTGCGAGGGAAAGCTGAGGGTTGCACTCGAGTCACTGAAGGGCCAAAGAGACCTCATCTAGGCCTGTGTCCGGGACTTAACGTTCCTCTCAAGGGAAGACAGGGATCTCAGGGTGGCGTTCCAGACTCCCCCGGGGAGTCAGGCCTCGCCTCGAGGGCAAGCCAAGGATGCCGCTCTCCTCTCAAGTCGCGACGCAGATCTCTTGGAGCCCACTGAGTGGCCTCAAGGGAGTCAGGCCTTCTCTTCAGTTTGGAGAGAGGACTCGGGATTGTGCTCTGGGTCAGGCAGGAAAAGAAGGCCCTCACCTCGCGAGGATGGGGGCTTCTCAGGGGTTTCCTCGAGCTGCAGCGCCCGTGGGGGTTTTCTCACGAGGCAAGACGAGGATCTCAGGGAGCCTCTCGTGCGGTGCCAGGGAAGTCAGGTCTCTGTGCGCGTGGTGAGGGGGAGCGCGTCATGGCTCTCCAGTCATGGGAGAGGACTAGGGCCTCCAGATGCGTTGAAGAAGGACACTCGAGGTCTTTCTGGGGTTGCGGCGAAAAAGTCTCGTTTCCCTCGACTTCTGCCGGGGACCTGAGGGAACTTCCCATGGTGCCTCTGATAGGTGAGGGATGCTGTGGAGTTGGCGGGGCCTCTCGGGACTCCGCTGGGCTTGGCGCAATGGAAGAGGGCCTCATCTCGAGGGGAGACAGGAAACTTAGGCTTCCTCTCCTTTTCGGACTCCAACCACAGGGTCCCTGCAGAGTTGGGACAGGAGAGTCAGGCCTCGTCTTGTCTGGAGGATGGGACTCCTCTTGCCTCTCGAGTTGTTCTCGAGGTGACAGGCCACTTGTCGAGCTGTGTGTGTAACCTGCCCGTTTTTCCGGATGATGCACAGGTGTGTTAGTGCCCCTTCGTGTTGTACCTTCATACTCAAGGCTGCCTTCCAAGAGGTGTCTGAGCATCGGATTCTTATCAAGAGCGGACCGGGAAATTGGAGTCTTTCAGCAAGTGGCACCACCCACAAAGCTACGTATCGAATTTCCCCATGAGAGCGGCCTCATCCTGAGTTGTGCAGGGAAGGTCGGGCCCCCTTGCAGACAAAGAAGGGGAATCGACCCACCGGTCACGATCAGGAGGGGAGAAGGGGCTTAAATGAAGTGGGGCCGGGAACCTCGGTGTTCCCCTTGAGTGAGACCGGCGTGTTGGGGGACTTTTGGGGTCGCATCAAGGGTGCCAAGTACCGTTTCGCATTTCAAGACGGAACCTGGGACATCTTTTGAAACGCTGTAGCGGGCAAGGGCCTCATCTTGCGATGACGGGAGAACCACGTGGTTTTGCTCGAGTTGCGGCGGGATTCTCGAGTTATGACCGGGAATTTAGGCTTCCTCTTGTTGGCCTTGAAATCCAATCTTCCATTCGCGTTGCGAGGGGGAGCTGGGGATTGCGCTAGAGTCACTGCAGGGCAAAAGAGACCTAATCTAGGCTTGTGTCCAGGATCTAACGTTGCTCTCCAGGGGCGACAGGGATCTCGGGTTTGCATTCCAGACTCATCCGGGGAGTCAGTTCTCACCTCGAGGGTAAGCAAAGAATTCCGCTCTCGTCTCGAGTCGCGATGGGTATCTCTTGGAGCCCAATGTGTGTACTAAAGGGAGTCAAGCCTCCTGTGGAGTTTGGAGAGAGGACTCGGGATTGGACTCCAGGCCATGCAGGAAAAGAAGGCCCTCATCTCGAGATGACGGTGGCGTCTCGTGGGTTTTCTCGAGCTGCAGCGCCAGTGTGGGGTGTCTCATGAAGTACCACAGGGATTTCAGGGAGCCTCTTGTGTGGCGTCAGGAAAATCCAGTATTCCATTCGAGTTGCAAGTTAGAACTGGGGATTGCTCTCCAGTCACTGCAGGGCAAAATAGACCTCATCTACGCTTGTGTCCAGGACCTAGTGTTCCACTACTGGGCCGACAGGGACCTCAGGGTTGCATTCTCGACTCACCCGGAGAGTCAGGCCTCGTCTTGAGGGGAAAAAAAGGACTCCGCTCTCCTGTCGAGTCGCGACGGGTATCTCTTGGAGCCCACTGCTTGGCGAAAAGGTAGTGAAGCCTCCTATGGAGTTTGGAGAGATGACTCGGGATTGTTTTCCTGGCCATGCAGAAAAAAAGGCCCTCATCTCGCGATGACGGGGGCGTCTCGTGGGTTTTCTCCAGCTGTGGCGCCAGTATCAGATTTCTCAAGAGGTATGACGGGGAGCTCAGAGAGCCTCTCGTGTGGTGCTAGGGACGTCAGGTCTCCGTGCGTGTGGTGAAGGGGAGTGCGTGATTGCTCTCGAGTCATAGTAGGCGAATCTGGCCTCAAGACGCATTGAAGAAGGACTCTCGAGTTCTTTCTCGGGTTGCGGCAGGGAACCCTGGGTTCCCTCGACTTGTGTCGGTGACCTCAGGCAACTTCTCAGGGTGCCTCTGAGAAGTCAGGGACACTGTGGATTTGGGAGGGGCCTTTCGTTACTCAACTGGGTTTGGTGCAATCGAAGAGGGCCTCATCTCGAATGGAGGCAGGAACCTCAGGCTTCCTCTCCATTTCTGACTCCGACCGCAGGGTCCCTGCAGGGTTGGGACAGGAGAGTCAGGCCTCGTCTTGTCTGAGTAATGGAACTCTGCTTGCCTCTCGAGTCGTTCAGTGGGTCTCAGGCCCCTTGTCGAGCTGTGTGTGGAACCTGCGGGTGTTTCCAGAAGATGCACGGGGGTGTCATTGCGCCTTCATTTGGTGCCTTCCCCCACAGGGTTGCCTTCAAAGAGGTGTCCGGGCATCAGGTTCATTTCAAGAGCGGACCAGGAAATCGGGGTTGTTCGACATGTGGCACCACCCACGTGGCTCATCTCGAATTTCCTCGTGAGACCAGCATCATCCTGAGGTGCGCCGGGAAGGCCGGGAACACCTTCCACACAAAGAAGGGGAATCGACTCTCCTGTCGCGATCAGGAGGGGAGATGGGGCTCAGATGAAGTGGGGCCGGGACTCTAGGTGTTCCACTCGAGGGAACCCGGCGTTTCAGGGAACTTTAGGGGTCGCATCAAGGGAGCCAAGTACCGTTTCCCACTTCAGGACGGAACATGGGACTTCCCTGGAGACGCTGTAGCGGGCAAGGGCCTCATCCTGTGAAGACGTTGGAACCACCTCGTTTTTTTCGAGTTGCATCGGGATTCTCGAAAACGACAGGAATTTCAGGCTTCCTCTTGGGTTGGCCCTGGGAAGCCCAATCTTCAATTCGAGTTGCGATGGAAAGCTGGGGGTTCTGCTCGAGTCACTACAGGGCCAAAGAGACCTCATCGAGGCGTGTGTCCAGGACCTAATATTCCTCTCAAGGGAAGACAGGGATCACGGGTTTCCATTCCAGACTCCCCCGGGGGGTCAGGACTCGCTTGGAGGGGAAGCAAAGGACTCCGCTTTCCTCTCAAGTCGCGACACGGATCTCTTGGAGCCCACTGAGTGGACTCAAGGGTGTCGAGCCTCCTCTTCAGTTTGGAGAGAGGACTCGGGATTGCTCTCCAGGCCAGGCAGGAAAAGAAGGCCCTCATCTCGCGATGACGGGGGCGTCTCATGGGTTTCCTCAGGCTGCTGCGCCCATGGGGGTTTTCTCACGAGGCACGACGAGGACCTCAGGGAGCCTCTCGTGCGGCGCCAGGGAAGTCAGGTCTCCATGCGCATGGCGAGGGGGAGCTGGTCATCACTCTCAAGTCATGGGAAATGACTAGGGCCTCAAGACGCGTTGAAGAAGGACTCTCGAGGTCTTTCTCGGGTGGCGGCGGGAAACCCTCGTTTCCCTCGACTTCTGCAGGGGACTATAGGGAACTTCCCAGGGTGCCTCTGAGAGGTGAGGGATGCTGTGGAGTTGGCAGGGCCTCTCGGGACTCTGCTGGGTTCAGCGCAATGGAAGAGGGCCTCATCTCGAGGGGAGGCAGGAACCTCAGGCTTCCTCTCCGATTCTGACTCCGACTGCACGGTCCGTGCAGTGTTTGGACAGGAGAGTCATGCCACGTCTTGTCTGAGGAATGGAATTCTGGTTGCCTCTCGAGTTGTTCCGGGAGTCTCAGGCCCCTTGTCGAGCTGTGTGTAGACCCTGCGGGTTTTTCCGGATGATGCACGGGGGTGTCAGCGCCCCTTCGTGTTGTGCCTTCACTCACAGGGTTGCCTTTGAAGAGGTGTCCGGGCATCGGGTTCTTATCAAGAGCGGACCGGAAAATCAGGGTCGTTCGGCACGTGGCACCTCACACATGGCTAGTCAAGAATTTCCTCCTGAGACCGGCCTCATCCTGAGGTGCACCAGGAAGGCCGGGAAACCCTTCCAGAGAAAGCAGGGGAATCGACTCTGCTGTCACGATTAGGAGGGGAGAAGGGGCTCAGATGAAGTGGTGCCTGGACCCTCGGTGTTCCCCTCGAGGGAACCCAGCGTGTCGCGGAACTTTTGCGGTCGCATCAAGGGTGTCAAGTACCGTTTCGCACTTAAGGACGGAACATGGGACTTCCCTGGAGACGCCCGGAACTTCGGTGTTCACCTGGAGTGAGACCGGTATGTTGGGGAACTTTGGGGTCGCATCAAGGGTGCCAAGTAGCATTTCGAACTTTAAGATGGAACGTGGGACTTCTGTTGAGACTCTAGCTGGCAAGGGCCTCATATTGCGATGAAGGGGGAACCACATGGTGTTTAAGACTTGAGGCTGAATTCTCGAATTACGATGGGAAATTCAGACTTCCTCTTGTGTTGACCGTGGGAAGACCAATCTTCCATTCAAATTGTGAGGGAGAGATGGAGGTTGCTCTCGAGTCACTGTAGGGCAAAATAGACCTCATCTAGGCTTGTGTCTAGGACATAATGTTCCACTCCAGGGGCGACAGGGATCTCGGGGTTGCATTCCAAACTCACCAGGGGAGTCAGGCCTCGTCTCCAGGGAAGCAAAGGACTCCGCTCTCCTCTCGAGTCGCACCGGGTATTTCTTGGACCCAACTGAGTGGCCTAAAGGGAGTCAATCCTCCTGTGAAGTTTGGAGAGAGGACCAGGGATTGCTCTCCAGGTCAGGCAGGAAAAGAAGGCCCCCATCTCTCCTTGACGGGGGCATCTTGTGGTTTTTCTCGAACTGCGGCGCCACTGTGGGTTTTCTCACGAGGTACGATGGGGTACTCAGGGAGCCTCTTGTGTGGTACTAGGGAAGTCAGTTTTCCTGCTTGTGGCGAGGGGAGCGTGTCCTTGCTCTGGAGTCATGGTAGGGGAATCGGGCATCAAGAGACGTTGAAAAAGGACTCTCCAAGTCTTTCTCGGGTTACTTCAGGAAACTTTGGGTTCCCTCGACTTGTGCAAGTGACCTCAGGTAGCTTCTCAGGGAGCCTCTGAGAATTCAGGGATACTGTGGTGTTGGGAGGGGCCTCTCGGGACACCACTGAGTTTGGTTCAATGGAAGAGGGCCTCTTCTCTAGTTCAGGCAGGAACCTCAGGGTTCCTCTCCATTTCTGACTCCGATCGCAGGGTCCCTGAAGAGTTGGGACAGGAGAGTCAGGCCTCGTCTTGACTTAGGAAGGGAACCCTGCTTGCCTCTCGAGTTGTTCAGTGGGTCTCAGGCCCCTCGTCGAGCTTTGTGTGGAAACCGCGGGGCTTTACGGACGATGCACGGGGGTGGCAGTGCCCCTTCGTGTTGTGCCTTCCCCCACAGTGTTGCCTTCGAAGAGGGGTCCGGGCCTCGGGTCCTTCTCAAGGGCGAACCGGGGAATCGGGGTCGTTCGGCATGTGGCCCTACCCACGTGGCTCGTCTCGAATTTCCTCGTGAGACCGGCCTCATCCTGAGGTGCGCCGGGAAGGCCGGGAACCCCTTCCAGACCACGCAGGGGAATCGACTCTCCTGTCGCGATCAGGAGGGGAGAAGGGGCTCAGATGAAGTGGTGCCGGGACCCTCGGTGTTGCCCTCGAGGGAACCCGGCGTGTCAGGGAACTTTTGGAGGTCGCATGAAGGCTGTCAGGGACCGTTTCGCCCTTCAGGGCGGAACAGGGGACTTCCCTTGAGACGCCGTCGCGGGCAAGGGCCTCATCTTGCCAAGAGGTGGGAACCACGTGGTTTTTCTCGAGTTGCGGCGGCATTCTCGAGTTACGACGGGGATCTCAGCCTTCCCCTGGGGTTGGCCCTGGGAAGCCCAATCTTCCCCTCGGGTTGCGAGGGAAAGCTGGGGGTTGCGCTCGAGTCACTTCAGGGCCGAAGAGACCTTACCTAGGCGTGTGTCCGGGACCTAATATTCCTCTCCAGGGAAGGCAGGGTTCTCGGGGTTGCATTACAGGCTCCCCCGGGGAGTCAGGCCTCGTCTCGAGGGGAAGCCAAGGACTCCGCTCTCCTCTCGAGTCGCGACGCGGGTCTCTTGGAGCCCCCTGAGCGGCCTCAAGGGAGTCCAGCCTCCTCTTCCGTTTGGAGAGAGGACCCGGGATTGCTCTCCATTCCATGCAGGAAAAGAAGGCCCTCAGCTCGCGAGGACGGGTCGTCTCAGGGGTTTCCTCGAGCTGCGGCGCCCGTGGGGGTTTTCACCCGAGGCACGACGAGGATCTCAGGGAGCCTCTCGTGCGGCGCCAGGGAAGTCAGGTCTCCATGCGCGTGGCGAGGGGGAGCGCGTCCTGGCTCTCGAGTCACGGGAGGGGACTAGGGCCTCGAGACGCGTTGAAGAAGGACTCTCGAGGTCTTTCTCGGGGGGCGGCGGGAAACCCTCGTTTCCCTCGCCTTCTGCCGGGGACCTTAGGGAACTTCCCAGGGTGCCTCTGAGAGGCGAGGGATCCTGTGGAGGTGGCGGGGCCCCTCGGGACTCCGCTGGGTCTGGCGCAACGGAAGAGGGCCTCACCTCGAGGGGAAGCAGGAACCTCAGGCTTCCTCTCCGTTTCGGACTCCGACCGCAGGGTCCCTGCAGAGTTGGGACAGGAGAGTCAGGCCTCGTCTTGTCTGAGGAAGGGAACCTCGCTGGCCTCTCGAGTTGCTCAGGGGGTCTCAGGCCCCTCGTCGAGCTGTGTGTGGAACCCGCGGGTCTTTGCGGACGATGCACGGGGGTGGCAGTGCCCCTTCGTGTTGTGCCTTCACCCACAGGGTTGCCTTCGAAGAGGGGTCCGGGCCTCGGGTCCTTCTCAAGAGCGTACCGGGGAATCGGGGGCGTTCTTCATGTGGCCCCACCCACGTGGCTCGTCTCGAATTTCCTCGTGAGACCGGCCTCATCCTGAGGTGCGCCGGGAAGGCCGGGAACCCCTTCCAGACCACGCAGGGGAATCGCCTCTCCTGTCGCGATCAGGAGGGTAGAAGGGGCTCAGAGGAAGCGGTGCCGGGACCCTCGGTGTTCCCCTCGGGGGACCCCGGCGTGTCGGGGGACTTTTGGGGGTCGCACGAAGGTTGTCAGGGACCGTTTCGCCCTTCAGGGCGGAACACGGGACTTCCCTTGAGACGCCGTCGCGGACAAGGGCCTCATCTTGCCAAGAGGTGGGAACCACGTGGTTTTTCTCGAGTTGCGGAGGCATTCTCGAGTTACGACGGGGATCTCAGCCTTCCGCTTGGGTTGGCCCTGGGAAGCCCAATCTTCCCCTCGGGTTGCGAGGGAAAGCTGGGGGTTGCGCTCGAGTCACTGCAGGGCCGAAGAGACCTCACCTAGGCGTGTGTCCGGGACCTAATATTCCTCTCCAGGGAAGGCAGGGATCTCGGGGTTGCATTCCAGGCTCCCCCGGGGAGTCAGGCCTCGTCTCGAGGGGAAGCCAAGGACTCCGCTCTCCTCTCGAGTCGCGACGCGGGTCTCTTGGAGCCCCCTGAGCGGCCTCAAGGGAGTCCAGCCTCCTCTTCCGTTTGGAGAGAGGACCCGGGATTGCTCTCCAGGCCATGAAGGAAAAGAAGGCTCTCAGCTCGCGAGGACGGTGGCGTCTCAGGGGTTTCCTCGAGCTGGGGCGCCCGTGGGGGTTTTCTCCCGAGGCACGACGAGGATCTCAGGGAGCACTCGTGCGGCGCCAGGGAAGTCAGGTCTCCATGCGCGTGGCGAGGGGGAGCGCATCCTGGCTCTCGAGTCACGGGAGTGGACTAGGGCCTCGACACGCGTTGAAGAAGGACTCTCGAGGTCTTTCTCGGGGGGCGGCGGGAAACCCTCATTTCCCTCGCCTTCTGCCGGGGACCTTAGGGAACTTGCCAGGGTGCCTCTGAGAGGCGAGGAATCCTGTGGAGGTGGCGGGGCCCCTCGGGACTCCGCTGGGTCTGGCGCAACGGAAGAGGGCCTCAACTCGAGGGGAGGCAGGAACCTCAGGCTTCCTCTCCGTTTCGGACTCCGACCGCAGGGTCCCTGCATAGTTGGGACAGGAGAGTCAGGCCTCGTCTTGTCTGAGGAAGGGAACCCCGCTGGCCTCTCGAGTTGCTCAGGGGGTCTCAGGCCCCTCGTCGAGCTGTGTGTGGAACCCGCGGGTCTTTGCGGACGATGCACGGGGGTGGCAGTGCCCCTTCGTGTTGTGCCTTCACCCACAGGGTTGCCGTCGAAGAGGGGTCCGGGCCTCGGGTCCTTCTCAAGAGCGGACCGGGGAATCGGGGGCGTTCGGCCTGTGGCCCCACCCACGTGGCTCGTCTCGAATTTCCTCGTGAGACCGGCCTTATCCTGAGGTGCGCCGGGAAGGCCGGGAACCCCTTCCAGACCACGCCGGGGAATCGCCTCTCCTGTCGCGATCAGGAGGGCAGAAGGGGCTCAGAGGAAGCGGTGCCGGGACCCTCGGTGTTCCCCTCGGGGGACCCCGGCGTGTCGGGGGACTTTTGGGGGTCGCAGGAAGGCTGTCAGGGACCGTTTCGCCCTTCAGGGCGGAACAGGGGACTTCCCTTGAGACGCCGTCGCGGGCAAGGGCCTCATCTTGCCAAGAGGTGGGAACCACGTGGTTTTTCTCGAGTTGCGGCGGCATTCTCGAGTTACGACGGGGATCTCAGCCTTCCCCTTGGGTTGGCCCTGGGAAGCCCAATCTTCCCCTCGGGTTGCGAGGGAAAGCTGGGGGTTGCGCTCGAGTCACTGCAGGGCCAAAGAGACCTCACCTAGGCGTGTGTCCGGGACCTAATATTCCTCTCCAGGGAAGGCAGGGATCTCTGGGTTGCATTCCAGGCTCCCCCGGGGAGTCAGGCCTCGTCTCGAGGGGAAGCCAAGGACTCCGCTCTCCTCTCGAGTCGCGACGCGGGTCTCTTGGAGCCCCCTGAGCGGCCTCAAGGGAGTCCAGCCTCCTCTTCCGTTTGGAGAGAGGACCCGGGATTGCTCTCCAGGCCTTGCAGGAAAAGAAGGCCCTCAGCTCGCGAGGACGGGGGCGTCTCAGGGGTTTCCTCGAGCTGCGGCGCCCGTGGGGGTTTTCTCCCGAGGCACGACGAGGATCTCAGGGAGCCTCTCGTGCGGCGCCAGGGAAGTCAGGTCTCCATGCGCGTGGCGAGGGGGAGCGCGTCCTGGCTCTCGAGTCACGGGAGGGGACTAGGGCCTCGAGACGCGTTGAAGAAGGACTCTCGAGTTCCGGGGACCAGCCCCGGCTTATCCAGGGTATTCGAAGGAGAGACGGCTAGGCGAGGGTCAGGGAATAACTGCTTAATTACACTTTAATTAAGGATACAAAGAGTAATAGAATAAGGATAACTCAGTGAGGAAATTCAGTGGAGAAAAGCGGCTGATATAAGGATAGCTCAGTAGGGAAATTCAGTGGAGAAAAGAAGCTGAGTGGCTTGGTTTACGCGGAAAATCAATATAACCCGTGACACCAGGTTAGCTCTGACCACGGAGGCCGCAGGCGCCCTCTCGAATAGCGGAAGGTGCCCCACCTTAGACACCTTCTCGAGTGGGTCTTAGAAGCCCAGGCAAATAAATGGTCGCAGAGGACATCGGCGCTCCAGATGGACGCTCAGCTGGAATTTGGGAGAGATAGTGACATGGGGAGACCAAGTTTCAGTGAACAAGGCCCGCACTTTATTTTCCAAAGTAGTTTTTATACCTTAAGGTATGCATAGAGGATAATGGGGGAAGGGGTGGAGTCATGTAAGGACAGCAGTTCCTGGTTCTAATCTAAGCCAGGCTTTCAAACTTATCATATGCAAAAGTTCAGGTGATTGACATCATCTTCTGCCCGGAGGCCTGTTAACATTTTAAGAAACTTATTTTTCTCTAAAGGTGATTATTCCAAAGTCAGGCACCAGCCTTCCAAAAAGCATTGGACAAAGCTGCATTTTACATTTCTATACACCCATTATATCAATCAATACACTGCCAAAGACACAGTAGGTAAGGAGAATGGAGACTTAGCAGCAAACATTGGCCCAACAAGTGAAAAACCCTTCACCAATACATTTTCTAATCAATCTTTTAACTACTCAAAGGAATCTGTGTTTAGGCAGTTTAGAACATCTCCTGCCTCTCACAGTTGGCAGGCTCTGAACAATCACATGTGGCCGGAAAAACCCATTCAGGCAGGCTAGAGGATTTCCAAAGGAGTTTGTAGGTTGAAACACTGTCACATCCAGGAATTATTAACTGGAGCTGTAAGCTAACTCTCTTTTCAGAGAGAGGTAGTGGGGGACAGCCCCCCATAAAGTAAGAGGGGTAGGGGAAAGCACAAAGCAGAAAGTAGGCAGACTCTGGTTTTGGGGGTAGATGCTCGAGAATCTCCAGGGGGACTCCTGAGGCTCGATCCCGCCTTTGCGTATGCCGAGCCTCCTTCCTCATGACCTTTGTCATGGGCGGAGTGCCTCACGCTGGCTCCCGGCAGTGATAGAATTCCAGTTGAGCTATTCAAGATCCTCACTCAATATGCAATATGCCGGCTCTCAGCACTCGAGGTCTTTCTCCGGGGGCGGCGGGAAACCCTCGTTTCCCTCGCCTTCTGCCGGGGACATTAGGGAACTTCCCAGGGTGCCTCTGAGAGGCGAGGGATCCTGTGGATGTGGCGGGGCCCCTCGGGACTCCGCTGGGTCTGGCGCAACGGAAGAGGGCCTCACCTCGAGGGGAGGCAGGAACCTCAGGCTTCCTCTCCGCTTCAGACTCCGACCGCAGGGTCCCTGCAGAGTTGGGACAGGAGAGTCAGGCCTCGTCTTGTCTGAGGAAGGGAACCCCGCTGGCCTCTCGAGTTGCTCAGGGGGTCTCAGGCCCCTCGTCGAGCTGTGTGTGGAACCCGCGGGTCTTTGCGGACGATGCACGGGGGTGGCAGTGCCCCTTCGTGTTGTGCCTTCACCCACAGGGTTGCCTTCGAAGAGGGGTCCGGGCCTCGGGTCCTTCTCAAGAGCGGACCGGGGAATCGGGGGCGTTCGGCATGTGGCCCCACCCACGTGGCTCGTCTCGAATTTCCTCGTGAGACCGGCCTCATCCTGAGGTGCGCCGGGAAGGCCGGGAACCCCTTCCAGACCACGCAGGGGAATCGCCTCTCCTGTCGCGATCAGGAGGGGAGAAGGGGCTCAGAGGAAGCGGTGCCGGGACCCTCGGTGTTCCCCTCGGGGGACCCCGGCGTGTCGGGGGACTTTTGGGGATTGCAGGAAGGCTGTCAGGGACTGTTTCGCCCTTCAGGGTGGAACAGGGGACTTCCCTTGAGACGCCGTTGCAGGCAAGGGCCTCATCTTGCCAAGAGGTGGGAACCACGTGGTTTTTCTAGAGTTGCGGCGGGGATCTCAGCCTTCCCCTTGGGTTGACCCTGGGATGCCCAATCTTCCTCTCGGGTTGCGAGGGAAAGCTGGGGGTTGCGCTCGAGTCACTGCAGGGCCGAAGAGACCTCACCTAGGCGTGTGTCCGGGACCTAATATTCCTCTCCAGGGAAGGCAGGGATCTCGGGGTTGCATTCCAGGCTCCCCCGGGGAGTCAGGCCTCGTCTCGAGGGCAAGCCAAGGAGTCCGCTCTCCTCTCGAGTCGCGACACGGGTCTCTTGGAGCCCCCTGAGAGGCCTCAAGGGAGTCCAGCCTCCTCTTCCGTTTGGAGAGAGGACCCGGGATTGCTCTCCAGGCCATGCAGGAAAAGAAGGCCCTCAGCTCGCGAGGACGGGGGCGTCTCAGGGGTTTCCTCGAGCTGCGGCGCCCGTGGGGGTTTTCTCCCGAGGCACGACGAGGATCTCAGGGAGCCTCTCGTGCGGCGCCAGGGAAGTCAGGTCTCCATGCGCGTGGCGAGGGGGAGCGCGTCCTGGCTCTCGAGTCACGGGAGGGGACTAGGGCCTCGAGACGCGTTGAAGAAGGACTCTCGAGGTCTTTCTCGGGGGGCGGCGCGAAACCCTCGTGTCCCTCGCCTTCTGCCGGGGACCTTAGGGAACTTCCCAGGGTGCCTCTGAGAGGCGAGGGATCCTGTGGAGGTGGCGGGGCCCCTCGGGACTCCGCTGGGTCTGGCGCAACGGAAGAGGGCCTCACCTCGAGGGGAGGCAGGAACCTCAGGCTTCCTCTCAGTTTCGGACTCCGACCGCAGGGTCCCTGCAGAGTTGGGACAGGAGAGACAGGCCTCATCTTGTCTGAGGAAGGGAACCCCGCTGGCCTCTCGAGTTGCTCAGGGGGTCTCAGGCCCCTCGTCGAGCTGTGTGTGGAACCCGCGGGTCTTTGCGGACGATGCACGGGGGTGGCAGTGCCCCTTCGTGTTGTGCCTTCACCCACAGGGTTGCCTTCAAAGAGGGGTCCGGGCCTCAGGTCCTTCTCAAGAGCGGACCGGGGAATCGGGGGCGTTCGGCATGTGGCCCCACCCACGTGGCTCGTCTCGAATTTCCTCGTGAGACCGGCCTCATCCTGAGGTGCGCCGGGAAGGCCGGGAACCCCTTCCACACAAAGTAGGGGAATCGATTCTCCTGTCGCGATCAGGAGGGGAGATGGGGCTCAGATGAAGTGGTGCCGGGACCCTCGGTCTTCCACTCGAGGGAACCCGGCGTTTCAGGGAACTTTAGGGGTTGCATCAAGGGAGCCAAGTACCGTTTCCCACTTCAGGACGGAACATGGGACTTCCCTGGGGACGCTGTAGCGGGCAAGGGCCTTATCCTGTGAAGACGTTGGAACCACGTCGTTTTTCTTGAGTTGCATCGGGATTCTCGAAAATGACAGGAATTTCAGGTCTCTCTTGGGTTGGCCCTGGGAAGCCCAATCTTCAATTCGAGTTGCGATGGAAAGCTGGGGGTTCTGCTCGAGTCACTACAGGGCCAAAGAGACCTCATCGAGGCGTGTGTTCAGGACCTAATATTCCTCTCAAGGGAAGACAGGGATCCCGGGTTTCCATTCCAGACTCCCCCGGGGAGTCAGGACTGGCCTGGAGGGGAAGCAAAGGACTCCGCTTTTCTCTCAAGTCGCGACACGGATCTCTTGGAGCCCACTGAGTGGACTCAAGGGTGTCGAGCCTCCTCTTCAGTTTGGAGAGAGGACTCGGGATTGCTCTCCAGGCCAGGCAGGAAAAGAAGGCCCTCATCTCACGATGACGGGGGCGTCTCATGGGTTTCCTCAGGCTCCTGCGCCCATGGGGGTTTTCTCACGAGGCACGACGAGGACCTCAGGGAGCCTCTCGTGCGGCGCCAGGGAAGTCAGGTCTCCATGCGCATGGCGAGGGGGAGCTGGTCATCACTCTCGAGTCATGGGAAGCGGCTAGGTCCTCAAGAGGCGTTGAAGAAGGACTCTCGAGGTCTTTCTCGGGTTGCGGCGGGAAACCCTCGTTTCCCTCGACTTCTGCAGGGGACCTTAGGGAACTTTCCATGGTGCCTCTGAGAGGTGAGGGATGCTGTGTAATTTGCAGGGCCTCTCGGGACTCTGCTGGGTTCGGCGCAATGGAAGAGGGCCTCATCTCGAGGGGAGGCAGGAACCTCAGGCTTCCTCTCGGTTTCAGACTCCGACTGCACAGTCCCTGCAGTGTTGGGACAGGAGAGTCATGCCTCGTCTTGTCTGAGGAATGGAATTCTGGTTGCCTCTCGAGTTGTTCCGGGAGTTTCATGCCCCTTGTCAAGCTGTGTGTAGACCCTGCGGGTTTTTCCCGATGATGCACGGGGGTGTCAGTGCCCCTTCGTGTTGTGCCTTCACCCACAGGGTTGCCTTTGAAGAGGTGTCCGGGCATCGGGTTCTTATCAAGAGCGGACTGGAAAATCAGGGTCGTTCGGCACGTGGCACCTCACACGTGGCTAGTCTCGAATTTCCTCCTGAGACCGGCCTCATCCTGAGGTGCGCCAGGAAGGCCGGGAACCCCTTCCAGACCACGCAGGGGAATCGACTCTCCTGTCGCGATCATGAAGGGAGAAGGGGTTCAGATGAAGTGGTGCCGGGACCCTCGGTGTTCCCCTCGAGGGAACCCAGCGTGTCGGGGAACTTTTGCGGTCGCATCAAGGGTGTCAAGTACCGTGTCGCCCTTCAGGGCGGAACATGGGACTTCCCTGGAGACACCGGGAACTTCGGTGTTCCCCTGGAGTGAGACAGGTATGTTGGGGAACTTTGGGGTCGCATCAAGGGTGCCAAGTAGCATTTCGAACTTTAAGATGGAACGTGGGACTTCTCTTGAGACTCTAGCTGGCAAGGGCCTCATATTGCGATGAAGGGGGAACCACATGGTTTTTAAGACTTGAGGCTGAATTCTCGAATTACGATGGGAAATTTAGACTTCCTCTTGTGTTGACCGTGGGAAGACCAATCTTCCATTCAAATTGTGAGGGAGAGATGGAGGTTGCTCTCGAGTCACTGTAGGGCAAAATAGACCTCATCTAGGCTTGTGTCTAGGACATAATGTTCCACTCCAGGGGCGACAGGGATCTCGGGGTTGCATTCCAAACTCACCCGGGGAGTCAGGCCTCGTCTCCAGGGAAGCAAAGGACTCCGCTCTCCTCTCGAGTCGCACTGGGTATTTCTTGGACCCAACTGAGTGGCCTAAAGGGAGTCAATACTCCTGTGAAGTTTGGAGAGAGGACCAGGAATTGCTCTCCAGGTCAGGCAGGAAAAGAAGGCCCCCATCTCTCCTTGACGGGGGCATCTTGTGGTTTTTCTCGAACTGCGGCGCCAGTGTGGGTTTTCTCATGAGGTACGATGGGGTACTCAGGGAGCCTCTTGTGTGGTACTAGGGAAGTCAGTTTTCCTGCTTGTGGCGAGGGGAGCGCGTCCTTGCTCTGGAGTCATGGTAGGGGAATCGGGCATCAAGAGACGTTGAAAAAGGACTCTCCAAGTCTTTCTCGGGTTACTTCAGGAAACTCTGGGTTCCCTCGACTTGTGCCAGTGACCTCAGGTAGCTTCTCAGGGAGCCTCTGAGAATTCAGGGATACTGTGGTGTTGGGAGGGGCCTCTCGGGACACCACTGAGTTTGGTTCAATGGAAGAGGGCCTCTTCTCTAGTTGAGGCAGGAACCTCAGGGTTCCTCTCCATTTCTGACTCCAATTGCAGGGTCCCTGAAGAGTTGGGACAGGAGAGTAAGGCCTCGTCTTGTGTGAAGGAATGCAACTTCACTTGCCTCTCGAGTTGTTCACGAGGTGACAGTCCACATTTGGAGCTGTGAGTGGAATCTGCGGGTTTTTCCCAACGATTCATGGGGATGTCAGTGTCCCTTCGTGTTGTGCCTTCATCCACAGGGTTGCCTTCGAAGAGATGTCCGGGCGTCAGGTTCTTATCTAGAGTGGACCGGGAATTCGGGATCTTTCAGCATTTGGCACCAACCATGAGGCTACTTTGCGAATTTCCTCATGAGACCGGCCTCATCCGGAGGTTCGCAGGGAACGTCGGGAACCCCTTGCAGACAAAACATGGGAATCGACCCTTCTGTCGCGATCAGGAGGGGTGAAGGGGCTCACAGGAAGTGGTGCCGTGAACTTTGGTGTTTCCCTCGAGTGAGACCGGTATGTCAGGGAACTTTGGGGGTCGCATCAAGGGTGCCAAGTACCGTTTTGTACTTCAGGATGGAACGTGGGACTTCCCTTGATACGCTGTAGCGGCCAAGGGCCTCATCTTGCGATGACGGGGGAGCCACGTGGTTTTTCTCGAGTTGCGGCGGGATTCTCGAGTTACGATGGGGATTTCAGGCTTCCTCTTGTGTTGGGCCAGGGAAGTCCAATCATCCATTTGAGTTGCGAGGGAGAGCTGGGGGTTGCGCTCGAGTCACTGCAGGGCAAAGGAGACCTCATCTAGGCTTGTGTCCAGGACCTAATGTTCCTCTCCAAGGGCCACAGGGATCTCAGGTTTGCATTCCAGACTCACCCAGGGAGTCAGGCCTCATGTCGAAGGGAAGCAAAGGACTCCGCTCTCCTTTCGAGTCGCGACGGGCACCTCTTGGAGCCCACTTTGTGGCCTAAAGGGAGTCAAGCCTC